>NC_136808.1:8917100-9109600 GCF_951216825.1 Electrona antarctica | reverse complement strand
ACATGAAAGTGGATGTGTACAGTGCATTAGATTTAACATTTTTGCATTTTTAGATATTAACCCCTTCATGCCCAAAACAGCAATCTAATATCACTAGTGTGGTGACTATGGGTGCCTTGGCAAGTGTGGATGGTGTGTGTGCTATGCTACATGTGTGAGTGTAATACCTGTGTAATAGTGTAAGAAGCTTAGGGTGGTGTGTATGTACATGGAAAGGTGGGTGTTATATAATGTGCTGCAAGTCTATCGATGAGCCCAGGACAGAGGTGAGGGAGTTTTTCTGGGAATCGATGTCGGGCTTAGGAGTGTCGAGAATGTTCTGGGTGGTGGGGGTAGGTGTTGCCATGGCCGTGGCCAAGTCCCTGGTGCGTTCTCTACGCCGAAACGACTGGTTCACGTCAATAGATTTAAAGGACGCCTATTTCCACATCCCGGTCTACCCGCCACACAGGAAGTTCCTGAGGTTCGGGTTCAGGGGGAGGGTGTACGAGTATACGGTTCTCCCTTTCGGGATGTCCCTGAGTCCCAGGGTGTTCGTGAAGTGCACCGAGACAGCGCTCGCTCCCGAGCTATATCGACGACTGGCTTTTGTCCGCAGACTCAGCCCAGGAGGCGCTAGGGAACACGACATGGATCGTGTCCCACATGTCCTCCCTTGGTTTCACCATAAATCACAAGAAAAGCGTGATGGTGCCCTCACAGTCGATAGAGTTCATAGGCATAGCACTGGATTCGGTCTCCTACACGGCTCGGTTGAGTCCGGCAAGGGTCGACGCTTTCCTACAGTGTATAGCTCTGTTCAAACGGGGCTGCAAGCTCCCGTTCAGAACGTGCCTACGGATGTCTGGACTCATGGCGTCGGCCATATCCCTAGTCAGGTTAGGCAGACTGCATATGAGACCTTTCCAGCGATGGATAGGCTCTCTGCAGGTGCCCACCAGGGCCCTCTCACGACGAGTTACGGTCTCTGGGAGCTGCACGCTTGCGTTGAAGTGGTGGTCAAACAGACAGGTCCTGGCGGAGGGCGTCCCTTTGGGGCTACCAGTGGTCAGGAAGGTCTTCACCACAGATGCCAGCCTGACTGGTTGGGGAGCCACCCACGAAGGCAGGACGACCAGAGGAGTGTGGGAGGGATCTTTGAGATCCGCCCACATCAACTACCTGGAGCTCCTAGCAGTTTTTCTGGCTCTGCGACAGTTCGAACCGCTCATACGGGGGTATCACGTCCTGGTTCGTACCGACAACACCACGACGATGTGCTATATCAACAGGTCCTGAGGTCCCTGCGACTACACACGCTAGCACACAGACTGTTGATCTGGTGCGACACGCGCTTTCTGTCCCTTACAGCTTGTCATGTCCCAGGGCTCCTGAACACAGGCGCGGACCTGCTATCCAGGGGCCCTCTCCGCTACCACTGGTCCCTACACCAGGGCGTGGCAGCACAAATATGGGAGACGTTCGGGACGCCGGTGGTGGACCTGTTCGCCTCAGAGGAGAACAAGAAGTGCCAGCTCTTCTTCTCAATGAGGGGCTCGTCGGCCCTGGGGATAGACGCGATGGCCCATCGCTGGCCCCGGGGTCTACTGTATGCATTCCCTCCCTTAGACCTGATTCCTCTTGTTCTGGCCAGAGTGAGAGCTCAGGGCTCGAAGGTGCTCTTGGTGGCACCGGCCTGGGGGTCTTGGAGACAAGAGATATTCCCCCTCCTATACGACCAACCTTGGCAGCTCCCTCTGTGGAGGGACCTGCTGTCCCAGGCAGGGCACGAAATATTCCACCACCGGCCACAGGACCTGGATCTGTGGGTCTGGCCGGTGAAGGGTCGAACCTAGAAGCTGGAGGCTTACCGGCGAAGGTCATTTCGACTATCCTGGGTGCTAGAGCTCTTTCGACTAGACAGCGTTACAACACAGCCTGGAAGGTGTTTGAACGTTGGTGTTCATCGAGACCTGTCAGGGTTATCCCTTTTCAGGCGTCAGTGATGGACATTTTTACTTTTCTACAAGAATTTCTTGATAGGGATCTTGGAAAATCTTCGGTTAAAGTCAACCTGGCGGCCATTTCGGCCTACCACGTAGGTATGAATAACAGACCAGTGAGTGAACACTTGCTGATCCGTCAGTTCATGAGGGGCGTCGCACGTGCCAGACCGATAACCAGGTCACTGGTTCTGTCCTGGGACCTGACACTGGTACTGGACGCCCTATCTCGGGATCCTTTTGAACCACTGGACACGGTGAGTTTGAAGGTCCTCACTTTGAAAACCGTTCTGCTGGTCGCTTTGACGACGGCAAAACGATCCAGTGATATTCATGCCCTCTCAGTGAACCCGAGCTGCATGAGGTTTAGTGGCAATGGTTCCAGGCTGTCATTCAGGCCAAACCTCTCTTTCATGCCCAAAACCTTCCCTTCCAGAGGGGCCCCGGTAGATCTGGCGGCTTTCCACCCACCTCTGTTCTCTTCAGTGGAGGACAGGAGGTTGAATTGTCTGTGCCCGGTTAGGGCCTTGAAGTTCTATGTGGACAGGACTGTCCCCTTCAGGAAGAAGGGCTTATACAGCTGGAGGCATGGAGCCCCCGGAGGGCCTGAGGGCCCATTCCACCAGGGGCATGTCGGCATCCTGGGCGCTTGCAAAAGGTGTCTCTATTCAGGATGTCTGTACGGTGGCAAGTTGGTCGTCTCCATCAACGTTTGCCGCGTACTATAACCTGGATGTGGTGCCGTCTGAAATGGCTCATGCTGTTTTGGACGTCGCTCCCAGGTAAAGGGTTGGTTGGGTTGGCCGTCACAGGTGAAAACCTGTGACACAAATACTGGGGGCCCGATGGCCCCCTCGTGCTTTTCCTGGCAACTAGTGGTAGTCATACTGGGGGTGTATGATTCCCCATCGGCGATCCTCTTAGCGGAATGAGATTAAATAAACTCTGGGTTACTTTAATAACCTCAGTTTATTAATCGAATGGAGCGATGAGGATCGCCCTTACTACCCTTCTTGCTTAACAACGGCAGAAGAAGCTGGTTGTCTAGGAATGACGTGACAGAGCATGGAGGTGATATTTATCACCTGGGGGCGGATCAAAGACCACGCAATGTCACGTAAAAAAGGCAGAACAAAACAAATCAATTTGATCGTGAGGTTATGGATGTACTTCTGTGTTCACGCCACTAGATGGCGATCCTCATCGCTCCATTTGATTAATAAACTGAGGTTACTAAAGTAACCCAGAGATTCCCTACTAGCTTGTCAGTCGAAATAGCAGGGAAAGGTAACATGGACGAATTGTGTTTCTATTATGTAGGTTACAGTTATGAATTGATACTATTACAAAAATATATTATTTTTGTAATCCGACTGTTTATTCATCTCGTGCAATATTTGTATTTTGTCATTTATCAATACACATTTGAAAAATCACACCCGTGTGAACTGAGTGGTGTAAGGTCTTATATAGCCTGATCAGCTGTGGTCTGACGTAATGTCTGACGTAATGAAATCACACCCGGGTGAACTGGGTGACCGTAGCAACCATGCTAATTTTTTTTACGAACAGACAGACAGACACGTAAACTAACAAAGCCAGTCGTAGGAGTGGTTTACACCACTCAAAAAGTAAATTGGATGGTTTTGATTTGAATGTTTTGATGTTTCCGTGCAGGATGCTCAAGATGAAATGCTTAATAAAGGGTTAATATGCATTCATCTGAAAGGAAACATTTAGTACATGACCAGTTTCACTCATATACTTTGAAGGAAGCAGATCTGATTTGATTTCATTGCTGAGCAAAAAAATGCCCTAAATCAAATTTTATGGGATTTTGGTGTTTTGGATATGAAGGGGTTAATATCTAAAAATACATCAATATTAAATCTGATGCACTGTACACATCCACTGTCATGTATAAACACTGTAGAAAGCAAATTTGATACATTTAGATCAAGCACTTTGCATGACATACCATAAAACTCTATTTTGGGTTGATTTTTACTGTTTCGGGCATTAAGGGGTTAATAACAAAAAATACCCAAGGGATATCACTGGGCACCCTCTTGAATTATTAAGAGGGGACCCCAAGCTACAAGAATCAGTTGAGAAAAAAACTTTATCTGACGAAACCACGTTCAGCCAAAAATCAGCAGTCGGCTCCCGGACTAATAATCATACATCATCATACATCACAGTCCGTGCTCAGCCAATCAAATCATCACAAATGTCATTCCGGCCGATCACAATTTGCGTCTTCACTTTTTCTGTCCTCACTTTTGTGTTTACACAAACACGGCAAGCTGGGCATATAGGAGGGGCTAGCAACCCTCAAAATGACTCAAGTCATATCAGCTTGCATTCCATTCTCTTGCATATTGTACCATAGTTGGGCTTTCTGTGGTCGCGGTTTGCAGTCTCTAGTCATGGTGCGGTGGGGGAGAGGAGAGCAGGCTTAGGCTCTTTCTCAATTCCTTTTTTAACCCTACCCCTTGCCCCTACATAATGAGTGTCAAGGGGTATAGGGGGATAAATCATCCCCCTAGGAATTGGAACGTCCCTAAATATTGAACGTCCCTTGTAGATATTGTGATATAATATATTGATATACAACCTGTTCTCAGAAAATAGCTGATCTGCAAGCTCACTATAGGCCAGTGGTTCCCAAACTTTTTCATGTCAAGGACCCCCAAATTGACACTAATTAGCCCGCAGACCCCCATTTGAAGAGATATGCCAGGAACCCCATAGATTCTTACGGCTCTAGCAGTGTCAAGGACCGCCAGTGTGACATGCATTAGTCCATGGACCCCCATTTGATGGCATTTCTGTCTCTGGGACCCCCAATTTATATTGTAAAATCAATGTTAATTTAACTCTGAGAGTGTACAAATGTACCCTTATGGGTCCATTTGGTTACAAACTATCATTTAGCTGGGGACCCCTTGGAACTCTCTCAAGGACCCCTGGGGACCCCTTGGAACTCTCTCAAGGACCCCTGGGGGTCCCCAATAACCCACTTTGGAAACCACTGCTATAAGCTGTAGATCGGCTATTTTGGGAGAAGAGATGGTGGTTATGATGAAATAAAATAATAAATATATTGTAATTCTGTCTCATCTTGGTAGCCCACCAGAATGTAATTCAGCTAGATATAGCTCATTCTGACACCTGCTCAACTGTTGTACCTGATTCATTTATTATTGTATTAACAGTTTGTATAGAATGGGTCCAGATATATAGAAAAAGGAAAAACAATTTACAATATAGAAAGAAGGGGCTGTGGTCACTGTGTTCATTGTTTTTAATATCATTAAGAACAGATTCATTTTGCAAAGCAGGATCAGTATCAACTGAGGGTATTACTGGTGGCATCCAAAAAAGCCTTAACAAAAAAGTGGCTTACAAATGTTAACTATAAATTAATGGATTGATTTAATTGATAGTATATTTATTATGGAGATAATTACATTCAGCTTTAGAGGTCAGGCCAGATAACTGGTTTAGATGGATTACTCATGTCTCTACCATAAGACCTGATTTTGTTTAAATTCAGTTACGTAAATCTGTTTAACCTGTAGAAGCAGATGCACCTGTTTGAGGTACTTATGTATTATGATCATCAATAGAGAAGAGAGGCAGATATCTCCCCTTGTGTGTATTGTACGTATATTGTCTTGTTTTGTTTTGTACCTGTTGTATGTATTGTCAATTGTCATAGTCGTTTCGTTTACATGTATGTTTGATTAAAATTCAATAAAAAGTAAATTGAAAAAAAAAAGAACAGATTCATAACTGGAGTCATTTTCTATCCTGTCCTATGACAAGTCGTGGTATGCTACATATGAATGACAATGTTTCAAATTCAACAACATTTAGGACAATGAAAATGCCATCGTGATTCATCTCCATCCCATGTACAGGCTGTACAGCAGCTTGGAGTCTGTTCCATGGCTGGTTTGCCTGGGGGTATAAAACAACACCATTGCTAGTTATGTAACTTTTGCAACTTTTGCAACCGGCTATCACTGCAGTAGCCAACGTTATGCAGCATTACAGTATGCTACTTCACGGCTTTTAAGAGCTCCAAAACTGCAGAATGTTGACATATCGTGGTCTGGGGGGTCGGACTGATGCCTGCTAGTTAAGCTAGCTTGCATCCGAGTTGTTCCACCGGGGCACCGGCGGTAAATAAAAAAGAATAAAGCGCCGATGCCAAAATGATGAATGGGTAACGTTGTATGAATGCAACGCCGTAGCATATCGTTAGTTCACGTGAGGTAACGTTAACCTTTGCTAGAGATTGCGATATTTTTGGCGATGCAGATTGATAATACATTCAAATAACATTGGTTATTATCATATTTTTCCATAATAAAGGGCAAAAAAGGCTTCTTACCTCGTCCGCCTTCCGCCCTCTGCGATGTCCCTCCGTTTTAAGTCGGGTCGCGAAATCCCTTCGTTTGAAGGGGATTCTAGCCCTCGCCCTCGGCCCTAACCCTCGCTCCAAAGAGAATTGAGAAAACCCTTCCTCCTCACGTAAACGCGCATCAGCAAGGGGAAGGGCTAAGGACGAGGGAGAAGGGGGGAATTGAGAAAGGGCCTAAGTGCACAGTCATGTGATCAAGATGGATCTGTTCGGATATGCCACTGATGTCATACTTAGATGTGACTTCACATCTAAGACACGAGTAATCTATCCAGCAGGATAAAAAGTACTGCAGCTTCAGAGAGTCCAGATGAAATCCATAATCTACAGCAGGCCCCCTTCTCCAAGACTAGACTCTTGACAGCAGATATCTTCAAGACTTTTTTCGTCAAGACTCTTTCGACTAGATTCTAGAATCTCAAGCTCAATTGGCTCTTGATTCTTCTACAAAGCAACGAGACACCCAACAGGTTTACTTCAATTCAACATTGTTGTGTTCAATGTTTCATTGCACGGTGCAACTGAAGGGTCCACCAGAGGAACAGCACTGGAATCTAGCAGTGGGACACAAGGGACAAGAGCTGTACTTCTTTGGAGAGGACACTGTCGAAATTCAGGATGTTACGAAGATGGAGATTGACATCCATGTTTTCAACACAGTGTCTTTGAGATGGAAGAAATTACCTCCAGTGATATCTGGAAAAGGAGAATGTCACCTTGAGATTCCCATTAGGCACTGCGGCTACACAGCTGTGCTGATAGAATACATCGCCTACATCTGGGGAGGGCATCCTTACTCCAATGTGCTTTATGCATTTGATGTCGACACCCACAGATGGTTCAAACCTCAGGTGTCTGGGACTGTTCCCCCCGGGAGGATCCGCCACTCAGCCTGTGTTTTGGGGATGGTCATGTATATACATGGAGGATGGTGATGCGATAGATACCTGAATGATACATACAGGTTGGACACCACCACAATGATTTGATATTTAATTAACGCGAGAGGCACTCCACCACATGGAGGTCACTCTGCCACCATCATCGGGACAAAGATGTTTGTATTTGGGGGCTGTGGAGACTATGTCTGTGTTTGACACAGAGAACAACCTCTGGCTGGACACGCCTTCTACACAGCTTCTACCAAAAAGACGAGCCCGTCATGCAGCTTTTACCTACAATGGAGAGCTGTACATATTTGGTGGCTACGACCCCAGAAGCCAGACCCTCGAACAAAGGTTCATCGATCTGTGGAAATTCAGTCCAGACAGCTTCTCCTGGAAGAAGGTTGAGGCCAAGGGGAAGGTCCTGTCTCTGAGGCATAGGAAGTCCTGTTGCGTGGTGGGAGATCAGATCGTATCTTCTTCTATGGAGGATTATACTCAGATGATCTGTATGTCTTGGACTTAAGTCCTAGTTTGAAGACGTTATGCAAGCTAGCAGTTATTCAGTATGGTCTGAAGTGGTCTGAACTACCACACAGCATCAGGTGGGAACTGACAACCTTACCAACAGTAGCAGAACTAGAAAAAGTGCCCCTTGGGGCACAGGTCTCCACCAGGATAGGAGCGTTTTTGAAAAAATGTCAAATGGCATTTCTTCCTTCAAAGTTTCACCGCAATCGGAATTATTAATTATTTGCGGCAGTTTGTACAAAACGTGCCACTCCGGAAAACTTAAATTGTGAAATTGGCGAGAATGAGATGACGTATGATGACGACGTATGATGATAAGAGCTCCCCTCAATTCACACGGGTGTGATTTTTGTTTTACAAAATTTCACATACAAACTAAACGTTAATTTGATGCAATTGGTCATAAAACCATACCACAGGTATGTATGCACCGAGTAGCCAACGTTATGCAGCGTTATGTATTTCACGGCTTTTAAGAGCTCCAAAACAGCAGAATGTTGACATATCGTTGTCTAATGGGGGTCGGACTGATGCGTGCCAGTTAAGCTAGCTTGCATCCGAGTTGTTCCACCGGGCACCGGTAAATATGGATAAAGCTGCTAAACAATGCTAAATTAATGGGTAACGTTTTATGAATGCAACGGCGTAGCATATCGTTAGTTAACGTTAGGTAACGTTAACCTTTGCTAGAAATTGCGATATTTTTGCCGATGCAGATTGATAATACATTGAAGTAACATTGGTTATTATCAAATTTTTCCATAATGGGGGCGGCTGTGGCTCAGGAGGTAGAGCAGGTCGTCCAATGATCCATGGGTCGGCGGTTCGAATCCCGGCTCCTCCTGTCTACATGTCGAAGTGTCCTTGGGCAAGACACTGACTGAACCCCAAATTGCTCCCGATGTGCTGTACCTTGCATGGCTTCCGCCGCAATCAGTGTATGAATGTGTGTGTGAATGGGTGAATGTAATGCACTATATAAAGCGCCTTGGATAAAGGTGCTATATAAATGCACCATTTACCATTTACCATTTATAATAAAGGGGGAAAAAAGGCTTCTTACCACTTCCGCCATCTGGGAGGGACATATGTCCCTCCATTTTAAGTCGAAGAAGCGATACAGCAGATGATCTGTGTCATTTGTTATTGAAAGTGATAAGCGTGTGACGGCCTTATTTATCAGAGAGTGTGGGTGTGGTAAGTCCGATGATCATGGAAGCAATACGGGTAATGCTGAAAGGTTTGTTTCTGTTAGGCATGGACAGTATAACCTCAGTCTTAACCGGCCACGCCTCAGTCTTAACCGGCCACGTAGGTCGCTAACCCTAACCTCAGTCTTAACCGACCACGCCTCAGTCTTAACCGGCCACGCCTCAGTCTTAACCGGCCACGTAGGTCGCTAAGCCTAACTTCAGTCTTAACCGGCCACGCCTCAGTCTTAACCGGCCACGCCTCAGTCTTAACCGGTCACGTAGGTCGCTAAGCCTAACCTCAGTCTTAACCGGCCACGCCTCAGTCTTAACTGGCCACGTAGGTCGGACTAACGGGATGTCAGACTTATGGGCCGTCCCCGTAAAAACATGAGGAACAATACAACAACAGAACAGGTTGAATAATGCTTTTGTACAGTAATAACAGAAGATGAGGGCCGCGGGTTAGATACTGATACTTAGCTTACGGATTACATGTCTTTGCTGGAAACGTTTATGGATAGATGTAACGTGTTGAAGATACACGACAAGATACTCATAACACAGGGACACGCAGCAACAATCAGGGCACACTCATACTAGGGCTTTCACTTCTAGTGATTTTTACTAGTTGCCTAGTTTACTAGTCGACTAGTTGTACCTATTATGTAAAAACAATCAAAATAAAAAACATTTAAAAAAATATATTTGTACATTTAAAAACTGTGTACATTGGTGACTATAATCTAGCATAGCTGATCTTGAGCCCTACAAAAACGCCATTTTCTTTTTCTTATTTTTTCTTATCAACTAGTCAACTAGTACCAACAAGGTCAACTAGTGGATTTACTGGTCGACTAGTTGAATAGTCGACTAGTTGCCTAAAGCCCTAACTCATACTAGATTGGTGCCTGCATTAACGGGAGCACTGATTAAGATAAAGTGATGGGGCACGGCTCCCTCCTTATCTCTGCCATGGTGAACGGCCTGGAAATTAAGGCCTAACGATGACACCAATAAAAGTGGACCATCTTCAAGTCAATTATTAAATTATGGAACATTGTTTGCAGCATGACCCCTCCAAGAGGTGACCGATCCACCCATTGCGTGCCTCTAATCCTCCGGCTAGTGTTAAGTTTGACAGCAAATTCTGGAAAAGTCGTAGTCTTAGTGTAAATTTTGACAGCACATTTTCTGATTTAGTCATTTAGTTCGACAGTCTTCGACAGTCACAGGACTTGATGCTTCATTTCATGTTTTATTCGCACAACACGCTTCTCCGTGTTGGCTTTGTCAGGTGCTATATATACAGCACCTACTGTATATATAGCACCTGACAAAGCCAACATGCCGAAGCGCGTGTTGGCTGTGTGAGTGTCTGGAGTCCCTTCCTTCTCTAAGGGACGTTTTCTCTGGTTTGAATACAATACCTGGCCTTTACCAGCACCTCCTCCACCTGGATGTGCACGAAAGCTATTACTGTTTGATTGATTGAAGTATTTATCACCATTTTGACCTGAGATCAGATTCTAAAAATGTCTTCTACATCCTGACAGTTTTCTGAAAAAGCTATGTTTCTATGTCAGTGGTTCTTCGATTTTTCAAAAATAGCAGACCTACAAGCTCGTAGCGTGCCACTTGGTGGCGCGCTATGAGCTTGTAGATCTGCTATTTTTCAATGGCTAAAGCATAACATAATGCTAACACCAAAAGGGGTTTGCAGCCAGAATTACAGTACATTTCAAGCACAACTCAATACAAAGACTGTTAACTGTGAGTGGACGACACCATAAAGCATTACACTTGTTTACATTTGGATCCACCTTGTTCAATTCATCATAACATTTAGAGACGTACAAATATACACTTATAGCCAAAAACAGGAAATCATAGAGGGGGTGATAAGGGGAAAAAAAACATATACAGTGAGGGGAAAAAGGGGTGGGTGGGGGATTCAGATTTTACGGGGGCCAGTTTCGAATTGCAGCCGTCCGTAGGTGCCGTTTACTTTGAGAGCGGTGTGTACTGTGTACATATCCTTGCCTCTCTACACAGTATGTTTCATATTTTCCATGACAATGCCCCCCCTTTGTTTGACCATGCCCTAATTCTGGATTAAAGGCTTATATGATTTTTAAATAAACAGAGCAGTGCAGAGATACAGAGACTACTGCTGTAGTAGTAGTGTGTTATAGCTATACTGTAATTCCACTGTAAATGGAAGCAGGTTGAAAAAGTCACCCACATCTCCCACTCCTCCTCGCTTAGCAACCACTGTTGCCTAGCAACTGGCCTCCATTTACGCACGGCACACGCGGTGCATCCGAAGGAATGTAAGCGTTTTTGTGGAGAGCGGCCATGTGCTGATCCAAGACAATCCTGTCACATCTCTGAATCTCTCTGGGGTGGAGGGGTGGGTGTTAGAGGTTAAAATTGTTAAATTATATTCTGTTGTTCAACCCATTCAGGGCGGGAACCCCTTTTGGTGTTTTAAGTATTATGTTATACTGAAAAATAGCAGATCTACAAACTCATAGCTACAAGCTTGTGAAATTGTGAAAATGCAATATATATATTATTTCACAGTGAACGTTTCTAACTCAAATCTTTGCTTCTGGGTGGTCCCTGGAACAACATATTTTCAGATGGGGGTCGGCGGCCAATTTCATATATTTTGGGGGTCCTTGACATGAAAATGTTTGATAATGACTGACATAGAAACATGGGTTATTCAGAAAACAGTCAGGATTTAGAAGGCACTTGTTGAACCGTCCTCACGTCTACATGGGTTAATGGAAATGATAGTGGAAACAATAATAAGAAAAAAGGGAATGGCAGCCTTTTCAAATCGTGGCTTGGACACCAGACGAATCTGCCACAGGAAAAAAAAAAAAGAATCCTTGGGCAGATTGGGTCTGGCACTCCTCAGTTTAAATTACATTTCGCCCATCCCAGAGTTGTATGACCAATCAGAGCCCCCTATTCAAAGTGACCCTTTTTTGGGGGTTGCGGTGACGTTGGAATCTGTTTGTAACCGTCCCCTTTTGAAATACCCTAAATCTTCCACACCGAAGTTCCAGACTAATATCTACGCAGTGATATGCGCAGTGATATAGTCTGGCAATGTCAGGCTATATTAAAATGGTGCTCTCGAGGTATTTGTGGTTGTATAGCAGTGGTTCTCAACCAGTGGTCCGGGGACCACCATTGGTCCTTGAGGGAGTTCCAGGTGGTCCCCAGCTAAATGATGAGTTGGAAACTAAATGGACCCTTATAGATCTTTAAACATGAACCGTACGGGTCCATTTGGTTTCATTTCACGCTCTCAAGAGTTACATTATTGTTAAACACCTGCATTAGTTAATTTTGATCAACAATTGTCTGTAATATCTCCTAATCATACCACATACTGTAAATTCAGCGTAGAATTGTCGACACAATTTTATCCAACAGCAACAACAAAATCTTCTGTATAGTTTTGGGTCTGAGAGGCTTACATCTCATCAAATTGGCTCAAATGCCGAATAAATAATGGTCCTTGATAAGAAAAGGGTTGAAAACCACTGCTGTATATTATAGGACACACTGAAAACAGTGCATGGCCACCTGCTATTCTGCTGCTGTATAGGACCTACACACTGAAAACAGTGCATGGCCACCTGCTATTCTGCTGCTGTATAGGACCGGGTCCTACACACTGAAAACAGTGCATGGCCACCTGCTATTCTGCTGCTGTATAGGACCGGGACCTACACACTGAAAACAGTGCATGGCCACCTGCTATTCTGCTGCTGTATAGGACCGGGACCTACACACTGAAAACAGTGCATGGCCACCTGCTATTCTGCTGCTGTATAGGACCGGGACCTACACACTGAAAACAGTGCATGGCCACCTGCTATTCTGCTGCTGTATAGGACCGGGACCTACACACTGAAAACAGTGCATGGCCACCTGCTATTCTGCTGCTGTATAGGACCGGGACCTACACACTGAAAACAGTGCATGGCCACCTGCTATTCTGCTGCTGTATAGGACCTACACACTGAAAACAGTGCATGGCCACCTGCTATTCTGCTGCTGTATAGGACCTACACACTAAAACAGTGCATGGCCACCTGCTATTCTGCTGCTGTATAGGACCGGGACCTACACACTGAAAACAGTGCATGGCCACCTGCTATTCTGCTGCTGTATAGGACCGGGACCTACACACTGAAAACAGTGCATGGCCACCTGCTATTCTGCTGCTGTATAGGACCTACACACTGAAAACAGTGCATGGCCACCTGCTATTCTGCTGCTGTATAGGACCTACACACTGAAAACAGTGCATGGCCACCTGCTATTCTGCTGCTGTATAGGACCTACACACTGAAAACAGTGAATGGCCAACTGCTATTCTGCTGCTGTATAGGACCTACACACTGAAAACAGTGCATGGCCACCTGCTATTCTGCTCATAGTTACATCTTTAGCGCTATATTTGTGTTTTCGTGTTCCCAGCCCCGAGTGAGAGATGGGGTTACAATTTACAATTTTTGGCATTGACCAACTCAGTGGCCTTTAGTGGTTTGAGTGTCCGTCCTGAACCTGGAGATAGGCTCCTGCCCTATGGGCCACATGGCTTGGCAAGGCTTACTTACTTACTGTGTGTGCGTGTGTGCGTGTGTGTGTGTGTGTGTGTGTGTGTGTGTGTGTGTGTGTGTGTGTGTGTGTGTGTGTGTGTGCGTGTGTGCGTGTGTGCGCGTGTGCGCGTGTGCGCGTGCGTCAGAAGTCCTCCAAACTGTCAAGGATCTCCTCGGGGGAAAAGGACCTGGAGAAAGACGGAAAGGATGACGATCAGAAGAGTGGCTCTGAGGGAGGAGACGATGACATCATGGAAAACACCACCGACAATAAGGTGAGGGAGTTGACGATGAACCCGTTGGTGTGAAAAGTACTCAAAGTTTTTCACTTAAGTAAACGTGTGAATAGCATTTTTCACTTTAACCTTTGATTGATTGACAGTTTGCAGAATTACAGTACATTTCAAGTACAACCCAATACAAAAACTGTATACACTCATGTGGACGACACCATGATTAAGCATCACACTTGTTTACAACAGGGTCCACCATTTTCAATTCATCAGAACATTTAGAGACGTACAAATATACACTTCTATAATAAAAAATCACACCCGTGTGAACTGAGTGGTGCAACTCCCCTCTCCCCATGCCTCTCTCTCTCTCTCTCTCTCTGTAATTAGCAGGCAACAGTGGAACACTATCTCTCTCTCTCTGTTTCTGGCACAACAGCGCCACTTTTGCCCCTACTGGTACTCTAAACATCGGGACATAGTCACATAGTCACATAGGGACATTGCTGTTCCTTGGAGTGGTTGCACCACTCAAAAACAGGACACTATAACCTTCCCTACAGTCGCCAAGGTTGATCTTAATCACATTTGCATAATTGTTTATTAAAAAAGATATTGATTTGAGTGTCTCCTTGTCCCCAGAACCAGCTGCTCAGAGAAGAACATTAAGTCCTGAGGACGATGGAGGGAAGTCATTCTTTGTAGCTGTGAAATTGGAATTACAACATGATTGCTCATCATCAGCACCATCTCCTGGCCACCATCGTCACTACTATCACATCTGTTGGACTTGTGTCTCTAGTCTGTACGAGGGATGCACTGACATGCTGCCTGGCGTTGGATTTCGTGCTTGATAGCAGGGCAAAATTGGGCCTTAAGTGACAAGTCCTACAGTACAAAAAATCTGATACCAAAAGCTTATATTAATATGTATCGTGTGTCATATAGCAAAGGGACTCAAATTTCAGTTTTCCAATCCCCCCCACATTATTCAAAGATGTTGGATCTCTCTAATAGAGAGTTATTATATCTAATAATTTCACAGACTAAAAGAAAAACGGCAAATGGAGAAAAAAATGTTTTTTTTCAGCAAAAAAAGCAAAAGCAAAACCAAATGAATCTGAGTGATATAGGTTTTCAACATACCTGTAATACTTCAATCTCCGCGTGCACAAATCAGTTTTGGCACGGCCATGAAGAAATGCTGCCGGTGTATCCCTGTTCCATTTGCACATCGTTCGTAAAACACACTGTATATTTACCATTATCCTCCATAAACCTCTCTTTGGGCTCGTATAGGCCAGCCGAAACAGACCGGAGGGTGGTGGGATGTAAGGCGGGGTGGGGGTGGGGAGGGGCCGGGTCTTGTCATCTTCACTTCATAACCGAAACCACAGTGTAAGATAGCCATCAATCAATACAATATTTATACTGACCCATTGTCTATATACCTATTATGAATGGACTCAACCATGATTACCTGTCACCATGTACAAACATGTCTAGTTTCTATATCACTTACACACCCCGTGAAGCTTTGAATTCACAGAGATATGTTTGTTTTTGTCACATTCCTAAGCCAATAATTTGATGACCGGCAGAGACTCAATGTAGACTACCAGAGACTCTGCCATCCATCCGTCCGTCCGTCCATCCATCCATCCATCCATCCATCCATCCAGCCAGCCATCCATCCGTCCATCTTTGACCGCTTAATCGTAGTTAGGTTGTGGGGGCAACAGCTCCAGCAGAGAGCTCCAGACTTCCCTCTCCAACATTATAGTAACTTCATCCTGAGGGATCCCGAGGCGTTCCATGGCCAGTGTGGAGATATAAATCCCTCCATCTGGTCCTTTGGTCTGCCCGGGCATCGAGGACCTCCCTAGGGAGACGCTTGAGAGGCATCCTCACTAGATGCCCGAACCACCCTAAGCTGGCTCCTTTCCAAGCGAAGAAGCAGCGGGTCTACTCCGAGTCTCTCTCACGTGACTAGGAATGCGTTGAAAACAAAAACAAATCTCAATGAATTCAACGTTGCACGGGGTGTGTAACTTCCATGTGCAGACACACACTCTGTTACAGTCATTCCATGACATGTTGGTATTAATGCAGTGTACTGATCACGCTTAACTGTAGTTGAACCCGTTTTCCCACAAGGAGGGGTAACGGGACTTGTGGAATACGGTAACCGTCGGCCATTATCCATCATCACGCCATACATACATACGTTACTCTTTTATGTAACCACAAAAAAAGAAAATAAACGAGGAATGGACGACGTACATATAGATAAATGTATGAAGTGTTGTGCACAAGTGGGTTACACATTGTAGCTCAATATAAACTATAATATCTGTATATTTTACCTTTGTTGTGTAGAATATTTAGAAGCACTACTGTTCTACTTGGACTGCTCTAGAATAACCGCTCATCTTTTTATGGGGATACTAATATTATTATCTGTTCTTCTGTGTATCTGTGGAATGGGTTACTGTATATTTCAAAGCTTTTTATATTAGTGGCATGCTCAACTTGTTGTACTTAAAACAGTTGTTTTATATTATGGTGTAATTAGATTTTTTTTTTTTTACTTTGATTTGATTTTTGATTTTCATAGTTTGTCTTTATGCGGTGCATTGGGGAGCAGTGGTTCTCAACCAGTGGTCCGGGGACCACCAGTGGTCCTTAAGGGGGTTCCAGGTGGTCCCATGCAGCTAAGTGATGGAAAGTTGCTAAAGTAGATGTTTAACTCACTAGCCCTTACCCGTTGTGAGATATTGCCCCCCCTTGTGGCAGTACTAGTACTAATACCTTGTGGCCACAGTGCAGTACTAATACATTCATTATTAATCATAATGTGGTGCAGGCAGTGAGGAGATACGGCAGTGTTTCTGACACACATTCATTCATTCAGACAGACAGACATTGGCTTAATTATAGTATGATATGATATGATATGATATGATATGATGAGGGTTATGGTTAGTGCCATGAGTTACATTATTGTTCAACATCTGCATTACTTCATTTACAGGAAGTCTACACAATAGAGCGTCGCAGTCCCGCCCCCTTTCAGACGACGCCAGGCCCAGGAAATGAATCCCAATGCATTTTCCCCATAGACATTTCACAAATTTATTTAAAGACCTTTTAAGCGTCGTACAAAGCCAACTCGAGTCGTGACAAATCATGACAACAAACACAATATTTTGGACCAAACAAATAATTACAAAGAAGAAAAACAACAAAAAAAGTGTTGTAACCTGCCGTTTTTTTCTACTTTCTAATTCTTTGTTTGGGGCCAAAACATTGTGTTTATTGTCATGATTTGTCACAACAAGAGTTGGCTTTGTCCGCGGCGTAAACGTCTTTAAATAAATACTTTCTGAAAAGTCTATGAGGAAAATGAACGGAATTAGTGTGGACTTAAACTGTTATTCGTAGATAGTACTGAGAATGTAGACGAATTGTAATTTTGATCGACGTTTGGAATTGTGGACAAAATTATCTTATCCAACGATAACAAAATATCCTTTAGTTTTGGGTCTGAGAGGCTAAATCTCATCAAATGGTGGTCCGTGTTAACCTGACTCCGCCAGATGGGGCAGCAGAGAGTACACTGGGTTCCCCCCCTGGGAACCCAGTGTACCTACTCTCTGCTGCCCCATCTGGCGGAGTCAGGTTAGGTCCGTGTGGCTCAAATGCTGAATAAACAATGAGCCTTGATATGAAAAGGGTTGAAAACCACTGCATTGGGGGCGTGGGGAGCTGACGCACAGCCATGTTTGCATGCACCTTCTGTTGTCTATTGGTTCAGCATCCTCATATACAAAGCAACGATGTCGAAGTTAAAGTAGCTCCGAGAATGTAAACAAATGCAACCACATTCCTATGGTTTACGTGTATATTCTCGTTAAAGGGACACTTCACCCTTTTTGCAAAAATATGTGTTAATGACGTTTAGAAGCTTTAGAACACTTTCCTGGGGGTCTTTATGTGTGTAATATGTGGTTTTAGATCTTTTAGATTGTAGCAGTGAGCCCAGTGTCTCTGATGTCATGGACACTGGGCTCACTTCATTCCTGGACTACAATTCCCATAACACTTTGGTGCACTGCTCCTCCTTGTGGATAGGGGAGGTCTGTCTTACTGTGACAACATGTAGTCCAGGAAGTAAGTGAGCCCAGTGTCCATGACATCAGAGACACTGGGCTCACTGCTACAATCTAAAATATCTAAAACCATATATTACACACATAAAGACCCCCAGGAAAGTGTTCTAAAGCTCCTAAACGTCATTAACATATATTTTTTATAAATCAATAACACTGAGGGTTTTACGGTGGTGTACATAGAAACTGTACTGAATATAATCATAAACTGCAACGATGGTGCATATAGGCATGTAACGTTCATTCACTCAACTCACACTGCGGTTCGAATCACGGTATTAGGTTCACGATACGATACAATCATTTTTAACACAACATACATTTCCATTCAAATGACCAATTTATTTTCTCTTACACAAATCCAGTATTTTCTTTCTCTTTAAATTTACGTCTCTCATCTTCTATTCAATACAGAAAATGACTGAAAATAATTTTTGTTTTATCAATAAGTCTTACAAAGATCCTGTAGTTTCTTCTCTTTTATAACGCACTCTGATGTTTGCATCACGATTCAAATTGCGATCTAATTGCGACTTAAATTGTCACCAGTTTGAATCGATTTGAATCTATTTACGATAAATTCTAGGGATGTCCCAATCACGTTTTGCTGCTCCCGATCAGATTCCGAACATTTGATTTTGAGCATCTGCCGATACCGATTTTTCCCGATCCGATATTTATATTTTTATAGAACACATTTATGCCATATCACAATATACAAACTCACAGACAATATCCAGTCTAATATCATGATATGGATATACTATTGATACTAGGGATGTCCCGATCACGTTTTCTTTGGTCCCGATCAGATTCCGATCACTTGAAAATGACGTGATCGGCCCCCGATTTACGATCACGTGATCGGATCGGGACAACCCTAATATATTCGCTACACGCCTAATGGTGCAGCAGCACTATGCTATGACAACGCCTATCGAAATTTGCCAAATTCAATTAAACGATCATGCAGACATGCTGATTTAGATAGTTGAGAATTAATCCACACCCGCTCAGTCTATCTATGTGCCAGTTTTTGGCTTCCATAAAATATTGTCTTCATGAAACATAGCCGATTTATTTATTTGGATGATAGTTGATCATACTGTCTGTCTGTATAAGCTTGTGCATTTTTTTATTTCCCTAACTTTCAATCTTTGTTATGCTTGTATTGTATTTGGAACACATTTTACATTTTCAAGGTTTGTAGTTTTACTGTAAACTGTTTTTTGCTGTTTATGGACAAGACTTTTACAGAATAAACTCATTGGAATGCATTTAATCTGGTGTTCCTGAATCAGTGTATACAAACAATTTGTTGAATGGGTACAGTTCAAGGACAGTACAGTACACAATTTGCTAAGAGGATAAAACCAGACATAAGGGTCCTCCCTTTTCAATTCATCAAAACATTTAAAGACATGCAAATATATTATTATTATTATTATTATTATTATTATTATTATTATTATTATTAGTAATAGTAGTAGCCTAGTAGTAGTAGTAGTAGTAGTAGTAGTAGTAGTAGTAGCAGTAGTAGTAGTAGTATTGATTGATTGATTTAATAAAGCACTACACTTGTTTACAAGAGTGTCCACCTTGTTCAATTAATTAAAACATTTAGAGACGTACGAATAATCGAATATACACTTCTATATAGCCAAAAACAGGAAATCATCATAGTAGTATGCCTATAGTATGTAAGAATTTATCTTTTTTCATGATCAACACTTTATTTGAGTTTAAACAGCTACAAATAAACATGTAACAAAATGTATTGAACGCATATGTTTTCTTTCCTGCGCAGTTTGCACGCAGCCGTGAAGCTTACTAGTTTGACAGTGCGCGCGTGCGCAGCACGGACAGATGAAATCCGCGCTGAAAAGGGACGGATACGACTTGTGTTGTGTGTGTTCATACATACAAACCAACAGAATAATAATAATAACAACAACAGAGCAAATCAATAAATATCAGGTGTAGCATCACCGTCTAGTTGTTGCTGTGCTGAGCCTGGAAGGAACAACATGGCTGATAAAGAAGGTAGGAGGAATAGAGCCAGAGAGTGGCCCAGTTTACATCATGCATGCTGCTTTGTGCTGCTGCCTGTGTGTGTGTGTGTGTGTGTGTGTGTGATGAATGATGCTTGAAGACGTACTAGTTAGTTAGCATCGCATGCTAACCTCAACCCTATAAGTGTGAACTGTTGAGAATAGGAGGCTAGCATAGAATTCAGGAGGAAGAAATAGAGTCCGCAACACTGGTATGAAAAACTCAGCTGCACTGGTTTATTGATTCAACGTTTCGATCAGGATCTTCTTCAGGAATGGCATAGAATTCAGACCTCTAGACCTACTACCTCTAGACCTTGTTCAATTCATCATAACATTTAGAGACATATAAATATATACTTCCATATAGCCAAAAAACAGGAAATCATCATGAGGAGGTAAAAAGGGAAAAGAAAACATACAGTGAGGGGGAAAAGGGGTGTGTGGGGGATTCAGATTTTACGGGGGCCAGTATCGAAATAGCAGCTTTTTTGTGTGTATATAGATAGATAGATAGATAGATGTGTGTATGTATGTATGGTAATACAATAACTAGCAATTCAATTCAAAGGAGCGTTATTGACATTGCCAAAACAAGTGTAAAAATATATTAATACAAATAACTGTTGAAAATATGGGAAAGTGTATATACAGTTGGAGCGGGTACAGCATTGTTATAATAGTCCTTTTAAAAAAAAACAAATGGCACCAATCTTGTCACTTTGGGACAAATGGCATCATTTCTACATGCTTTTTGTGAGGGTACCTACCCTAGGCCTAGGGGACACGGGGAGAACATGTGAGGGTATACCCTAGGGGATACGGGGAGAACATGTGAGGGTACCTACCCTATAGGCAACACGGGGAGAACATGTGAGGGTATACCCGGGGACATGGGGAGAACATGTGAGGTTATACCCTAGGGGACACGGGGAGAACATGTGAGGGTACCTACCCTAGGGGACATGGGGAGAACATGTGAGGGTACCTACCCTAGGGGACACGGGGAGAACGTGAGGGTACCTACCCTAGGGGACACGGGGAGAACATGTGAGGGTACCTACCCTAGGGGACACGGGGAGAACATGTGAGGGTACCTACCCTAGGCCTAGGGGACACGGGGAGAACATGTGAGGGTACCTACCTACCCTAGGCCAAGGGGACACGGGGAGAACATGTGAGGGTACCTACCCTAGGCCTAGGGGACACGGGGAGAACATGTGAGGGTACCTACCCTAGGGGACACGGGGAGAACATGTGAGGGACCTACCCTAGGGGACACGGGGAGAACATGTGAGGGTACCTACCCTAGGCCTAGGGGACATGGGGAGAACATGCAAACTCCACACAGAAAGGCCCTTTCACCACCCACCCAGGTGGGCGGTGATGACGTGGAGGAGAGAACACGCTCCCAGCGTCCCTTGCGGTAATCAAACCCAGGACCTTCTAGCTGTGCGGTGATGGGACTCTTTTTTTTGTTGTTGTCTTGAGCCTGGGGTGGGTGGGGCCATGTGGGTGGGGCTTTCTCACATTCTAATCCGACTGCGCCACCGCGCCCATTACCAAGTTCACTTGACTAACCGCACAATATGTGTTGTGTTCCTGACACAGTGTACGATGACGCCGTGGAGGAGAGGGTCATCAACGAGGAGTATAAGATCTGGAAGAAGAACACGCCTTTCCTCTACGACCTGGTGATGACGCACGCGCTGGAGTGGCCCAGTCTCACCGTGCAGTGGCTGCCCGATGTCAACAGGTATGTTTGCACATAAGGCCTCACCGTGCAGTAGGGATGGGCGATATGGACAAAAGTATTATCACGATATTTTTTTAAGCCGTATCACGATAAACGATATTATCACAATATTTTTTTGCGCATTTTGCCCCTCCTATATACGGGTTTAATCTTTGTTTTTAATTCAATGTTTGTTTTAAAAACGCCATTGACAATGAAGAGAAATGTATGTTTGTTTTGTCCCTAACACAAACATTAAATCCCATTAACAATAAAGAGAATTTATTTTGACACCGTTTGTTTTACACTATCACCATAGAACGTGCATTCACTGCATCTGATGCAGCGAATTTATCGCGATGGAAACGATAACTCTGAAAAGCAGTATTGTGGAGACATTGTATCGTCCCGATGATATTTATCACTATATCGAACACCCCTACCGTGCAGTGGGCCTCACTGCGCAGTGGGGCCTCACCGTGCAGTGGGCCTCACCGTGCAGTGGGCCTCACCTTGTAGTGGGCCTCACCGCGCAATGCCAGCTTCACTGTGCAGTGGCTGCCTGATGTCAACGGGTATGTTGACATACCTGGGGGTATGTCAACATACCTGAGGCCCACCGTGCAGTGGGCCTCAGCCGCCTCACCGCACATTGGGCCTCACCGTGCACTGCGCACAGTGGGGCCTCACCACGCAGTGGGCCTCACCGCGCACTGCGCGCAGTAGTGGGGCCTCACCACGCAGTGGGCCTCACCGCATTAGGGTTGTCACAATTATTACATAATCGTCTAATCGCAATTATTTTGTCATAATCGTTTCCATGTTGAAAGAGGCTCATACATTAAAAATCAGCTATTTCCGTTATTTTTACCTTCTTTTTTTTTTAAAGTAAAAATGTATATAGATGCCAGTAATTTCTTGGTATATTTAACTTACTTGTTAACTTGTTAACTTACGTATGGTGGCCTTAGAGTCCCAGTCAAAAATAAAAAAAAATCAGAATATTATTCTCTCGCCTGATATCATTGAAGATGTGCTAGGACGTGTACACTACACACGTCATTGCAACCCGTCGGTTGGATTCCCTAGAGGACGTGTGGACACGTCGGATGGACGGAACCTGTTAATATTATGTGTTTTGTGGTGCAGACCTGAAGGGAAGGACTACGCGGTCCACAGACTGGTTCTGGGGACCCACACGTCAGACGAGCAGAACCACCTGGTCATCGCCAGCGTCCAGGTACCCAACGACGACGCCCAGTTCGACGCCTCGCACTACGACAGCGAGAAAGGAGGTAAAGTTCCGGGGACCCCCCGGGGACCCCCACACAGAGTTGCACCACTCAGTTCACACAGGTGTGATTATTATTGTTTTTTTCTTTTTTTAATAGTTTATCTCTCACACTTATGCCACAGTGTTCCCTTGACCACCCTCCTTTGTGCCCATGTTGGCACCAGTGCGCAAAGGTTGCCTAGCCCTGAACCGTACATTAGGACAGGGGTTCTCAACCCGTGGGTCGCGACCCCTCGGGGGGTCGCCAAATTATTTTAAAAAGATTATTTTTTAAATTTTATTTTCACGATTTTTCAAAAATAGCAGACCTACAAGCTCGTAGCGCGCCACTCGGTGGCGCGCTATGAGCTTGTAGATCTGCTATTTTTCAATAGCTAAATTATAACCATGCTTAAAACACCAAAAGGGGTTCCCGCCCAAAATGGTTTAAGGTTATTGTAGCAGTCAATTTATATTGGGGGTCGGGAGGGGGCGGGGCGGGGGTCCCGAGACATTGCCAAAGCATTTCCGGGGGTCCCCGGCCAAAAACGTTGAGAACCCCTGCATTAGGGGGCACTAAACCATTTTTGAACATGTTTGTGAATTATCATTATCATTATCATTACTGGCTACTGACATGTTGTTGTTCTGCTTTCCAGCAGGTATGTTGAGGGGTGTCCGCCTGTGTTGAGGGGTGTCCGGCTGTGTTGAGGGGTGTCCCGCTGTGGTGGGCAAGGGTCCAGGAGCCACACTGGTCCTTTGTTGGGGTGATAGTGGTGGTGCTAGTAAAATGTGTGTTGGTTTGTAAGTCAACGGAAGACTCTGAAGGTACAGTTGAAGCCTGATTCAGTTCATACATATGAATACAAGGTCAGTATTTGAAAGGAAAACTGCCCTTGGTTGAGGCAGTGGCTGCTCAGCTCTGATTGGTTGAGGCAGTGGCTGCTCAGCTCTGATTGGTTGAGGCAGTGGGTGCTCAGCTTTGAAAATAAACTTAACTCATAAACCAACTAAGTGGGAAGTTTATTTGAGAACGCTGATGCGTTTCGGCAAACAGCCTTCTCCACCTCACCTCAACTGTAACCCCGGAAGGGTCGTTGGGGCACCACAGCTCTCCAGAGCAGATTAAACAGACTTTTTTTAATCTGCTCTGAAGAAGGAAATTGCATCTGAGCCAGTCTTGCATCTTTTATTTTTTCCCACTTAGTTGGTTTACGAGTAAAGGTCAGTTTTTATTGGCAGATTTCGAAGACTTTTTGACACATCCTGACGAGAGGTTTGAGGATGTGTGTCAGCTTTTGGAGAATAATCTGTGTTTTTGGAGTGTGGTTTCAAATATTTCAACATATGTTGGATGCATTCATGATTTTGTCAGTTAATCCTTTTTTGTATTCTTTGTGTTTATGCTGCATACGCTTAAAACTAGCAATAGTTGTATTATTAATATTATTATTATTATTGTTATGTTGATGTTGCGCAGTAACACACATATATATATATATACTTGTTAGGTGAGGAAAAATTATTATAATATGAATAACATGGTTGGTAGAGTTTTAAACTATTAACACCACAGCAGCCACAGATGTACAGTAATCTATCGTCTTATCTTTCAGACTCTTGGGTGCAATAACAGCAATGCGTGAGTGACCTGTATTCTCTCCTCAGAGTTTGGCGGCTTCGGTTCGGTCAGTGGCAAGATCGAGATCGAGATCAAGATCAACCACGAGGGAGAGGTGAACCGAGCGCGCTACATGCCCCAGAACCCCTGCATCATCGCCACCAAGACCCCCACCTCCGACGTGCTTGTGTTCGACTACACCAAGCACCCGTCCAAGCCAGGTACGGACGGCTCTCTGGATGCTCTTGCTTCAGTGGTTCCCAATAAAGTGGGGTCCGGGGACCCCCAGGGGTCCCCAGCTAAATGATAGTTGGGAATCAAATGTACCCTCTTATGGGTCTGTAACTCTGAGAGTGTACAAATGGAACCCCAGGCTTTTCTCTCCTTAGGTTGTGACCAGGCTTTTCTCTCTGCCTTAGGTTGTGACCACCAGGCTTTTCTCTCTGCCTTAGGTTGTGACCAGGCTTTTCTCTCTGCCTTAGGCTGTGACCAGGCTTTTCTCTCTGCCTTAGGTTGTGACCAGGCTTTTCTCTCTGCCTTAGGCTGTGACCAGGCTTTTCTCTCTGCCTTAGGTTGTGACCAGGCTTTTCTCTCTGCCTTAGGCTGTGACCAGGCTTTTCTCTCTGCCTTAGGCTGTGACCAGGCTTTTCTCTCTGCCTTAGGTTGTGACCAGGCTTTTCTCTCTGCCTTAGGCTGTGACCAGGCTTTTCTCTCTGTCTTAGGTTGTGACCAGGCTTTTCTCTCTGCCTTAGGTTGTGACCAGGCTTTTATCTCTGTCTTAGGCTGTGACCAGGCTTTTCTCTCTCTTAGGTTGTGACCACCAGGCTTTTCTCTCTGTCTTAGGTTGTGACCAGGCTTTTCTCTCTGCCTTAGGCTGTGACCAGGCTTTTCTCTCTGCCTTAGGTTGTGACCACCAGGCTTTTCTCTCTGCCTTAGGTTGTGACCACCAGGCTTTTCTCTCTGCCTTAGGTTGTGACCAGGCTTTTCTCTCTGCCTTAGGTTGTGACCAGGCTTTTCTCTCTGCCTTAGGCTGTGACCAGGCTTTTCTCTCTGCCTTAGGTTGTGACCAGGCTTTTCTCTCTGCCTTAGGTTGTGACCAGGCTTTTCTCTCTGCCTTAGGCTGTGACCAGGCTTTTCTCTCTGCCTTAGGCTGTGACCAGGCTTTTCTCTCTGTCTTAGGTTGTGACCAGGCTTTTCTCTCTGCCTTAGGTTGTGACCAGGCTTTTATCTCTGTCTTAGGCTGTGACCAGGCTTTTCTCTCTCTTAGGTTGTGACCACCAGGCTTTTCTCTCTGCCTTAGGTTGTGACCACCAGACTTTTCTCTCTGTCTTAGGTTGTGACCAGGCTTTTCTCTCTGCCTTAGGTTGTGCCCACCAGGCTCTTCTCTCTGCCTTAGGCTGTGGCCAGGCTTTTCTCTCTGCCTTAGGCTGTGGCCAGGCTTTTCTCTCTGCCTTAGGTTGTGACCAGGCTTTTCTCTCTGCCTTAGGCTGTGACCAGGCTTTTATCTCTACCTTAGGTTGTGACCAGGCTTTTCTCTCTGCCTTAGGTTGTGACCAGGCTTTTCTCTCTGCCTTAGGCTGTGACCAGGCTTTTCTCTCTGCCTTAGGTTGTGACCAGGCTTTTCTCTCTGTCTTAGGTTGTGACCAGGCTTTTCTCTCTGCCTTAGGTTGTGACCAGGCTTTTCTCTCTGCCTTAGGCTGTGACCAGGCTTTTCTCTCTGCCTTAGGCTGTGGCCAGGCTTTTCTCTCTGCCTTAGGTCGTTACCAGGCTTTTCTCTTCGCAGATGAGTAAGGCTGGGAACGAGGCTATACTTTAGTCATCTGGAACGTTCTAGTTTTAGTCTACTAAATGTCATACGATTTTAGTCGACTAAATCTACAGTTGATTTTGTCGACAAATGTATGTTGGCGGTGCCTTCGGCCTTGGTGGCTGATTTTACAATTGGCTGCGTGCTGAAAATAGACAATCTACAAGCTCACACTTCCTATTTTCTCTTCTCCACTAGTCCCCTATATCATTTTAGTCTAGTTTTTATTTGTTGACGAAATTGTCAATTTATTCTTAGTTTTAGTCATCATCGCTTAGTTATTTAGTTTCCGTCAATGAAAATTTAAAAATGTCGACAAAGGTCTTGCATCATATATTTTGGGAGTTGGAAAACCTATGGTCAATAATGGCATGTGTTTGTTTGATTCTTTGTGTGTGTGTGTGCGTTTCCAGACCCCAGTGGAGAGTGCAGTCCAGACCTGCGTCTCAGAGGTCACCAGAAGGAGGGCTATGGTCTGTCCTGGAACCCCAACCTCAGCGGGAACCTGCTCAGTGCCTCTGACGACCATGTGAGGACCACCGACATGTCTGCATTCACTAACAATTATATATAGTTATTATTAAACCTGCTCAGTGCCTCTGACGACCATGTGAGGACCACCGACATGTCTGCATTATATATATATAGACTATATATAATTGTTAGTGAATGCTGACATGTCGGTGGTCCTCACATGGTCGTCAGAGGCACTGAGCAGGTTTATATTATTCTGCATTCACTAACAATTATAGCATTATATGATCGTATACTTATTATTAATAAAATGCATAACATACAATATAACCAATCGTCACTGTTGGCAGGAACCAGCAATCTCCATTTTTCAACTTTTTGTTTCTTTTTTTTTAATACATCAGTGGATTTTAGTAACTCATCCATCGCCAAGGACTTATTTAACTTCTTTTTCATGATGTCCTGGAGCGCCAAGGACGTGTTTTTCGTGTTTTATAACATGGTAAAAAAATATATATATATATATATATAAAATAAAATAAAAGATATATGGTGGCGGTCAGGGCCTTTTGGCGCCCCCTAGTGGCGATGGATGTTAAAGTATTAATAAAATCACACCCGTGTGAACTGAGTGGTGTAAGGTATTATATAGCCTGATCAGCTGTGGTCTGACGTAATGTCTGACGTAATGAAATCACACCGTGTGAACTGAGTGACCATAGCAACCATGCTCATTTCTTTGGTACGAACAAACACGTGGACACGTAAACTACTCAGAGGAATACTCAGCCAAGTTGGAGGACCAATTTGAGAGCGGGGACGTGAGGACCACATGGCAGGGGCTTCGGACCATCACAGACTTCAGAGGAAGAGCCAGATGTGCAGAGAGTCCCTCTGCCTCCCTCCCTGGTGAGCTGAACACCTTTTATGCTCGTTTTGAACATAACCCAGGGAGCCACAACCTCCCACCGCCTGCACTAACTGCGGAGGCCAGCCCTTTAACCATCTCGGAAGCTGACGTGCGCAGAGCCTTCCAGCGGGTGAACACCCGCAAAGCCGTTGGTCCCGATGGCATCCCAGGCCGGGTGCTGAAGGTATGTGCAGCCCAGCTAGCAGGAGTGTTCACGACCATCTTCAACCTCTCCCTCTCCCAAGCTGTGGTCCCGTCTGGCTTCAAGTCATCCATTGTGGTACCGGTTCCCAAACACTCCAAGGTGGCGTGTCTGAACGACTGGAGACCGGTGGCCCTCACTCCGATTGTGAGCAAATGTTTTGAAAGACTGGTGAGAGACTATATTTGCTCTGTGCTGCCGGCCACATTGGACCCATGGCAATTTGCATATCGTCAGAACCGATCCACCGACGATGCAGTTGCCCTGGCGCTACACTCTGCACTCACCCACCTGGACAGGGGGGGCAAGAACAGATGTGTCCGAATGCTCTTCGTAGATTATAGCTCTGCTTTTAACACCATAATTCCCACCAGACTAGACGCAAAGCTCAGGGATCTAGGACTGCACCCGGCCATGTGCAGCTGGATACTGAACTTTCTATCAGATCGCCGTCAGGTGGTGAGAATGGGAAACATTACATCGGACCCCCTGACCCTCAACACAGGAGCACCCCAGGGCTGTGTGCTGAGCCCTCTCCTCTATTCCCTGTACACACATGACTGTACGACCACACACAGCTCTAACGTCATCATTAAGTACGCAGATGATACTACAGTGATGGGCCTCATTGAAAACGATGACGAGACGGCCTACAGAGCTGAGGTTGACACACTGACACAGTGGTGTCAGGAAAACAACCTCGCTCTCAACGTCAGTAAGACCAAAGAGCTGGTCGTGGATTTTAGGAGACAGGAGAGAGAGCATGCACCCATCTTCATCGACGGCGTTGCAGTGGAACAGGTCACTGACTTTAAATTCTTGGGGATACACATCTCCAAGGACCTGAAGTGGGCCACACACACCAAAACAGTGGTGAAAAAAGCCCAACAGAGACTTTATTGCCTCCGCCGCCTGAAGAAGTTCAGAGTTAGCCCACGCATCCTCAGAGCGTTCTACAGCAGCACCATAGAGAGTGTCCTGACAAGTGGCAGCACCGCGTGGTTTGGAAACTGCACCGCTGCGGAACGCAGATCACTGCAGAGAGTGGTGCGAACAGCACAGCGCATCGTGGGGGTGGAGCTTCCCCCCCTCCAGGGAATACATGAGAGACGCTGCGTGGCTAAAGCGGAAAGTATCATCAGGGACATTCACCACCCCAGCCACAGCCTGTTCAAGCCGCTGCCGCACCCACGGCCAGGCAAGCGATTCAGGAGCATCGGGAGCTGTACTACCAGACTCTTGAACAGCTTTTACTTATCAGCAATCAGACTGCTGAACAAGAGCTAAGTTTTGACGCACTGAACTGAACTGATTCATGCTCAAATAGGGACTCTTTTTGTTATAGCCTATACAGTACCTGACGAACTTTTATTTATTTTGCACTCACTTTGTTATGTCATGCACTTTATGTTCTTCTCTCTCTACCTTAAACTGCAATATGAGCCTGCACAACCAAGTTTTTCACCCACCTTACTTGTAATGTGATGTGACAATAAAGATTGATTCTGATTCTGATTCTGACTAACAAAGCCAAGTTGTTGGAGTGGTTTACACCACTCAAAAACAAGTGCTTCTAGACTAAAGCGCCTAACTCCTTTGGATCCTCAAACCGTCGGTCAAACCACCTAACTCCAACTTTGGAGATACCTGTGTTTTTTTTCCACCATTGATTAGAATGGGAAAGATCTCCACATAAAATGATCAAAAACCTCCTAACTCCACTTGAGCTGTATTTGAGTGAAGTGATGATAATATAAGGACACATTCAAGTATCTGACAATCTATATAAAGTCACCGTACTAACTTTGATCGAAAAACATGTTTTGTTTTCTCTTTCGTTTCCTGAAAAGTTAATATTTTTAACATGGCATCTTGTTTCTGCCCAGCGAGCGACGGCAGAGAAATTTTTTTTTAGTACATCTTTTATGTATATATTTACTTCCAACTCGTGTTGTTTTTGTCCTGTGCTGAACACCTCCACCCCTCCTCATCTCCAGACCATCTGCCTGTGGGACATCGGCGCCGGGCCCAAGGAAGGGAAGATCGTGGACGCCAAGACCATCTTCACGGGACACACGGCCGTGGTGGAGGACGTCTCCTGGCACCTGCTGCACGAGTCTCTGTTCGGCTCAGTCGCAGACGACCAGAAGCTCATGATGTGAGTGTTATATTAACCTTATTGAGTCAATAAGGTTATTAACACTCACATCATGAGCTTCTGGTCGTCTAGAATCTAGACGACCAGAAGCTCATGATGTGAGTGTTAGTTATTAAGTAAGGGATAATATCTGGCTAGGTGGTCATTGTCTGGAGATAATTCACCGACAGGGAGTTTAACCACCGAGGCGAAGCCAAGGTGGTTACACTCCCTGAAGGTGAATTATATCCCGACAATGACCACCTAGCCAGATATTATCCCGCTTATTACATGGCTAACTAACTAATTAATACATTGACCCAAAACACAACAAAAAAAGTATTCCATAAGTTCGCGCTGGCTGCGTGTGCAGCTGCAGGGCTGCAGCACTGTCGGAAAACAAGGAAGTGAGTTGATCAACTAGAATCCATTTTCGGGTCCTGCTTCGTCTATTTCTCGCTCAAATGTTTTCAAAAACATTTTTAAGAGCAATGTTTAGCTGTAAATGACATTGTGTGTCACTAGTGTGTGTGTGTTTACATGGATGTCATGTTGGAAACAGCAGTAAATCAAGCGGGGCGCAGCCGCGCAGCTGGTGCTCAGAGGGTTTGATTAGGCAGCGGTCTGTTATACAGCGGAGCGGTCATTATCGACACATAATTCACCGCTGAATTAAGCGATTGACCAATCAGAATCAAGCATTCAACCAAGCCATGTAATAAACACAATTAATCAAATCTGGTTATCCCGGGCATGGCGTCCTGGTCAAAGGTAAGTTAATCTCGTTATCTCAGGCCAGCCAACTAAACTGTTAACGATTTAACGATTCCTATAGGGGGGGTTCCAAATTAATCTGTAACTAGTCTCTGAGAGTGTACAAATGGTATATACATTTTACACTTGTTTGCATGCTAAAAATGCACTCATAATAATGCTCTTAATTGTGAGTTATTTACCATTGTCTCCTCTGTCTGGGGCAGATGGGACACTCACTCCAACAACAAGTCCAAGCCCAGTCACTCAGTGGTCATACTGACTCATTTAACATTGTCTCTTCAGATGGGACACTGGCTCCAACGGCCCAGTCACTCCGTGGTCATACTGACTCATTAAACATTGTCTCCTCAGATGGGACTCTGGCTCCAACGGTCCAGTCACTCTGTGGTCATAGTGACTCATTTAACATTGTCTCCTCAGATGGGACACTCGCTCCAACGGTCCAGTCACTCTGTGGTCATACTGACTCATTTAACATTGTCTCCTCAGCTGGGACTCTGGCTCCAACGGTCCAGTCACTCTGTGGTCATACTGACTCATTTAACATTGTCTCCTCAGCTGGGACTCTGGCTCCAACAGTCCAGTCACTCTGTGGTCATACTGACTCATTTAACATTGTCTCCTCAGATGGGACACTCGCTCCAACAACACGTCCAAGCCCAGTCACGCAGTGGACGCTCACACTGCAGAGGTCAACTGTCTGTCCTTCAACCCTTACAGCGAGTTCATCTTAGCCAGCGGCTCTGCTGATAAGGTATGACTGAATGAATGAGTTCATCTTAGCCAGCGTGATAAGGTATGAATTAATGAATGAGTTCATCTTAGCCAGCGTGATAAGGTATGAATGAATTAATGAATGAATGAGTTCATCTTGGCCAGCGGCTCTGCTGATAAGGAAGGAATTAATTAATTAATGAGTGAGACTCTGGGATGTTTCAGTGAATGAGGGAGGAAATAAATGCATTTATTATTTTTTGTGAACTTTTTGAATTAAAATCTGAAGGTTTTCAGAAAACTTAAAATGACACTTTTGTTAATCACTTGAACCCAGCAGCCTCCCTTTTCTGGGGGGCCCTTTGCCAAAAAATTGTCGATCTATAAGCTTACGGGTTGTGAGCTTATAGATCTGCTATTTTTGCAGATCGATTTGTGTAGAGTGAAATGAGAGCGTACCAAATGCACTGTTTACAGGTCAGTTTTATCTATAGACTAGAGCATTGGTTCCCAAAGTGGGGTCCTTGAGGGAGTTCCAGGGGGTCCCCAGCTAAATGATAGTTTGGAACCAAATGGACCGTTATGGTTCTGTAACTCTGAGAGTGTACAAAAAAGGACCCCCAGTTTGACATGCATTAGTCTACGGACCCCCATTTAATGGCATTTCTATCTCTGGGACCCCCGATCTATATTGTAAAATCAATGTTAACACAATATATGCCCAAATGTTTCAAATTTCCAAAATGATTATATGTCAAAACCCAAGTCAAAACTGTTTCTGTGTGTGGGGAGGAATGGGAGAATGTTTAGGCCTGTCACAAAAATGCAAAGTGATGTTATATATCTGATTGACATTTATACCACTTAAATGGTGTAAAAGATCAGTTTCTCCAGATAGGGTAAATTGCCGATCACAGATAGGGTAAATATCTAAGAGTGAATATCGGCCGATATGGCCGATCACCGATCGCTGGCCGATTATCGGAGCATCTCTACTGGCGTGCCAATAATCACGATAACGCACACCCTCTCGTGTAATATTAACTTGTGTCAACATGTCTGAAATCCCCCCCTCCTTTTTCTCCATTCACACAGACTGTTGCATTGTGGGACCTCAGGAACCTGAAGCTGAAGCTTCATTCTTTTGAGTCTCACAAGGATGAAATATTCCAGGTAATAATGACATCATATCGTGCTGTATGCAATGTTTACTCATACATTTTGGTCCACTGTATACCTTTATGAGCTGCATTGTGAAATACTTTGGATTGTCATAAAGCCTGAAAAGAATATTGTAGGAAGCTGCTCCTAGGACTACAGCTTGGCTTGCTTTGACACAATGCCATTAGGGCTGGGTTGATATCTCCATTATTTAAAACTTTTGCCTCGGTTAAAAACAACAAGAAAATAGCAGATCTACAAGCTCACAACGTGCTGAGATGTGACTTATTGTGAGCTTGCAGTTGGGTTATTTTCACTGTTTTTGCATGCTACAATTGTACAACGTGGTATGTTACAGGGCCTTAAATGGTTAATCAAACTAATCAATTTAGTCGATTATAATTTATACACATTTTGGGTTTTTTGAGGGGCGCTAGCCCCTCCTATGCAAATCTTTGTGAAGATTTGATTGGCTGAGTACAGAATGTGATAATGTATGATGATAAGAGCGCCCCTCACTTCTCACAAGAGTGTTTTATTTTTTGGTGAGTTTGGTGAGTCCCGTAACCAGAGTCGGACTCCATTGGCATGTTGTGAAAAACAAAAGAAATCCCACCCGTGTGAAGTGAGGGGCAATCTTATCATCATACATCATCTCATTCCGGCAAATCAGAATTTGCGTGCTCACCTTCGTCTTCAATTATGCTTGTGTTACACAATGTTTGTGTTTGCACAAACACTCAAAATTGTCCATTCATTGTCAATGGAATTTAATGTTAGTTTGTGTTAGGACAAATTTTGAGTTACATACACCAAAAACTGGACATAGGAAAACATGACTATTTGGACAGCCATTCAAAGACACCGATTAGGTAGTCATGTCAAAATGTGGTTTTATTGAACTGACTTTCTCCATGACCGTGATCAGGTGCAATGGTCCCCTCATAACGAGACCATCCTGGCCTCCAGCGGCACCGACAGACGCCTCAACGTCTGGGACCTCAGGTGAAAACTGCAATACCCAGCATGCATTCCTTCTGCACACACACACACACGCGGCTAGCCTTGAATCTCCTTGAAATGTACCCAATGAATCCAGTCGGGAATCATCAGTTGGTAATAAGAAGCATAAAGGGCCTTGCAAACGGGGAGCGATAAAACGCGCCTATAGTTCATTTTCAATGGTTTTTGCTCGGAGAAGTCGCGGTGCGACAATGCAAGCATATTTACCTGAGCGCGGTCCTGTGAATTTGTTGCGCGCGTGCTCGTTACGTGCAGACGCCCGCGACTCACCAGACCTGGATTCTGTTTAGCTTTTTTTTACACTTGCGTTGTTGCACCCCTCTTCAACAGACCTGGAGGAGAACCGTGTTGATCCAGGCAACAACGCCTGCGTTCCTCGCTTCACGTTCGCAAGGCCCTTCATACTGAATATAAAAGTGTATTTTGTGTCCCGTGTCACCAGTGCTATTATTCAGAAGTCTCATTTCAGTTGACAAAGATACAGTAAAACATTATTTGTTGAATTGAGTGGCAAAAGAAGTTGAGACATTTTTAATATACATATATACTTGTTCAGATCATATTTAATATACAGTACATATACTTGTTCAGATCATACTGCCCAGCCATGATTGAAACATTCCCCCTCCCCCCTTTTCAGTAAAATCGGAGAAGAGCAGTCAGCCGAGGATGCTGAAGATGGCCCTCCTGAGCTGTTGGTGAGTTACTGTTACTGACCACTAGGGATGTCCCGATAGACTTTTTTTCGTTTCCGATCTGATCCCGATATCACAATTTCTGTGTTAGCCGATACCGAATACCGATACCAGTGTTGTGATCTTGTGTTGTGTTATAGCTATATATCTCGTGTTGTGTTTATAGCAGACTCCTCACTCAAATGTGCACTTGCCGTTTGGGCAACTCCAAAGCAAACTCCACATGCCCCAACATTGTATTTACTTGCCATAGTGTCAACCCCTGTGTCGGATCGGTGGTTAGACTGGCATTCACCGATAACGAATAATATTTGTCCCATATGACAAATAAGGGACGATACCGATACCTTACCGATACAGTATCTGGACATCTCTACTGACCACCATCCCTTCACTACACCACCTGTCCCAAACCAAATCCAACCATCCCTTCTGTTCAGTGTTCACAACAACCACGCCCCGTCCCAAACCAAATCCATGATGCCTCATCAAACCCCCTAGACCCAACACCATGTCAGCTGGCCTCAGCCCTATCCTAGATATTGCACTATAGTGTGTTACAATATTTTTCCCACAATTCTGAACAGGAGTGTTGGGTTGGGTTCTATCATTCTGAACAGGTGTGTTGGGTTGGGTTCTACCATTCTGAACAGGTGTGTTGGGTTGGGTTCTACCATTCTGAACAGGTGTGTTGGGTTGGGTTCTACCATTCTGAACAGGAGTGTTGGGTTGGGTTCTATCATTCTGAACAGGAGTGTTGGGTTGGGTTCTACCATTCTGAACAGGTGTGTTGGGTTGGGTTCTACCATTCTGAACAGGAGTGTTGGGTTGGGTTCTATCATTCTGAACAGGTGTGTTGGGTTGGGTTCTACCATTCTGAACAGGAGTGTTGGGTTGGGTTCTATCATTCTGAACAGGAGTGTTGGGTTGGGTTCTACCATTCTGAACAGGTGTGTTGGGTTGGGTTCTACCATTCTGAACAGGAGTGTTGGGTTGGGTTCTACCATTCTGAACAGGTGTGTTGGGTTGGGTTCTACCATTCTGAACAGGTGTGTTGGGTTGGGTTCTACCATTCTGAACAGGTGTTTTGGGTTGGGTTCTACCATTCTGAACAGGAGTGTTGGGTTGGGTTCTACCATTCTGAACAGGTGTGTTGGGTTGGGTTCTACCATTCTGAACAGGTGTGTTGGGTTGGGTTCTACCATTCTGAACAGGTGTGTTGTGATGTTACCCATATGTCTGTCTGCTCTACTCTCCTCTAGTTCATCCACGGCGGTCACACAGCCAAGATCTCGGACTTCTCCTGGAACCCCAATGAACCCTGGGTAATCTGCTCTGTGTCAGAGGATAACATCATGCAAGTTTGGCAGATGGTGAGTGTTCCGTGTTCGAGTGTGTTGTGCAGTACGTCTAAAAGCCAAACATTATTGTTGGTACACCTCTATAGTTGCGAGAGACATCTTTTTAAAAGAAAAAAAAATCAGACCCGTCTGAAGTGAGCTGTACTGTACTGTACTGTACTGTACTGTACTGTACTGTACTGTACTGTACTGTACTGTACTGTACTGTACTGTACAAGCCCTCCTCACTGGCCTGTGTGTGTCTGTGTGTTGGGCTGTGAAACAGTGACACTTGGTGACTAACGCTATTTTTGTGCTCGGACACAGCCAGGGACAGACCCAGCCACACACACAGCTGTCTATAGGAGTGCTTGCACCACTCAAAAGTCTGCTAAATCTGTACATCAGTCAGTTGTGAATAAAATATCTGTTCCTCTGGCAGGCGGAAAACATCTACAACGACGAGGAACCAGACACGCCTGCTTCAGAGCTCGAGGGCCAGGGATCATAACCTCTGGTCTAGGGATCATAACCTCTAGTCTAGGGATCATAACCTCTAGTCTAGATGTTACCACTGACTGGTCCTCCCCGGAACCCCAGGGACCCCCAGCCCTTCACCCAGGCATTCTCCATGAGTCTATACCCGCTGGTCCACACATCCCCAGGGACCTCCCAGACCTTCAACCCATTCTGGTCCATCTCTCACTGTCTCTAATAGATCCAGTCTGAATGAACTGGAGAGTTATAAAGCAACATAGTCAATACTTCAACCCGGCCATTTTAAAGGAAGATGTGGAGTGTCGTCCTGCTTGGAATCTTTCCATTGCCCAAGTTTTCCCAAATGTATCTTTAGGAACTACGATAAGTTGGTTTACATGCTTTTCTCTTGAGGGTCTCGGGTGGGTGGAGACTTTGTAAACGGCACATGTCTTTAATGTGGATAAATCCGACCGATGTGACTGATTCTAAATGCCTTATAAAGGGACACCGTCACCCAGTTCATGTGCATTTCAGTTCATTGTTGATTGTTATGGTCTACAGAAAGAACAATACCGGTATATACCAGACGTTTCCCCTTTTTGTCTCAACATTTCTGATTGTCAAGATTTACTGTTTGGCCATAAATGGCAAACAAGGACAATGTCATCACGGCCACCGTGGGTAGAGGCAAAACAAACTAAAACAAAACACAATATAAAGTGTATCCAGTGTGTCGACTGTTCAGCTCAACTTCAGCTGTGCTTCAGAGAGCCAGCATACTGCTCATTTCTATGTTGGAATTAATTTGACTCTTTATTCAAGTACTTTATTAAAACAAAACGATAAAATATTTCTCATTCCAATTGGAACCAAGATTATCTGAGCACCGAGCTGGGTTTTTGGGAAAGTTTACCCAGATGTTTTAGAGAATTGTAAGCATTGGGGATCGGTGAGAAGAGTTTCTGGTGATGCGACATGACGAAGGACTTTGATATCATTGTACATTTTCCCTCTTCAGTAGTGTTATGCTATTCACACATTACCCTCATTTAATAGGCGTCCCTTAGGGGGGGAAAAACATTCCCAGTATTCTTGTTTTGTTTCCTCCAGCTGTTTTCAGGTACACAGACATGGAACAATGTCTAATACAGCTAAGTAAAAACAAACCTACAAAAAAAAAAGAGAGTGGAGAGCGCCAGACTAAACTAGTGCACTTCAGGTAAATGCATGTGTGTTTATTTTTCTCCTCATTCCTGTTGGTTTTCTTTTGTGTAATGACTAAATGCAACATGCAAGTGCCATGGAGTTGTTTCTGCTCAAACCCCATGACCTGGCAATAAAACACTTTTCTAAATTTTAAAGGTTGACTCATTTGTATTTTTTTCTTTTTCTTTTTACGATTGCTTATGCATGGTTTTGAAAACGGGCCTAATTTATTTTTGCCAAACCTCAGGAGTTTTTCTACATTGCAGTATTGATACTTTTACTCAAGTAAAAAGTGAGTGCCGGTACTCCCCCCCCCCCACACACACACACACACTGATTGGTATGGCGTCATGTTGGATCTTGGACATTATGAGGCCACGATTTGGCTATGGTTTCTTTCAATCCAATTGCCATAAAAGTCAAAATATTAAGAAATGTGTGGACTGGAGGTACTTCCTTGGCCCACGGGAAGCAAGCACAAGAAATGTGGCACTGTCGTTCCACTGGTTTGAGAGACAGACTCACAGACAGACCCATTTCTAGATTGCTCACCTAATGCCATGCTGTAATACAGTACGTCTGGAGCTGTCTAGAGATAACAGTGAAGGGAGTCTAGGGACGCTTTAATTAGTAACTAAGGACACACCATTTTTTTTTAAAAAGACCAACTAAATGTCGTAATTGTAACTAATGCTATTAGTTACAGACTCAACTAGAAAAAGTGCCCTTCTGGGCACAGGTCTCCACCAGGAGGATAGGACTGTGTGAGATGTTTGGCAAAATGTTTAGGAGTAATATAAACATGTTTGCCTTTGATGGCAATTGGATGATTTGAGGCATTTTGTTCCAAAAATGTGTTTTGCAAAAATCAACCTGTTGGTGGCGCTATAACAGGCCAATGTGAAAAGGGTGGGATATATTCCTCAGCCTAGTAAAAAAATGTGTGCAAGATTTCACGTAAATTGCATGCTGCGTTCATGATTTGAGGCTTTTGTTCAAAATGGGGCAATCTTGCAAACTGTGAAAGCCAATTATAGCCAATTAGGATGGAATATGAAATATGGGACAGATCCGACTTGAGCACATGACCATAGAGATACTGTGTAACGATTTGTGAGATTTTTGGACAGAATCTGGAGGAGTAATATCAACAAATGTGTTTTACAAAAGTCGGCCTCCTGGTGGCGCTATAAAAGGCAGATGCGGAAAATGCAGGTCAAAGGTTTGTCCTTGGCCTCTAGGGAGTGTGCATGCAACGTTTCACGCAGATCGGTGCAGTTTTAGATAAGAATGTGAAAAGCTGCCTCATGGTGGCGCTATAACAGGCCGTTCTGGAAAATGCGGGGCAGAGGTTCATCGTTGGCATCCAGGGAGTGTGTGTGCAAAGTTTGGCATGGATCGGGCCAACGGTGCCGGAGATTAGCTGGTAACAGACGGACGGAAGGAAGGACGCACACACACACACGGACGGAGTGCAAAACATAGCCTGGCTAATAAGCCAGACTAATATCACACAACACTGTCGCGGTATATTAGTCTGGGCTGGCTCCACTTGGATTTCATTTCCCGGGGGGCGGGTTCAAACATTTTCTCTTCGACGCAATTGGTCAGAGCTACTGTCAGTCAAAGGTCTCATGCATTGAACGTCACTGTACCAAAGCCCGCCCATATTGCATACCGTGTCCCGATTGGCCCGACCTGTTCTCGGTTGTAGGAAAGAGGCGTGCTACTGAGCCTCGCCAGACCCTAATCCGCTGGCAGGCAAATTTTTTTTTGCCAACGGCTGATTCGGTCTGGTTTATTAACCAGGCTATGCAAAACATACTCTCTCCCCATGCCTTCGGCCTGGTGGAGACAATTAGAAAAACGCCTGTGGTCTCAGAGGCTACTAAGCCAGTGGTCCTTGAGGGGTTTCCAGGTAAACCTGACTCCGCCACATGGTGGTAGTATTGAGTTCTTGTCATCTGAGTTCTTGTTCCAGGTGGTCCCCAGCTAAAAGAGTTCAGTTACTTGTAACCTTGTCCATTATCGATCAGACAGTGGCCTTGTGGTTAGAGTGTCCGCCCTGAAACTGGGAGGTTGTGGGTTCGATCCCCGGCCGGGTCATACCAAAGACTGTAAAAATGGGACCCAATGCCTCCCTGCTTGGCACTCAGCATCAATGGGTTGGATTGGGGGTCAAATCAACTAATGATTCCCGAGCGCGGCGCACGCTGTGGCTCACCGCTACAAGAGATGGGTCAAATGGTAACGTCACGTGTGTGACTAATCGTACGACTTTGACTTTTGACTTATCTTATCTCGGAGCGTAAAATACGCTTTCAAGAGTTAAATTGTTAAACAACTGCATTACTTAATTTAGTCTAAACAATTTTGAATTGTTTTGATCATTTGCCCGTTAGCTCTCCTTATGGCTTTGATACCACATCAATGCAGCATGCATATGTTACATATAATGGAAACGGGTAACAAATCTTATCCAAAATATTTAAGTCTTGGGTCTGAGGCGCTAAATCTCAAATTGCCGAAACAACAATGGACCATCCGACCATAATATGAAAAGGGTTGAAAACCACTGCCAGTGTACATTATTATTGGTGGCAGACACACTCCAGGCCAGTTGGAGGCGACACCAATTATTTGATGAATTGAACATGGTGGACCCTCTTGTAAACAAGTGTAATACTTAATTGGGTCGTCCACTCACAGTTAACAGTCTTTGTATTGAGTTTGTGTTTGAAATGTACTGTAATTCTGCAAACTGTTAATACATATTTCAATCAATCAATCAATCAATCAATCAAACAAACAGAAGTGGTTTGCCAATAGTCAACAAACATTGCCAGAAGAAGGAAGAGCAGTGTTGCCATGTCTGCTTATTATAAGCCATAGATTTATATATATAAGAAACCTTTATAATTATATATCTATGTTATAAGCGACTTTGGGCTTGTTTTTCCTGTAAAGTTGCTTATTGGTACTGCGGGTTGCGTTTTTTGGGGCTTGTTTCTAAAGTGTAGTCGATTATTTGGGCTTTTTTCCTAATGTTATTTAAACCAGTGATTCTCACACATCTCCATGTCAAGGACCTCCCAGATTAATGTATTTGTCCAACTAAGGAGGACCCTAGCCTGGATCCAGCCCAAAGACCCCGCCCACTCTCTGAGTGGACTCCGTCTCTTGAGGCTAGGAGGACCCTACATTTAAAAATGTTTCGTGCCAGGAACAAGATTGTGTTGTTGAAAACGTTTGAAAAGAATATTTCTCCATGATTGTTGTTTTGAAAATAGCAGATCTACAAGCTACGCATCGCATTCATAGAGCTGGTCGCATTGCGGCGCGTTGTGAGCTTGCAGATCAGCTATTTTCAAATAGCCAGTAGTACGTCAGGCTTCTTTTGGTCTTGTTTTCATGGACCTGGTTGCTTGTTTCTCTCACGCAATGTGGCAACACTGAGGAAGAGTATTTAGACAGCACTATCCACGGCCAGGTTGTGTGGAACAGTGTGGCAACACTTCTTCAGGTATATAAAACTCTTATTTTAAATGACATGTATCTGTTCTGTCGACTGATCCAGTCAGGAGTAGCATTAAGTACCTCTGCTCTATTATACATACACTGTATGTGGACTTATTTATCTGACGAAGTTGGTTTGCTGGTATAGTAGCAAGGATTAGCAACTGTGGCTAACTTTAGCTGCTCCCATGGTTGCTATAATAGTGAAAACACAACAAGGCAAACTATAGTTAAGATGCTATTGACAGACACGCAGGGGTCAAAGTGCACAGAATACATTATCCATGTCATTTTGACTGTCTACGATAAGTTGTCTTTCTTTATATAAAAGCTGTATTTTGCTTCAAACGTTGGGTTGGTTTAGCTTCAAGGCGGATCGTGGAGGAGGTGGGAGAAATGTAGGGATGAAGATGTCAAGGTTAGCGCCTATGTCGTCACAAAATATCCGGAAGTCGTGTAGCCTGGTCTCGCGGTTTTCACCGTGCACTTCCTCGTGTGAAGCCGACGTCGTGGTCGCCTCCTTGGTGTGTTTGTTCTGGGATGATGGAAGTGCTGCTGCTAGTAGACAAGACAGACACACGGAACCCAGTTCAGGCATTATGTTGTTATTATTGTGGATACACTTTGTGTGGTTTCATAGAGTTTGTGTCGTAGTGGTTCCCAAACATTTTCATGTCAAGGACCCCCACATTTACACTAATTAGCCCCGCGGACGCCCAGGTGAAAAATATATGCCAAGGACCCTCATAAGAGAAGAGTTTTACGGCTCTAGCAGTGATTCTCAACCTGCTTAATTTCAAAGACCCCCAGTTTGACATGCGGACCCCCATTTAATGGCATTTCTATCTCTGAGACCCCAGTTTATTATTGTAAAATTAATGTTAATTTAACTCTGGAACTCTACCTCAAGGACCCCTGGGGGTCCTTGAGGTAGAGTTTAATTCACCAGCCCAAAACACTAAAGTTGCCAACAGAAAGTAATTCTGTTTAACATTATCCAGCTACTTAAACACAGGCAGTTTGACACACCTGTCCTTCTGCACACACCGAAAATAAATGAGCAAATCTACAAGCTCTCAACAACAGCATGTGCAACAAGCATAACAGATGTAACATTTGAATGCTTGAGCTGCATTATTGTGTTCTGTTTCCATCATCGCTGATTATTTCATCTCCTGGAATGAAAAATGTTCCCACCACTGCACCACACGTTCTTTACCCTACTTTTACCACCAGCTATTCATATACATCTTATTACCATTATTGTTTCTACTAAAATGTAACAATCAATACAAAATATTCATCTGAGGATGTTATCCCAATTTAAAGTGTATTGGAGTAGGATTTTGTATTTTCTTCTTGTTTACAGACTAGAGGGGGGGGGGGGAATCCTTACATTGCCTCTGTATGTCCACAATTACTATCTGTCCTATGTGACAAAATTAATCATCTATGTTTTAATGTAAAAACCTCCTTTTCATGAATCCTGTCATAATCTAGCTTGGGACCAGTATCACGACCAATGGAGGACACTGCTGTGTGCAAGATAGACGTGGCAACAAGAAGAATCGTTGGAGGTAGCGAGTCGCCTCCTGAGCTGGACAGCCCTTGTCAGGTAAGAGGCATTAAAACCTTCTGTCTTGTGTTATTGTTGTGGTAGCCTGGGGTCCACCTATACTTTCTATGGCATAGTGTCTTGTGTTATTGTTGTGGTAGCCTGGGGTCCACCTATGCTTTCTATGGCATAGGCAGCTCCCGGCAGGATCCGCCGGGAGAATCTAGACGCAGCTGCGTGACATGAGACTAATTAATTAGAGTGACAGAGAGAGAGGAGTGTGTGTACCAAGGGGCCAGTGAGGCTTTCCAACGTGGGCCCTTCCACTGACATGAATAGTGGGGGGGAGGAGCTTCGCGCCAGATCAGTCTCTATCCTTTTATATACTCTATGGTGTGTACCGGTGTGCGTCAATTTAACAAAGGTGCAGACAATCAGAAATCAGCAGAGTGATTGACGTTTGCGCTACTCTATGCCGAATTGAAGTGGACTCGGTCCCAGACTTTTTTTTCTTTCTCCCTGGCAATAAAAACGTCTGGGCTTCCGAGGCTATTGTTGTCCACAGAGCTCTTTAAATATAGGGTGCGTTCGGAAATTTGCACTGAGCGCACTGGTGTGCCCTCTTGTCGTTCGTTCAGTGCACTCGGGTGCATTGTTTGAAAATCTAGTGTGTGTTTGCGCATCAACAGCTGAGACAAGAATTTAGTAACAACATTATGGTGTGTACAGCCAGGCACTCAAAAGTGATAATTAACGTCCTGTAAGTAGACTTCGAAAATAAAACTAGTGTTGACTAATCATTACAAGTGGCTCTTATTTTGATGAGGAAGTCATAGCACAGGAAGTCCGTTTCCAGTTTTAAACAAGCTACGATGACAGTTTTTGAAACTGAAAGGGAAAGTTATGGTAAGCTGTCAATGTGCTAGTCGCCACATTAGTGACCATATTTCCAATATGAAAACCATACATCTGTCACTTCTTGGAATTACTTAAACATGGAACCTGCAGCATTAGGTGAGTAATTAATTGTATATGTGTTGGACGTTTTGTAGACTTTGTAGTGGTTGTGCTAATGATAAACAGACACCTGCTGCCAAAGGGATGCTCCTGCTGCTTAAAGCTACAAATACAATGTGTAGCTTTGCATTTTTGTATCTTTTGCCTCTGCCCGCGTGAACGCAGCATAACGTTGTGGCAGAATAGGAACGACCGTACACCGACCCCTAAAAATCGTATATTTAGTCGACTAAAACCAGACTAACACCAACATTCCAGGTGACTAAAATGTGACTAAAACTAAATGAATACTATTCAAAAGACTATGACAAAAAATAAAATCAAAATTCCGAACGTACCCATCATGTACACCGAGTGCTCCCATGAAGTGTTTGACACTGTCGTGGAATTGTGGTTCAATCGGCAATCGATGAGGCAAACAGGAGTCGATACAATACTCTGGGTGGTGAATGGTTATGCTTTATGTAACATCATGGTATCATGGGGAGAAGTACAATAAAACCAATGGAGAAACGCTGCTTAAAGATCTGAATTCGCGCTTGGTGTGTGGGGACCTTAACACTCATTTTACTTGGTTCTGCCAAGCGCATGGCGCATAAATCATATTATTTATCACATTACACTGTAGCTGCTTCAGGGACAAACTGAATCATAACAACTAGGCTGCACCAAAAACTAGTGGAGACATTTTGGCTCTTTACAAGCTACCAAATATAAATGTATTATTACATGGCTTGGTTGAATGCTTCATTCTGATTGGTCAATCGATCAATTTTTTTGTTAAGAGTATTTGAACTGATCAAACTAGCAATAGAATACATGTTTTAAGAAGCATCTTCCATAGACATGAATGGTCTCAGAAATGTGAAAGGACATTTCACCTCTGGAGTCTGTGTGTTTGACTAGGGTTTGACTGGATTGCTTAATTCCTACAATGCCCATAAGGCTTTAGTGTACTTCCCCTCCTTGTGGAGAGTGGGGAGGCTGCGTGGAGGTGTGACTTTGTAGTCCAGGAAGGAAGTGAGAGCAGATTTTCTTGGTTTTTGGCATGACTAAAATATCTAAATATTTTAGATATTGAATTATCTGTAGTTGGCCACGGACCCCCATCTGAAAATATGATGTTCCAGGGACCCCCCAGAAGCAAAGATTTGAGTTAAATAGTTTGCGGTGAAAGAATATATATTCAAAGATTTGAGCTCATAGCACTTGGTGCCGTGCTATGAGCTTGTAGATCTGCTAATTTCTCAATAGCTAAAGTAATGCTTAAAAACACCAAAAGGGGGTTCCTCCCGTGTCCTGAATGGTGGTAATAAAACTTTCAGTCATGATATTTTATTTGTGCTTTTATTCCATGCAGGAGGATGTGGGTGACTTTGGCCGGGGGCTGTGCTCCTCCTCCTCCTCCGAGGTGAGGGGAGAGACCCCGGGCAGGGAGGACAGTCCCAGTGACCTGCTGGGAGAGGCGGAGCTGGACCCTGGGGGAGGCAGCAAGACGGGCGGCCACAAAGCCTTCGGTAAGGCGGTCGCTTCTGCATGGCGCCCACGCTCGCTTCTCTTAACCCATTTAAGACCCACGAGACCAGATTCTACTAAACGTATTCTAAATTCCGACAGTTTTCTAAAAAACCTATGTATTGTCGCTATTAAGAGATGAGTGGTGCTCAATCTTTGTCATGTGATGGACCCCCACAATTATATGTATTTGGCCGCCATTTTTATGGACTTTTGATATAAAAAATACACGTGAAAATGTACCAATTTTTTTGGCATCCATTGTTAGGTATGATGTCTAAAAATACACCTTTTTAATAAAATCTTGTTTTGGCACAGTAGGGTACAGTAGCTATTCACAAGATGTTCTCGTTTCAGCACTGAGTGGGTTTAAGGCCTTTTCAAAATCGGCCTCGGGTCTAAATGGGTTAAATTATTTGTGAGCAATATGTGGATAATACGTCAACATGTTTTGCTTCACAAGAAGATTCATATTTCAAAAGAATAAAATGCAGAACAGCCGACTTGTGGTTTACATAATCCATTGGGACAGTAAAGGCAGACCTAATGGCCAAGTCGTTTTGCAGATTAATGAATTACACCATTTAAGCGTCCTACTGTCATGTTTGTGCCCCACAGGGAAAGAGGTGGTTCTACTGATGCAGGCCCTGAACACCCTCGCCACGCCAGAGGAGAAACTAGCTGCCCTCTGCAAGAAGTATGCCGACCTGGTAAGGACTGTCTCTCTGGAGACACATGTACATACATACAGAACCATTGGTGCCGAATGAAATGGGGGTTAATTCTATTGCTTGTTGCTAATAATGGCGTCTTTGGACTGCGTCTGCATTTGTTCCTGTCCACGGTCTGTGTCTAGCTGGAAGAGAGCCGTTACATGCAGAAGCAGGTGAAGGTGCTGCAGAAGAAGCAGTCCCAGATCGTGAAGGAGAAGATCCACCTGCAGGGGGAACACAGCAAGGCCATCCTGGCCCGCAGCAAGCTGGAGAGCCTGTGCAGAGAGCTGCAGAGACACAACAAGACGCTGAAGGTATGTCCTCCAGGGCTGCAGAGCCTCTGCAGAGAGCTACATAGACACAATGTCCTCTAGGGCTGCAGAGCCTCTGCAGAGAGCTACATAGACACAATGTCCTCTAGGGCTGCAGAGCCTCTGCAGAGAGCTACAGAGACACAATGTCCTCTAGGGCTGCAGAGCCTCTGCAGAGAGCTGCAGAGACACAATGTCCTCCAGGGCTGCAGAGCCTCTGCAGAGAGCTACAGAGACACAATGTCCTCCAGGGCTGCAGAGCCTCTGCAGAGAGCTACAGAGACACAATGTCCTCCAGGGCTGCAGAGCCTCTGCAGAGAGCTACAGAGACACAATGTTCTCCAGGGCTGCAGAGAGCTACAGAGACACAATGTTCTCCAGGGCTGCAGAGAGCTACAGAGACACAATATCCTCCTTTATAGACCCTTCCAGAAGAATGTGATTATGTGATCGCATATTCAAGGTTCAACTTTATTGTCAACAATACCAGTTACAGGGTAAAAGGCACGTGAAATTCATTGTGCGTTAAAAGACCATACAACAGCTACAGTCTAGTGTCAAATAATCTGTATAAAGAACTAAGTGCAGGTTAAAACTAACATCTCTAAACACAACTACTGAAAGTGCAAGATCTCAGGTGCAAAAATGCAGAAGGCCTTAGACATATGGCCATATAGTCCGGGCCTTGTAGTGTTCAGTGTCTGTTCATGAGTCTGATGGCGGAGAAGAAGAACGTGTTCCATAGTCTCTGTGTGCGGCTGGCGAGGCTGAGGAACCGGTTGCCTGGCCGTGGCCGCCTAGATGGCTCAAATCAGCCAAATGGCACAGATTATGCAGGGTTATTATGCAGGATTATGCAGTCCATTTTATTCAAAAAGGGTGCATAATTAGTGCGCGAACGTCCCGCATATTTCACCTCATACAATCACATAAAATCCCACATATTTCACAACATTTCACATATTTCACACATATTTTGCATCGAGGATTTTAGTCTGCATAATCAAGGTTTTTAGCTGTCCTAATGTTCTTGATCCTCGGCTGGCCACCTCACATCATCGACTAAAACTATGACGAAAAATGTTCGACTACCTTTTTTTCACTGACAAACTAAATGAAAACTAAGCTATGATGACTAAAGGTGCGTTCAGACTTGGATGGTTGGAGCGGCGCGATTACATACAAGTCAATGCAAAGACAAGTAGTTGCGCGAGCACCGTGGACGCCTGGACGGGCACGGCACGACCTGGCGTAGCACAAACGGGACGAACCAAGGCGAATATTTAAATTCTGCTATTTTCAGCAAGTGTAAAATCGGCATCCAAGGCCCGCCAAAATACATTTTAGTCGACTAAAACTAGACTAAAACATTCCAGGTGACTGAAATGTGAAACCATTCCATTCCAGGTGACTGAAATGTGAAACCATTCAAGAGACTATGACTAAAACTAAAATCGAATCAATACTGCTCTCCACAGGACGAGAACGGCCAGCGGTCCCGGGAGTACGAGGAGCAGCGTAAGGAGGCCATGCTCCACTTCCAGATGACGCTGGGCGACATCGAGGTGCAGATGGAGCAGCACAGCTCCCACAACACCAAGCTGCGTCAGGAGAACATGGAGCTGGCCGAGAAGCTCAAGAAGCTCATCGAGCAGTACGAACTACGAGAGGAGGTACCCCCCGCGCTCTGCTCACATTCATCATTGTTAACACCTTGGAGGCCCGGGGCGGAGTTCTCCGTCATGGTCAAGTGCCCAAGCCGGAGATTGATAAATAGGACGGAGATTAATGATAACAAAACCGTTCGCATCGCTCTAGAGCCTAGGAGCGCTTGTTGCCCGATCCGATGACGTGTCAAAAAGTGACACGTCATCGAAAATGTCCCCTGCCTGTTTAGCTGACGAAAACGAAAATCTTAAAACGATCATAACTCCCGATCTAAATCATCCCGTCTAATTCTGAAAAAAAGATCCTGTGTTTGACGGCCTTCCGCGGTCCAGTCGCTAGTCGCGATAGATTTATTATTACCTCCCGTTGTTGTCGATCGACTCTAGAGTGGTCTGGCTATTGTTAGCTGCTACACAGACATGCACACCAGCTTCCGGTGCGCCGGTAAAAGTGGTCTGTGCGCTATAAATGATGGGCACATGGATGAAATGGATTAAATAGTTCCGGGACTCCAAGGTGTTAACAGTGGTGGAAACCCCATTATGGGCGGGAACCACTTTTGGTGATTTAAGCTTTATGTTATACTTTAGCTGTTGAAAAATAGCAGATCTACAAGCTCATACTCATAGCACGGCACTGAGTGCCGCGCTACAAGCTTATAGGTCTGCTATTTTTCAAAAACCGCGAGAATGTGGCGCAAATCTTTGAATATATATATATTCTTTCAGCTAGAAAGTTTTTAGCTCAAATCTTTGTTTCTGGAGGGGTCCCTGGAACAACATATTTTCAGATGGGGGTCGACGGCCGGTCCTTGATATGAAAAGGTTTGAGAACGACATGAGTTTTTAAGAAAACTGTCAGGAATTAGAAGGCATTTGTAGAATCGTCCTCAGGTCTAAATGGGTTAAGTAAAAGTATCAATACTGCAATATAGAAATACTAGCACATAGACCAGGTGTTGTTCACCTGTTCTCATGGATTAAAGTAACAAAAAGAGGGAGAGAGAGCGAGAGAAGGGAAGAGACACGCAGCAAAGTAAAGGTCGTCATGAACGGGACTCGAACACGCGACGCACTGTCAGGCCAGAGCCTATCTGTGGCACGCGCCTGGACCGCTAGGCCAGCGGGCACCCCGTGTTGTGAGATTTTGTTTAGCTTTATTCCATGTGTTCTCTCCCTCCTCCACCAGCACATAGACCAGGTGTTTAAGCACAAGGAGCTGCAGCAACAGCTGATGGACGCCAAGCTGCAGAGAATCGCCGAGATGATGAGGGAGGTGGAGGACAAGCAGCAGAGAGAGAGAGACTTTGTGAGTTCACCTTTTTGTTCTTCTGTCTCTCATTAACTCATCCATCGCCAAGGACTTATTTAACTTCTTTTTCATGATGTCCTGGAGCGCCAAGGACGTGTTTTTCGTGTTTTATAACATGGTAAAAAAAAAAAAATTTAGTTTTTTTTTTTAGACTTTTTTTTGGAAAAAAATAAAAATATATAAAATAAAATAAAAGATATATGGTGGCGGTCAGGGCCTTTTGGCGCCCCCTAGTGGCGATGGATGAGTTAACACATTTGTTGTGAAGGACGGGTATACTGCGCGTGCGCGAACAACCACATAGCTTCTGTTTTAGCCGCGGCCTTTGCACGCTTTTTTCTCAAACTACGCCGCTGTCCGTGGCTTTAAATGGTAAATGGTGCATTTATATAGCGCCTTTATCCAAGGCGCTTTACATAGATTGTGCATTACTATCTCCCACCGACACATTCATACACCGATGGTGGCGGAAACCATGCAAGGCACCAACCTGCACATCGGGAGCAATTATAGGTTCAGTGTCTTGCTCAAGGACGCTTCGACACTAACTCTGGGGGAGCCCGGGTTCGAACTGGTAACCTTGCGGTTACCATCAAGCCACTCTACCCCTGAGACACTGCCGCCCCTTTGAACAAATTGCCGATGTTCTGAGTTCTTTTCTGATTATCCGGGTGATTGGAACAAATTATTTTGGGGGGGTCCCCAATTATTTATTTTTGTGTGCAACTGAATGGCTGGAAAATGGAAATTAAGAGTTTACAGAGTACACATTGTGCATGCATGAACTTTCCTTAATGATTATATCTGGTTTCAGTATTAATTTATGATATATTTTCTCTATTATTAAGGTTATCTTTGCAGTCAGTTTGTATTGGTGGTGGGGCGGGGGTCGCGAGACATGGCCAAAGCATTTCCGGGGGTCCCCAGCCAAAAACGTTGAGAACCCCTGTTCTAGAGCAAGGATGGACCTCACTTAGCTAGCTCGCTAGCATTGATGTTATTGCTTTAGCATCCAAGATGGCCCCCAAAACCGGACACGAGTCATAGTGGAATTGCTTCTCATCACGTGGCACCCAAGCACCACCACTTTCGTCCACCAGGTGGCACTCGTGTTAAAGGGAGACTTGAATTCATGGATATGTTTTTTTTGTCTCGGTTCTAAATCTAAAATAAAATGCACAAGTACAAGGTGGATTGACTGTGTTGTGTTGTGTTGGTACAGCTGCTGAAGGACGCCACAGAGTCCAGACACAAGTGTGAGCTGATGAAGGAGCAGGAGACTCAACTCAAGCAACAGGTACGCTGTTACCCTTTGTATTGGTTGTTCAGAGGAATTAGTGAAGAGCAACGCTCACTTCCTATTCGTCGTTCAGAGGGGTTTGTTTATTTTATCATTGAGTGTCATGACTAGATGTTAAATTAAGTCCTTATAACCCATTCAGGACGGGAACCCCTTTTGGTTTTGTAAGCATTATGTTATACTTTAGCTATTGAAAAGTAGCTGCTATTTTTGAAAAATCGTGAAAATGTGGGGCAAATCTTTGAATATATATTGTTTCAGAGCGAACGTTTTTAACTCCAATCTTTTCTCCTGGGGTGGGGGGGGATTTCTGTCTATTTATTAGCGTGCTCTTCTCCATTATGCAAGGTTAAATAGAAATGTTATTTGAATACTGGTCGCATTAACACATTGAATAGTTTTCCAATGTGCATGGAAAGACCTTGTTACTTACATATAAAGTGTTTGGGTTGGATTCTAGCTGTCCCTGTACATGGACAAGTTTGAGGAGTTCCAGAGCACCCTGGCCAAAAGCAACGAGGTCTTCACCACCTTCAGACAGGAGATGGAGAAGGTATTTAATCCATCTGATTAACAACAGCCCGTTGGGAGCCAGAAAAACCTGGCATGATTCGTCTGTGTTTTTGATGACTTAAAGCTGCTATAAGCAATATGTCAACGTTTTAATTACTTTTTTTTTTGGTATTCAGACAGCCAGCAATGGGTAAAACGCTCCCCCAAAATATTTAGTGCCTGTGACCAAGGGGCCAGTGAGGCTATTCAACGTTGAAGCTCTGGGCCCTAGTGGTAGGAGGAGGGACGACAGGCGGACCCGTGGATTCATGACCGGGAAACCCCGTGCAGCTGGGCTTTAACATTGAGCGCTCGGTTGCACTTCCGCATTTGACCACCAAAATTTGGTGGTCAAATGCGGAAGTAGACGTTCTGAGACGGTACTTCCGGCAGTCTTCCGGGTGCTTCAAAACGCCACTGAGCAACTTCCACTGACATGAATAGCTGGGGGGGGCGGAGCTTTGCGCCAGTTCAGTCTCTATCCTTTTATATACTCTATGCCTGTGACACATTCAAAGATGTTCCTAGAAGCTTTGTCATTGGGCAATTTGCCTTTCTACTTCCTGATTGGTTAGTCATTTCGACCGGGTTTTTTTTTTCGACCAATGACAAAGCTTCTAGGAACACCTTTGAATGTGGATTGTGGCCCCTAAATTTTTTTGGGAGCGTTTTACTCATTACTGGCTGTCTGAATACCGAAAAATAAAAGTCATTAACATTTTTGACATTATTGCTTATAGCAGCTTTAAACCTTTCTCTCGTCATCAGATGACCAAGAAGATCAAGAAGCTGGAGAAGGAGACGACTCAGTGGAGGACCAAATGGGAGAGCAACAACCAGGCTCTGCTGCAGATGGCTGAGGAGGTGACAAACACTCACTCTAACACTAACTAAACTAACATTAACTCAACAACCTAGATGGCTGAGGAGGTGACCAACACTAACTTAACTAACATTAACTCAACAACTAGATGGCTGAGGAGGTGACCAACACTCACTCTAACACTAACTTAACTAACATTAACTCAACAACTAGATGGCTGAGGAGGTGACCAACACTCACTCTAACACTAACTGAACTAACATTAACTCAACAACTAGATGGCTGAGGAGGTGACCAACACTCACTCTAACACTAACTAAACTAACATTAACTCAACAACTAGATGACTGAGGAGGTGACCAACACTCACTCTAACGCTAACTAAACTAACATTAACTCAACAACTAGATGACTGAGGAGGTGACCAACACTCACTCTAACGCTAACTGAACTAACATTAACTCAACAACTAGATGGCTGAGGAGGTGACCAACACTCACTCTAACACTAACTAAACTAACATTAACTCAACAACTAGATGACTGAGGAGGTGACCAACACTCACTCTAACGCTAACTTAAATAATCCGATTGCTTGGTCGTAACTACCAACGACAGACAAAAATGTATGTCTATGGTCTCTAAAAAGAACTGAGCGGTTCAACTATACATTTATTGTTATAGTTACTGTACTGTACTGTCTTGTAGTGTACTGTGCTCTGTACTGTACTTTGATTATATTTGGAAGACATCTTGAGAAATGACTTTAGTTACCGTGTTTAACTTTAAGGGTTGTTTTTTTTCAACCAAGGTTCAGGTTTTAGGTTATTAGAGAAAGTAAAAGATGAGTTTAATTTGTCCTACTAGACCCCAATAAATTTCATCTGGCCACAAAAGATCACGGGATCTACTGAATGTGTCAAACTGACATATTGAGCCTATGACACACAGTATGGCATCCCCCCAGTAGGCTACCTTCACATTCAGTAGATCCTGTGATCTTTTGTGGCCAGATGTCATTTCTTGGGTTCTAGTAGGACTATAAAAAATAAAAAATTGCTATTAAAAAAATGTAATACATATTTAGCCCCATGTTCGAATGCCCCCGCCCCCCTGTCAAAAACAGCTAAAATCCCTAAAACGAAAGAAAGCAGCAAATGAAAGAAAATCAACACTCATCCTTTACTTTCTCTAATAACAACCTAAAACATGAACCGTGGTTGAAAAAAACTATAAAGTTGTCCTTTAATTTTCCAGAAAAAGTTGCGTGAAGGCCACTTCAAGTTCAAGCCCCCCTGCAGAGGAAATAAAATAATAAAACCACGTTTAACTTTCCAGAAAACGTTGCGTGACGGCCACTTCAAGGCCTTGCAGGGGAAACTGGAGCTTCTGGAGAGGCTGTGCAGAGCTCTGCAGAAGGAGAGGAACGACCTCAACACGCGCCTCAGTCTCCTCCACGAGGACCAAGGTAGGGTTGGCACCATCGTTACGGCATTCGTCGTCTCGAGTCTAGACCAGTGGTTTTCAACCCTTTTCACATCGAGGCCCATTATTTATTCAGCAATTGAGCCACACGCACCACCATTTGATGACATTTAGCCTCTCAGACCCAAAACTAAAGAATGTTTTGTTGTCGTTGGATAAGATTTTGTCCACAATAAGACAGGCAAACGTCGATCAAAATAACAATCTTCTACATTCTGTAATTGTGTAGACTTCTTGTGAATTAAGTACCAAACTAACCCCCCTGACCTGCAACCCCAACCTAACCCCCCCATGACCTGTGACCCCAACCTAACCCCCTGACCTGTGACCTCAACCTAACCCCCCCTGACCTGCGACCCCAACCTAACCCCCCCTGGTTTAGTCGCAGTTATTTGAGATAATGTCATAATGGTTTCCCCGCTGAAAAATGTTGATACATAAAAAAGCAGAAATTCGTACTTTTTTTTTTTTTCTTTTTTTGTATAAAATAAATAAAAATGCCAATAATTTGAAATTAAGTTTCAGTTATTTGTCATTTTTGCCCCTGTGCAACTTTTTTATTACGAAGTGCAATTTCTATTCATAATGTTTCCAAATGTTCAATGGCTAAAAATAACAAATGCAATTAAATTGTTATATAATCGCAATCATTGGTGTAACAAACTAATCGGGCAACTAAACATGTTGTAAATGGTGACAGCCCTAGATGTCGAAGCAGCAGCAGACCCTACTAGTCTGGGACCCCTCCAGCCGCCGACCGAGCGCTCCGAGGCCCAGGAGGAAGGGGGCAATGACTCGCCGGGCGACAGGCCCAAGACTGAGGAGGCGGAGGGGATCCACCAGGCATCCAGGCCCCCCGAAGACCTGGAGGAGGCTGCTGCTGCCAGCACCACCTCCACCAGGCCCCTTGAAGACCTAGGGGAGGCTGCTGCTGCTAGCACCACCACCACCACCAGGCCCCCTGAAGACCTGGAGGAGGCTGCTGCTGTTAGCACCACCTCCACCACCGGGCCCCCTGAAGACCTGGAGGAGGCTGCTGCAGTTAGCACCACCTTCACCACCAGGCCCCCTGAAGACCTGGAGGAGGCTGCTGCTGCCAGCACCACCTCCACCAGGCCCCTTGAAGACCTAGGGGAGGCTGCTGCTGCTAGCACCACCACCACCACCGGGCCCCCTGAAGACCTGGAGGAGGCTGCTGCTGTTAGCACCACCTCCACCACCGGGCCCCCTGAAGACCTGGAGGAGGCTGCTGCAGTTAGCACCACCTTCACCACCAGGCCCCCTGAAGACCTGGAGGAGGCTGCTACTGCTAGCACCACCTCCACTACCACCAGCAGCCTGTCCCCAGCTCCAGCCCCTGCTGCCACAGCTCCAGTTCCAACCCCTGCCACCACGACAGCACAGCCCCAGGACTACTGATGGTGGGGCCTGTGCAGAGCCTCGCTTGAGTAATGGGGGAAGGGGGGGGGGGGGGGGGTGTGTGTGTGTGTGTGTGTGTGTGTGTCCAATAGGCTCTATGCACACAGAATAACCATTTCTACTTCCCTACTTCCTTCACAGGTGTTAACTGATGAAGGCTCTGTTCCATTTAGTGTGTACAGTGGTTCTCAAACGCATTCATTTCAAACTTTCACCTGACAAATATCACTATGTGATCATTTCTTGTTTCCACCAGTGTATATACACAAAGGAATATATTCGTAACACACCTGTGGGGCAAATTCCAAACGGCAAGGAGACTGCTACGGCTGTCTTCGGGGAATGGTGCCCTTCACTCAGCAGTGGTTCCCCAAACGTTTTCATATATGGTCCTCATGTAGTGAGGTGCTACCCATAATTCATCTTGATTATTGGTAGTGGTCAATGCTCCCACGGTGCAACAATGGCATCTTGTTCCAGCTCATGATTAGTCCAGGACCTGGAGAGCCGTGGAAGACGGCTGGACAAATCTAGGGACAGCACTTCCTACCGCTCCCTGCTGGTCGGCGGGGCAGCTGGCTGCAGTGGGCCTCTGGTTCTGATCACACATGTCCAGCATCCTCTTCCTCCCTCAATCGCCTCTGGCTTGCCTCAATTGCAGCTTTGGGCAGTGATGTATTTGAGTCTTCCAGCAGGAAACTTATCCATGATGGCTTCCAGAGCTTCGCGGGTGTTGACGGTAGGCGAGGGGAGCACCCTGGATGGTGTGGCGTGCGCAAGGCCCATAGACGTGTTGGGAGTGACGTGAGACAGGTTGCCTGTAGTACCGCCCTGAGACACATGGCTTGCCTCTGCCCAACCAGAACACGGCAAGAGATTTAGCATGACAAACAAACCCAGGGGTTCATGTCGTTATCCTTTTAGCATAGCTTGCTTTTTGTACAGGTAGTATTCAATAAATCACATAATGACCAAGTAGGTCATTCATTTACAGGAGAAAGAAAAATAAGTTTCTGCCTGACGCAAACAAACTCTCTCTCCTCCTTTTCCTGCTTGAGCTTCTGGAAGTACCTGGCAGCCCTGACCTCCTCGAAGCAGTACTCTGAGCCCTCGCCACCCAGGCTGTCTTTGTAGTACCTCGACAGCTCATCTGACCTCGACACAGACGACTTCATGCCGACATTCTCTGAGCGTGATATCATTATATCAACTGACCTCGACACAGACGACTTCATGCCGACATTTTCTGAGCGTGATATCATTATATCAACTGACCTCGACACAGACGACTTCATGCCGACATTTTCTGAGCGTGATATCATTATATCAACTGACCTCGACACAGACGACTTCATGCCGACATTCTCTGAGCGTGATATCATTATATCAACAGGATTTGACATTTTATTATAAATTGACAACGGAAAAAGATGTGCCCTTGTAGCAGACTATTCAAAAACGCATTATAAAGCAGTTGGACAGTTTCAACAGCATAATGTTCAGTGATTGTGATCATTATTGAATACGGATATGCGCATAATAACAGCCATTCTGGCCAGAAGAGTAAACACAATTATTATCAACAAAACCTGTCCTAATTGGGTTGAATTTTGTGATTTGCATGCAGTACAGTACATACAGTACAGTCTGAACGGAAACGTTCAGAAAAATGTGGGGACTGAGGCACAGTGAGAGGCAGATCCGAGCTACTGATTCCAAATGGACCCTTACAGGCCTGTAACACGAGTGTATTTTTGTTAAGGACCTGGGAATACTGAAGGGGATTCCGTGCACGGCCTATAGAACACTATAGACGGCTGACATGATGATGCACAGTACGGAATGCAAACAAGCCAACAAATGAATTATTATAATGGAGGATGTCTCACCTGACACTCCTGGTTGGGCTCTGGAGGTTCTCATCTCAAACTGCCTGCAAATCGGAACCAAAGCCCCTAATTAGCTTATGCATTCAAAGAACATAACACTCGTGTCTGCATCTCCCTGCTGTTATTCTCCTGTTCACTCGAGATAATATATAATATATAATAATAATAATATATATAATATAATATAACAGCTTGACCTTCAAGGACCCCCAAATTGACACAAATTAGCCTGCGGACCCCCATTTGAATAGATATGCCAGGGACCCCCATAAGACGTTTTTTACGGCTCTAGCAGAGATTCTCAACCTGTTTCATTTCAAGGACCCCCTGTTTGACATGCTTTAATTAGTCTACGGACCCCCATTTAATGACATTTCTATCTCTGGGACCCCCAATTTATATTGTAAAATCACTGTTAATTTAACTCTGTGTACAAATGGACCCATTGGGTCCATTTGGTTCATTTGTTAGTTACAGACCCATTTGGTTCCAAACTATCATTTAGCTGGGGACCCCCTGGAACTCAAGGACCCCTTGGGGTCCCCGGACCCCACCTTGGGAACCACTGCTTCAGAGTGCCTCATCTTTCTGTATCGCCACTTCACCAGAAGCTGCCCAAGAACAACGGAAGCCTTTTCAAAGCCCTTCTAGTCTCTTCCCAATGCCTGCTAGCGCCATGACAGATTTCTCTCCCATGGGCTACAAATGGAACCAAATGCATTTTGTACACACTCAGAGTTGCACACCCATTTGGAAACCCACTCAAGGACACTTTGAGACCCACTGGTGTAGCACAGGGGTTCTCAACGTTTTTGGCCGGGGACCCCCGGAAATGCTTTGGCAATGTCTCGGGACCCCCTCCCCGCCCCCTCCCGACCCCCAATATAAATTGACTGCTACAATAACAATAACACATTTTGGGCGGGAACCCCTTTTGGTGTTTTAAGCATTGTTATAATTTAGCTATTGAAAAATAGCAGATTTACAAGCTCATAGCGCGCCACCGAGTGGCGCGCTACGAGCTTGTAGGTCTGCTATTTTAGAAAAATCGTGACTCCCTAAAATAATTTGGCGACCCCCCCCCCCCCCGAGGGGTCGCGACCCACGGGTTGAGAACCCCTGGTGTAGCAGAGTGTTTCCAGTGAGCACAATAGCAGCACCCTGACTCTGTTTGACCAGAATGGAACAGAGCCTTCATTATTGTCATCGGTGACACCTGTGAAGGAAGTAGGAAGAGTTATTCTGTGTGGATGGAGCCTGTAGGATTCTGGTCCCCTAGACTTTACAGCCTAGTCTAAAAACTAGATGAAAGCAAAAAGCATCTTCAGTGGAGATGAGCATGGTTTTTTTTTTTTTATGTCTAGGACTATCTGGATCTCACAAAGGGGCAAGCCGTGTGCGTGTGCGTGTGTGTGTGTGTGTGTGTGTGTGTGTGTGTGTGTGTGTGTGTGTGTGTGTGTGTGTGTGTGTGTGTGTGTGTGTGTGTGTGTGTGTGTGTGTGTGTGTGTGTGTGTGTGTGTGTGTGTGTGTGTGTGTGTGTGTGTGTGTGTGTGTGTGTGTGTGTGTGTGTGTGTGTGTGTGTGTGTGTGTGTGTGTGTGTGTGTGTGTGTGTGTGTGTGTGTGTGTGAGTGAGAGAGAGAGATGGTTTATCAAAAGTTCAATGATTGTCTGGATAATTCTATTCTAGTACTTCACCGACACGTTGTACATTGGTTGTAATAATTGGCTTTGTGGCGAGCACTTTGTACTCCCTGTTTTTCTACCATAATTGTATTTTCATAGGAAATTAACAGTCTGACTCAATACTAGCCTTTGTTTTTGTTTTCGTGCGCCTCTCTTGTCGTTGTTGCTCTGCAGCATATCTCTCGTATTGGAAATAAATAAAGCTAATTTACAGCAGGATTCATAATAATGGTGAAAAAAATGGGAGTATATCGGATGCATATCGTCAGGAGATGCTTACTTATTAACGTAGTCTTGTTTGTTGTTAGAATCTGAATTGGAATTCCATAAACGGGATGTTAGGATCCATAAACGGGATGTTAGGATGCATATTAGAAGAGCGAATGCAAGCAATGTTTCCATTCCTGAAAGCAGAGCGGTGGTGTTTGGAGTTGGAGCGGCTACAGGGTATCTGTTTTGATGTGTTCTCCTTTCAGTTGTTAATCGGGTTGATTCAAAACTGTCCTTAACATTTTCATGGCAAGGACCCCCAAATTGACACTAATTGGCCCGCGGACCCCCATTTGAAGAAATAATGCCAGGGACCCCCCATAAGAAGATTTGTACGGCTCTAGCAGTGATTCTCAACCCGTTTTATTCGAGGACCCCCAGTTTGACATTCATCAGGCTACGGACCCCCATTTAATGACATTTCTATCTCTGGGACCCCCCAATTTATATTGTAAAATGTTAATTTAACTCAGAGTGCACAAATGGAACCAAATTGGCCTTTGCACTTCAGTGATTGTTTTGGGCTTTCGGGAAAAAAGTGACTCACTTTTGCTGACGATTCCGGGTTGAGTCCCTGAATGGTTAGTGAGTCTCTGCGGTGGGCACTTAACCCATTTTGACCTGAGATCAGATTCTAAAAATGTCTTCTACATCCTGAAAGTTTTCTGAAAAAGCTATGTTTCTATGTCAGTCGTTCGATTTTTCAAAAATAGCAGATCTACAAGCTCGTAGCGCGCCACCGAGTGGCGCGCTATGAGCTTGTAGATCTGCTATTTTTCAATAGCTAAAGCATAACATAATACTAACACCAAAAGGGGTTCCCGCCCAAAATGGGTTGGGTTAACTTAACTGCTGTCTGTGTGCTTATTCAGATGAATGTTGGGCTATGTGAGGTTACAGACTGCGGTCATACACAGGTCGGTTATCTTATATTGATTTGATTTGGTCTCTCGGCTCCCATCTGCAGCCATGTTGCGAGTGACCCTCCAAGTAAGCATCTTTATTATTTTTGTCCAAGCAAAATTATCAGCAACAACAAAAACCTAAAATGAACAGTGTATTTTAGTCCCATCTAATGAGGATGGCTGAGAGGGAAAATAAGTATTCACAAAGTGGGGAAACGTACTGGAAAGTTAAGTGCGATGCAGGAAAACTGAAAAAACGACGAGTCTTCTACGATTTGCGCTGGTTGTCTGGTTTAATCACGTGAACCCTAGGATCCCAAAATGGACAAATATTCGGGGGGACATTTTTAATTAGCCACAGCCAAATTGACCATTCCTATGACGACTTGTGTCAGTTAAAAAATGTGTCCGGATGAGGAAAAGGAGAGTACCCCATGGCAAAGATAGTTTAAAATAAACATTTAATTTTGTTAAAAAAAGGAGAGCCTTCTAACTTCATATTGAAAACTGGTTTGCTCTTTCTTTTTTACACCTTTTGTTTCTCCTGGATGTTGCCCTCTTTGATGTGTTCATGTCATTCCAGCAGCAATACACACTGCAGTTCATATAATTATAGTATCAGTCCTTTTGATCATGTGAGCGTTGGAAGTCCAACCCTCCCATCAATCTTGCACTGACTCCAGATGGACCAAACAAAGGCTTAGTCATGTAATGCATTTCGTCAAATGGCAGACGTATTGTCTCCAAGGAAGCCTTGCCAACGTGTGCATGCCTACATTGATTGCCTACATGGACATAAAATCACTATCTTAGCCTTTGTACAACTCTATATAAAACCAGCCTGGTTTTGCTCTATGGCAGCTACATCAAGTGATTGCTGCTTGCGGTGTTTATTATTGGCATAGATGTATATTCTCTTACCGCCCGCTGTTGAGCCCTAACCACACCAGAGGGTCGCCATGCACCTCCTTACAACCATTATTCCCAATGGCAAGTTGCAAGGAGTTGCAGCTGGTGTGGTTTCATTGGGCCTTAGGCTCCATTCCACAAACCATTCCCACGTCGGTTGATAACAGGGTTTCAAACTATTGGTGAGACAGGTAGAAATATGCACTTATTATGCCCATATATGGCCACACAAGAACCCTATTATACCCTGCCTTAGATGACATTCCTGTTTATTCACTGAACTGTGAGTGTGCACACGTTGACTCACTTTGAATTTAAACCTTTAAGTTGGAATTATTGCCCCTAAGCACTGAACTCGGGTCAATTTACTCGCCTCAGTCTCCTAGTGGAGGAGTTTTAACTGACCAGTTACCTACTTGATTCTAACTTGGAACTTCTAATTGCTGTGCATTATGCAAAAGGAGCGAGAAGAAAAAGGCAGTTGTGATTTGTTGAAGAATGTTTATCTTGGATTACGGAAGACACATGCAGTTGTGGTCATCGTGTTCTGTTGTGTATTCATTCATTCATTTAAGCTATTCCAAATCATGAGTATTTTCCATTTTGTAAAGTAATTGGGCATGATTGTTGCCAAATTGACATTTTGATTGTTGCTTAAACTGTATTCACAGCCCAATTATGTCACAGTCAGAGAAGTTATGTTCAAGTTGACGGCTGAACGGTACAGAAATGGGGAAGAAACACGTTTAAGTTCTTGAGGTCTGATTATTCCTTTATACAATAGCTATTGTATAATTTGGCTAGTAGAATTAAATTAAAAAGACCAGTAGCCTAAATGTGTGCTTCATTAACATTTTGTGCTCCTGTATAGTGTGTTCGATTACCAGTTGGATGAAAGACTAGCTTAACGGGAAAGTCGTAAATTTGGTTCATGTTCAAATCTGCTTGAATTTCTGTTCACCTTTTGGCCATCTCACAATGCTTGTAGTTTTGCCAGGATTTGTTGCTGTTAATGCTTTTCTTGATGTGTGTCGTCTTCTATCCCTCATGATGATTTTTTTTTGTTTTTTAGACCCACTGCATTGATTTGTAAGCACATCCTTGTACCACCTTTGTTGTTCTACCTGCATGGGCTATACGAACCAGATTTCAAACCTAAAAGTCTTATTCATACTCTGTTGCGCCAGTGTCTCCGTTTCGTGTTTTTTCCACTTGAGAATCGGTTCTAGGCGAGCCACACTCTGCAACCACGTATAAATGAGGCCTTTAGTCGACTAAGGGAAGGTTTTCAGCATGCGTTTCCTCTTTCTTTGGCGTTGCCCCAGATAGATCAACTCTCAGGTAATGTCACAATCTACCTCTGCAGGTGAGACCAACTGTGAAAGAGGGACGAGTCACGGCGGCTAGCTTCCAGAAAGCTGTATTTTTATTTTAAAACAAATGAGCCCACATTCCCCCTTGAGAGATTGTACAATGTTCTTATATAGTCCTGTCTTGCTTTTCAATAAACATTTTGTAGAATTTTTCCTTAACTGTTGTGAAGTTTCCTCCTTAATTGAACAATGAAAGTGACAGGCCTCTGTCTGTATACTGTACCTGCCTGTGCAAGGCAAACAGACGCTGTAGTTTACTTTAGTCCAGTGGTTTTCAGCCTTTCATGTTATGGGCCATTATTTTCCATTTGAGCCATGGACCACCATTTGATGAGATTTAGCGCCTCAGACACAAGACTTAAATATTTTGGATAAGATGTGTTCCCCGGTTCCATTATACATATGCATGCTGTATTGATGTGGTATCAAAGCCATTAGGACTTTAGGAGAGAACGGGCGAATGATCAAAACAATTCTAAATTGTTTAGACTTCTTGTAAATTAAGTAATGCAGTTTAACAATTTAACTCTGGAAGGCGTATTTTATGCTCTGAGTTAAGTCCATTCGGTTACCAACTGAACTCTTTTAGCTGGGGACCACCTGGAACTAACCCACTGACTCCACCACATGGCAAGAACTCAATACTACCACCATGTGGCGGAGTCAGGTTTACCTGGAACCCCCTCAAGGACCACTGGCTTAGTCTTTCTTCCAGGAAATAAAACGTCTGGGCCTCGGTAGCCTCGGTACCGGACCACTGGTTGAGATTGAACCACTGATGTAGGCTACAGTATATTAGCCTTGATACCCAGGCTTTAGTATATGAGAATAACCACTGCCACTAAGTGGTGGAAAAAGTACTCTAATGTTTAAATCTACGGGCATTCCACTCATTTTCAACATTTTACTATGTCATTAATATACCTTAGAGCTGTTGTGTGGAAATAAATAAAAAAGTCCCCCCCATTCTGTGTTTCCTAGAACTAGAGGTCTGAAAAAAATCATTAAATCAAAATCATTATGTTAATGATTTTTTTCATAATTAGAGTTCTAGGAAACACAGAATGGGGGGACTTTTTTATTATTTCCACACAACAGCTCTAAGGTATATTAATGACATAGTAAAATGTTGAAAATGGGTGGTTTTCCCTTCAGTACTTGCCATTTAGAAACACTCTTGTTACAATAAAAAGTCTGGTATTCAAAATGTACAGTCGCATTGGCATAAAAATATACTTAACTACCCATGATTATACTGTATACTCCCTCCCAGGTGAAAAGCCTGGTGACAAGGGGTTACCCATTATGCAGAAATGTCCCATTTCAAGTTTTAAAAATACTACATTTGAAAATAGCAGATCCACAAGCTCGATCACAACGCATTGTGAGCTTGTAGATCGGCTATTTTCAAATAATATCTGAAGTATACACAGTATGGGCTGAAGTGGTTAATGCATGTTTTGTAATCAAAATCTACCAAGTAGCTAGTAAACTAAAAGTTTTCAAATGAGTAAATGTACAATTTCTGTACACTTTATTTATAAAGCACAATTAAAACAACAGAGTTGAAACAAGGTGCTGTGCAACCATGAGTAGGCCTACCAAAAAAGAAAGACAACATCTAAAATACCAAGGGCAAAAACAATACATAACTAGAAAATATTGATCCTGAAGAAACAATGTGGGCTCACTTCAAGCCAAAAAATAATAGTATAAATACTATTTATAGGCTGCTACTATTTTTTTTGGCTTGAAGCTTGAAATCTCTCGTGGAAGAGCCACCCATCAACTTCAACCTTCCCCGTGTTTCTGAATCTTCACTAATCCGATCCAGAAGAACACAGTTTGCCGGCCACTTCTACAGAGCTGATCAGGAGGTTATATCTTTCCTCCTCTGTAATCCTGCACTCAAAGCAGACCAGAGGTAGAAAACTGTCGTTCCCTGATGTCATCGCTAGGGACACATGCATCAGTAAGCGGGAACTAGGGGTGTCAATGAAGGACCGGGAAGTCTGGCGGGGCATTGTGAAATCCATGATCTCGACCGCGGCCGAGTTGTGTGGGTTTATGAAGACCAATACACACAATTGGAGTAAAAGTAGGCCGCCTCACATTTTCCAAAGATTGTCAAGCTTTGTTCCAAAATTTCAGATCTACACACTCACAACACATATACGGGTTACAGACACATTTGTATGGTTCCCTTTATTTTTGGTTTCTTACATTTTGTTTAAAATTATTGTTCCAAAACGTTAAAAAAGAAAAACATAACATAACACAAGATTTTCATGAATTAAAAACAAAATTCAATGATTTTTCTTTTAGCAATTTCATGAAGAAATCAATGAAAAATCAAAAATTCCATAAATTAGAAAATAAATGTTTAAGAAGTAGTGAAAATAGCTGATCTAACCCAAGCCACATTGTCACAGATATGTTCACTAGTTTGGGTCCCGGGGAGACATCAAATTTCTCTTTTGGGTTCAAAGTTTTGGTACCACTGCTCAAGACGTATATCGCTCTGTTCTTCCCAAGGCCCCTTTTCTACCGGAGTTGAACCAGTTGTTTGGTTCTTTTTTCCTGCCTAATATTGAACCAGTTCAGCGTGTTTCTTTCCACTGAAAATTAATTGGTTCAGAATCCTTAAAAGTTGTTTCGAAACTGGAAAAAAATAAATAAAAGGCAGCCGGTTCTGTGAAAGCATAGAGGTTTCAAGAATCTAGAACGGAACCAGTTCTAAAACCAAAGTTATTTCGGCTGAAAAGGGGCCCAGTAACTAAACAGTGGTGGTGGTCATTCATATCCAGACCTCGGTGCTCCTGTGCTTATCGGACCGGTCCCTGCCCTCGATCCGTTTGCCCTTCAGCGGCTGCCTCTCTCCTCTGTGGGAGTCCTGCTTCTTAGTCGTCGTCTGAGCTCTCAACTTGGGCTCTTTATTGAACAACGGAGGAGCATCACCACCACCACCACCACAGTTCCCGGCGCACGTCCAGTCGGGCTTGTGTCCGACCACCAGGTCCAGGGTGGGCAGCGAGGCGGTGCTGGTCACGTCCCTGAAGCCCCCCTGCAGGGAGGAGTGCAGAGACGAGGGGTCGCTGTCGGGAGCAGGGAAGGTCTCGTAGCCCATCATCCCTTTCTTCTTCTTCATCGCCCCCGGCGGGTAAGAGGAAGCCCACGGAGAGCCTCCTCCTCCTCCTCCTTGCTCCTCCCTGGCCTTGACAGCACGTCGTATCTTCTTCCAGCCCAGGTGGTTGAGCTCCAGGACGTTGAGCACGATGCAGAACACGCCCACGCAGTACATGAACAGCAGGAAGATGGTCTTCTCCGTGGGCCTGTGATGTGGAGACAACGAGGTTAGAATGGTTTTGGAATGTTTAGTTTTTAGTTTTAGCTGTAGTTCGTTTTGAATATGCTTTTTTCTAATTCTAGTTTAATTAACTTTGAATTCGTTTTTAGCGCACAGATTTGCTAGTTTTTTATTAGTTTTTATTTTTGAAAATGCTATTTGGTCTGTTTTTATTAGTTTTCAGTGTTAGTTTTAGTTGTTTTATGGTCAGGTGCAATATTGAATAGCTAAGTATTGTAATAAAATATAACAAAAGATAGCATTCAGTTACAGAAGAAACACCAACCATGCATCCACAAAAGAAAACTATTTGCATTTTGTCTAATTTCTTTGTCTATAATTTAATTCCAATGTTTGTTTTAATTAGTTTTTATAAAGAATACAGTTTCACTTAGTTAGTGTTTATTTATTTGTTATTGTAGTTTTTTTATTTAGTTTAGTTAATGAAGTTAATTTTGAACTATGATAAGCTTGCCTGGACACGTAGCAGTCCACTGGCTGGGCGCAGGGCGCCGACGAGCACAGGAAATGGACCGGCACCTGGAACAAAGGAACTAGTGCTGATTTCATCGGCTAGAACTGTGACAAAAAAGGTTTGTCGACTACCGTTTTACACCGAGGAAAACTGAATTAAAACTACATAAAAACTAAGCCATGATGACGAAAACTAAGACGCTGCGGCTCACCGCTCCTTGGCTGCGGCTCACCGCTCCAAGAGATGGGTCAAATGCTGAGAACAAATTTCACTGCGGTTAACGTGTGTGACAAATCGTACGACTTTAGGCAGAGAATGAGTTAAGTCGAAGAAATCAACAACACTATACCTGGAAGCCGAACAGCATCCACTGCGCCAGCACGAAGCCCACCTCCAGCACGGCGCGCAGACACACGTGGAACACGTAGCACTTGGACAGCACCCCTCCGGAGACGGTGGCGGCGGGACGGCGGGCCGGCTCGCCCCCGACGCCCTCCCTGCACATGCGCAGCGGCACCTGGTCCAACGACACCACGGTGTTGGGGTCTCCTCTCTGCAGACTCTGGTTTACAATTTACACATTTTAGGCATTTAGCATTAAAGGCTAATTTCAGACTAGAAGGCTTTCTGAACATTATGTGTAGTTGTTACGTCCCCATCAAAGAGGTCCAGGTGTTATTTTGTGCAAAAGTGCATTATTGGCTATTTCCCCTACCATAAGCCCTCATTGCAATTTTGAATTGAATTGAATTGAATTGAATTGAATTGGGTTTTAGTGATAATTCGCTTATTTCCATCGCTCAATTTTTTTTTAATATATCCTCTCTTCATAATGTAAATAGTAGGCTATCCCAAGCGGGACATTTACTACTTATTTCGATGGAAATAAGCGATTTAGCACTAAAACCCAACCCCCATTGAGGGCTTATGGTAGGGGAAATAGCCAATAGTGTGCTTTTGCACAAAATAACACCTGGACCTCTTTGGTGGGGACGTAACAACTACAAAGAAAGGTATAAGAAATCCTTCTAGTCCGAAATTCTCCTTTAATCCAGAGAGACTTACAGTAAGCAAGGTCAACACAAGGTAATACAAATGCATAGAAATTGCCATTCTTTAGGATTGAACAAGTGTATCCGGTAGGAGGGACTATAAGCCCATGTTATAATGCAATGTTTGTCAATCTGTCCGCGGTGCTCACTCGAATATCTGCAATTTTGGACCCCGTAGATGTGCGTGTGACTCCATCTCACTGGGGCCTTTGTACCTTGTGAAGCCTTGTATACTGAGTGTTTTTGACTCCAGACGGGTTAGTTGTAAACTGCCACGGGTTAGTTGTAACCTGCCACGGGTTAGTTGTACCGTATACTGCCACGCATGTTGGGAGAGACTGTGTTGTCGGACTAATGCCTGTCAGACTGTTAGTAATTAGTATGTCTATCTATCTAACCAACGTATGCACCTCGAACCTATCATCAGTCTAACAGTGGAAATAATATCCAAAGAAAAACAATAATCTGTACAACTACATGGAAACTATAAACACTGTATAGGATGCCAGATCAATAATGACCTGCATGGCATCTGTCTACATCACTGGTACCCAAACACTGGAACGGGAACCATTTGTGGCACATGGGTCCCTTTATTATTTGTTTTCGCCACATTTTGTTTTTGATTATTTAAAAAAGAAAAATCAAAGATTTTCATGAATTCAAAACAAATTCAACTTCAATTCAAGTTCTTTTACAGTGGAAAAATCGAATAAATTAAGTAGTGAAATTAGCTGATCTATACAAGCTCATAATTCGGCACTAAGCGACGTGTTGTGAGCGTGTAGATAGGCTATGTTCGCTATAGTTTGGATCCCGGGCAAACGTCTAATTGCTCTTTTGGATGTCAAGAACCCTTTTCTACAAAATGTCTAAATCAGTTTTCAGAAAAACCTGTTTCTATGTCAGTGGTTCTCATAGTTTTTCATGTCAAGGACCCTGAAAACTATATGTAATTGGCCGCCGACCCCCAGCTGAAAATATGTTGTTCCAGGAATCCGCCCCACCACCACCCCAGAAGCAAAGATTTGAGTTAAAAACGTTCGCTCTGAAACAATATATATTCAAAGATTTGCACCACATTTTCAAGATCTTTCAAAAGTAGCAGATCTACGGTGCTTGCAGATCTACAAGCACCGCTATACAAGCCCGTAGCGGTGCCGCGCTACGGGCTTGTAGATCTGCTATACTTTTCAACAGCTAAAGTCTAACATACTGCTTAAAACTGCACCAAAAGGGGTTCCCCTGTCCTGAACGAGTTTAAAGTTTTGGAACCGTTATTGATATATATATATATATATATATATATATATACATAACATGCGTACTGTCTGTATATCCACCTGGTTGTTGAGGCCCTCCAGCACATCGGCCAGGCTGTGGCCCAGGTGCTTGTGGGAGAGGATGGAGCAGCTGTCCGAGTCGCAGCTCCGGTTGTAGGCTTCCTGACCGCCGTCCCGCGCCGCCCCCGTCCCGCCGAGCAGGGCTGGCACCGTTAACACATAGCGTAGCCTATATAAGTGATCTACAATCTTACAACACATCACTTAGTGATGTGTTGTAAGCAAATCACGTGGCAAAGTGAGTTTAACGCATTAATGCAATCACATTCTTTCCTGTTTGGATGTAATGGGCTGTCAAGGCCAGAAAGTGTTTTTTGTTTTGGTTTTTTTGCCGCTAGGTAGGCGTTCCCGCATACGATGATACCATGATGTCACGTGCCCCCCATTTGAAAAGATATGCCAGGGACCCCCATAAGAGAAGACTTTTACTGCTCTAGCAGTGATTCTCAACAATTTTAAATTCAAGGACCCCCAGTTTGAATCACCGATACCCTACCTAATGGCATTTCTATCTCTGGGACCCCAATATATTGTAAAAATCAATGTTAATTTAACTCTGAGAGTGTACAAATGGAACCAAATGGACGGACCCGGTTCTATTTGTACACTCTCTGAGTTACAGACCCATAAGGGTCCATTTGGTTCCTAGCTATCATTTAGCTGGGGACCCCCCTGGAACTCCCTCAAGGACCCCACTTTGGGAACCACTGATGTAATAATGGTGACAACAGGCGTATACCGCTGAAGCCTGGCCCTTCTCCGGGGGTTGTGCCCCCCTGGCCCTGCCTCTGATGGCTGGCGTTGTGGGGCAGCTTGGACAGGTTGTGCCAGGTGTAGATGATGAAGCACAACGACGGCGTGGACACGCTGATGATGTGGAAGACCCAGAAGCGAGGCTGCGAGATGGGAGCGAAGGCGTCGTAGCACACGGTGGGGCAGCCCGGCTGCATGGTGTTGCACACGAACATCTCCTGCTCGCAGCAAGGGTTAGAAAAAACATTGGGATTTTTAGTTTCTATTTTTTTAATGCTAATATCCTAAGAGTCTTGTCCTAAGAAACACATTAAATGCCATTGACAATGATTTACATCATATGTGGACGAGCAAATTAATGGATGCGCCCCTCACTTCACACGCGTGTGATTTTTTTATATATACTTTGGGTTATTTGTCACGTGCATGATTGAATTGTGTAATACAAACGTAACAAAATATAGCATTTTAAAAATGTATTATTTTGTCTATAATTTCACTTTGGTTTTAGTTATAGTTTCGTAAACACACGTCACACGATACAGTTTCAGTTAGTTGTCGTTTAGTCATTTTTATTCTAGTTTTGATTTAGTCCAGAATTATTTTAGTTTTATTTTTGGTCAACCATAATAACCTTGCCTGCTCGTCTGCGTACACGTCCTCGGTGGCCACGGCGACGATGAGCAGCCTGAAGATGACCATGACGGTCAGCCAGAGACGTCCCATCATGGTGGAGTGCTGGTGGACGGCGTCCAGGAGACGCTTGAGCAGCGTCCACTCTGTCATGATGGTGGCGGAGGTGACCTGATGGTGGTGGTGGTGACCAGCACTGACCCGCAGGGGAGGGTCGACGAGCTGCTGCTGCTGCTGCTTGGAGCGCTGCGGTCTGCTGGGGGGGACGCATCCACAGTGGTGGGAAAACCACTCAAATGTTTTACTTAAATGGATTGTGACATTAAAATAATGTTTTTGTAATGTTTTCTGAGCTCAATTGCACCCAAAAAACTCCAGTAGATTTTCTGTGGTCTGGGGTTTTCTGGCTCAATCAAGTGCTCTGGTTTGTCCTGCTGTTTGTGATGTCACAGCCTGCAAATCCCATATATGTCAATGGGATTTACCAGCAGATGTCACTGTTTTGCCTGTTTTCATTGCAGCTCAAAAGGCTTCCAAACCCCAGAGAAAACTCCAGACCACAGAAACTCCACTGAATGTTTAGGTTTCTTGGGTGTAATCGAAAAATACAAATGAATGAAACTGAATGTCATGAAACCTTTAAAGATGGAGTGCCGTGATGCCCCTAAAACATGGCCATCAGGTACTATGATTATATTAGGAGGAAGATTTTATTTTCAAAAAAAGTGTACAGAAAGTGTTAAAATATCGTTTTTATGTGGCATGCCCACCAGTTCAATTATGGGCGCGTTCAGAAATAGCGCACTGAGCGCACTGTGCAATGCAAACTAATAGGCGAGTGCGCTCCGGTGCGGTATTTCCGAACGCGCCCTAAGTTTGCCTGGTGGGTGGTGATCCACCTTAACTGAAGCCACACCCACAGCTGTTGTTGTACGATAAAGGGGGAGGGGTTAGGGGAGGGGATGATAATTTGTGATACTAAATCACTGTCATTTTGCCGGCCTTTTGACTGAAAGAGGAAACCAAAAATACATAGACACCATACCATAGACACCATACCATAGTCACCACACCGTACCATAGACACCATACCATAGACACCATACCATAGACACCACACCGTACCATAGACACCATACCATAGACACCATACCATAGTCACCACACCGTACCATAGACACCATACCATAGACACCATACCATAGACAAAATACCATATAGTAGACACATACAAAACAGAAAAGGTTAAAAAGAAATCACGGCAGTTTAAGTAAAAGTGTCAATACTACAATGTAGAAATACAAGTAAAAGTCCGAAATTCTAAATGTAGTTAAAAGTAAAAGTAAGCCTATACTCACTGTACAGAATGTCCCATTTGAGGTTTTCAACTGTATAAATATATTTCGAGACTTTCAGATCCACAAGCTCACAATTCAATGCGTCGCAATTGTGAGCTTGTTTGTGGATCGGCTGTTTTCAAATGGTCGAAATGTATATTATAGGGCTGAAGTGGTTACTGTATGTTTTGTCAAATATTCAATCTATGAGAAAGTAACTAGTAGTAAACTAAAGTTTTCAAATGATTGTACTGGAGTAAAAGTATAATATTTGGATCCGGGATGTAGTGGAGTAGAAGTGAAAGTATCGGAAATATACCGTACTGCAAGTTAAATCTTTACAAAACTGTACTTAGTTACCTTCCACCACTGCAGATCCACCTCTCCTCTCCTCTCCGCTCACAACCTTTGATGCACTGGATGAAACTCTCTCCTTTTAGTTTTGGGACACTCACACTGGGATGAACACAATCCTCAGGAGGTGCTCTGTAGCCTAGAAAATAAGCTAGACTAATATACCTCTTCACCACCAGATTGAAACATTTACAACTAAAATCACATCCATGTCCCCCATGAGTGTCAAGCCTTGACTACCCTCTCTACAACGACAACGCTCTCCTGTGCTTGTTACCTTGACATCCCCCCCCCCGGCCCTGAGCCCTGCCTGCATGGCTGCCTGGCTGGTTGTGCTTTGAGTGGACATCAGGCACTCAGAGGTCTGAGAGCCCCGGCCCATTGGAAATGAGAGAGAGAGCCATCGTCTCATCCTTTTCAGATAACGGTGGGGTTGGCGTGTGCGTACACACGCACGCACGCACGCACGCACGCACGCACGCACGCACGCACGCACGCACGCACGCACACACGCACACACACACACACGCCGGCTGGGCGACCACTTGACATATGAGTCACGTGGCGTGCCCTGGCTCTCTCTCTTGTCTTCGGGCTTCCATTTTAAAACCCCTCTGGGGGGACCGTTGGACGGCACCCTTAATTCCTCCACTGCAGGGCGGACTGATAGCACCCTCTCTGACTGAGATAGAACATTCTTTGTAGATTAGTCCGGGGGAAGCTAATGGGCCCGTCCTTTAATGGAGAGACGCTTATGAATGTGGTCGTGTGCACGCTTCGTTACAAGATGTGCACACGAGCATGTTCGCTGTCACGCACACGCTCCTCAAAGCCGTTCAAATGTTAGCGGTTAACACATCTGGGTGGGACTTAAAGTAACATCCGTAGCTTAAAGTGAACAAAATGAAGGTGTCCACAACACATCTGTAGAAATTGTGTCAGGACCCCTAGCTGGGTGTGACTGTGTCCAATGAAGTCTTCTCTCCTCATGCTTGTTAATGGTGACGCCTCGGCTAGCTCCTCCGTCCGTCTGTCTGTCCGTCTGTCTGTCTGTCCGTCTGTCCGTCTGTCTGTCTGTCTGTCTGTCTGTCTGTCTGTCTGTCTGTCTGTCTGTTGTGACGGCTGCTCTAGCCACCTGCCAAGGCCGTTATCTGTGCTTTTAAAAAAAGATCCTTGAAAGGTCTGCTCACATCAAACCACTGAGACTGACCCCCCCCCCCCCCCCCCCCCAGATAAAACCCTCTGCAGTGACCCCTATTACTTCAGACATCTCTCTCTGTCTGTCTGCTCCTATAGCTCCTCTGTCTGTCTGTCTGTCTGTCTGTCTGCCTGTCTGCCTGCCTGCCTGCCTGCCTGCCTGCCTGCCTGCCTGCCTGCCTGCATGCATGCATGCATGGAGGGCTAGTATTGCAGCAGAGTGATGCAGGTGTCACAAAGAAAGAAGACAACAGTGAGTTTGAGCACAGATCCCATTTTGAGATCTCGTATTATCATTTCAAAATGGCATTTTTCAATGGCCACTCCAGGGTTCCGTACAAGAGAAACATGAGACAACTCTGTTTTATAAAGAGCAGCTCTCACCACCTTGTATTTATTGGCCTTCGTGGCTCCTGACTGACTCCCTCAGCTGCAGTTCTCACACACAGATTGACAGTTTTTTAACTTAAACAGTTTTTCGTCTGTAGTACTCAATTATCTAATGTAATCCTGGGCGCTGCGCTTCCTCTGCCAGCCTGGGGGGGCAGCGGACTGGCCTCAAGCTGCTTCTTTTCACCTGACAGGGGAGAGTTTCCCCGGCCGGACGCGTGGAAGGAACACGTTATTCCGACCAGTTCCTTTCTCCTTCCTCCATCAGGCGCCCCGACCGTTATCATACCATCTTATGCTTATGGGCCCAGTATGTCCAGTTTATCATCCATCTTATGGGCCCAGTATGGCCATACTGGCATAGGCCTACTCACCATAGCCTGGTCAAGGTTTCCCCCTGGTGGACGTGTCATTTCCAACTATTGGGTGCATGGAAACTAGGGGCTACTAATATATACTATTCTCTGCCTATCGGGACATAACTCGGACGGCGCTGAGTCGGGTCTGGTGGCCTTGAGCTACGTGAGGCACCGCCGAGCGAGTCGCCGTGCCGAGCGTTGACGGAGGCGCGCCTCCATCAGGACATCAGTGATAATGACAATAGCTGATAATGATATACTGAGACAGTGAGTATGCCAGTATGGCCATACTGGGCCCATAAGATGGATGATAAACAGGACATACTGGGCCCATAAGATGGATGATACCAGTCGAATGGGGTGGCTGGCCAGGGAGAGGTAGTTTAGAGACCAGGATTAATGCATGTTTTTTGTGAGGGTACCTACCCTAGGGGACACAGGGAGAACATGTGATTGTACCTACCCTAGGCGACATGGGAGAACATGTGATTGTACCTACCCTAGGGGACACGGGGAGAACATGTGAGGGTACCTACCCTAGGGGGACACGGGGAGAATACAGCATCCCCAGCGTGAATCGAACCCAGGACCTTCTAGCTGTGAGGCGACAGCACTACCGACTGTTCCACCGTGCCCCCCAGATTGACATTTAGGATCAAACCTCAGGACAATAATTGGCTCACAGCTTCTTGGTTTGGCTTAGTTTCTCACGTGAATTCTTCTCACAAGTATCGCTTATAAGATTGTTTCTTATCACTCAGTCTTATGTGTGACAATATTGTTCATATATTTTCTAATATAGATTGGTATTTCTGCAAGAAGCTAGATGAAGGTTGGCCTAATCAATATGGGGGTTTGACATTTCCAAAAGGGATATTTTTTGAGGACATCAATGGAAATAGGTCCTGGATTGTGTTGTGTTTCATTCCTGATTGTCTTTTAACCAATTATGACCAAATTTGACTGAGAGACTGCCATCGCACAAATTACAGCTTTTCACCAGAGGAGAATTTTTTTTTTTTTCTCCAAAATGAGTTAATAGCACAGGCAGACTCTTCACATACTAGAGCATGTCTGAAATAAGTGTCAGAGCTGAAATCAACATGTAAATATGAAATAAATGCCCAAACATGTAGCTAAATGTAATGTCAGCCATATCTCCAAAACTCCAGAAAATTAAAAAAAATCCAATGGCAGTCCCTCAGTCAAATTTAGTCACCAATGTCTAGGCCTATGTATGAGTTGTAGACAGCACAATAACAGTACAGCATAGTATAATATATATATGTATAGCTTATATGTATAGTGTCATTATATATAGATATGTTCTAGTTACGTTCTTAGCTTACACATGTTTCTTGATAAATGCTATGTGATGTATTCCCATGCTTTTTGTTCTTGCTTAATGTAAATCGCTCTGGATTAAGAGCGTCTGCTAAATGCCTACATTGTAAATTGTAAATTGTAGATACATGCTTTATGCAATCTAATGAACAAAATAAAGCAATACAAGCATGTATCATGCTTTAAAGTTCATCATATGACACAGTCAGGGCTTATGTTTTCTATGGCACATTAGGAGTCCAACTAGTACTAGTGGTTCTCAAAGTTTTATTTACAAGGACCCCCTTAACTCTGAGAGTGTACAAATGGAACCAAATGGACCCATTTGGTTCCACTTGTACACTCTCAGAGTTACAGACCTGTTATGGTCATTCAGGGAATAGCTCTTTATGTGATTCTGGTCATATTATTGTCTGCTCATTTTGTATGTCCGTGACGCCTTCATGACCCCTGCGTGGAACATGTGTGTGTGACCTAATGTCCAGACAGCCTCCTCCGGTGCTTCTGTCTGCTATCGATCCAGAGAGAGAGGGAGAGAGAGAGAGAGAGAGAACGAGAGACTTTAAGGACAGAGAGGTGCACGCTGGATTAACATCTTTTAATGGCTGTTGTGGGACCTTGATGACAGGAGGGATTAATAGAGTGGAGCCCAGGGGGATGGAGATGGACTATAGTGGCCCCTGGGCCCTCCTGCGCTGAGGAGGATTAGAGGGGCCGTAAGGGTCCATGCTAACACAATGCACATGTACTCGGGGGGCCCAGTGGCAGATAGAACCTTTTGACTGAGAGCCAGACACAACATATTATAGCCAACCTCTAGACCGGCAAAGAGCCATTGCCCACAGCTTCTGTCTGTCTGTCTGTCTGTCTGTCTGTCTGTCTGTCTGTCTGTCTGTCTGTCTGTCTGTCTGTCTGTCTGCCTGCCTGCATGCCTGCCTGCCTGCCTGCCTGCCTGCCTGCCTGCCTGCATGCCTGCCCATGCCTGCCTGCCTGCGCTGCCTGCCTGCCTGCCTGCCTGCGCTGCCTGCCTGCCTGCGCTGCCTGCCTGCCTGCCTGCGCTGCCTGCCTGCCTGCCTGCCTGCCTGCCTGCCTGCCTGCCTGCCTGCGCTGCCTGCCTGCCTGCCTGCGCTGCCTGCCTGCCTGCCTGCCTGCGCTGCCTGCCTGCCTGCCTGCCTGCCTGCCTGCGCTGCCTGCCTGCCTGCCTGCCTGCGCTGCCTGCCTGCCTGCCTGCCTGCCTGCCTGCCTGCCTGCCTGCCTTTCCACAGAGAGGGATAAGAAAGAGGAAGTGCAGCGTGACGGGGTGTATGTGAACGTGTCTTTATGTGGGATCCGTTAGTCCAGCCATGTCTGGGCTGCTGTCATAGAGTAATAAAAGTATAGAGACCGAACCGGAGCGTTACTGTCCCATGTCTGAGGGTTACTGTCCCATGTCTGGGGGTTATTGTCCCATGTCTGGGGGTTACTGTCCCATGTCTAGGGGTTACTGTCCCATGTCTGGGGGTTACTGTCCCATGTCTGGGGGTTACTGTCCCATATCTAGGGGGATACTGTCCCATGTCTGGGGGTTATTGTCCCATGTCTGGGGGTTACTGTCCCATGTCCGGGGGTTACTGTCCCATGTCTGGGCTGCTGTATGTCTGAGGGTTACTGTCCCATGTCTGGGGGTTACTGTCCCATGTCTGGGGGTTACTGTCCCATGTCTAGGGGTTACTGTCCCATGTCTGGGGGTTACTGTCCCATGTCTGGGGGTTATTGTCCCATGTCTGGGGGTTACTGTCCCATGTCTGGGGGTTACTGTCCCATGTCTGGGGGTTACTGTCCCATGTCTGAGGGTTACTGTCCCATGTCTGGGGGTTACTGTCCCATGTCTGGGGGTTACTGTCCCATGTCTGGGGGTTACTGTCCCATGTCAGGGGGTTACTGTCCCATGTCTGAGGGTTACTGTCCCATGTCTGGGGGTTACTGTCCCATGTCAGGGGGTTACTGTCCCATGTCTGAGGGTTACTGTCCCATGTCTGGGGGTTACTGTCCCATGGCTGGGGGTTACTGTCCCATGTCTGGGGGTTACTGTCCCATGTCTGGGGGTTACTGTCCCATGTCTGGGCTGCTGTATGTCTGAGGGTTACTGTCCCATGTCTGGGGGTTACTGTCCCATGTCTGGGGGTTACTGTCCCATGTCTGGGGGTTACTGTCCCATGTCTGGGCTGCTGTATGTCTGGGGGTTACTGTCCCATGTCTGGGGGTTACTGTCCCATGTCTGAGGGTTACTGTCCCATGTCTGGGGGTTACTGTCCCATGTCTGGGGGTTACTGTCCCATGTCTGGGGGTTACTGTCCCATGTCTGGGGGTTACTGTCCCATGTCTGGGGGTTACTGTCCCATGTCTGGGGGTTACTGTCCCATGTCTGGGCTGCTGTATGTCTGAGGGTTACTGTCCCATGTCTGGGGGTTATTGTCCCATGTCTGAGGGTTACTGTCCCATGTCTGGGGGTTACTGTCCCATGTCTGGGGGTTACTGTCCCATGTCTGGGGGTTACTGTCCCATGTCTGGGGGTTACTGTCCCATGTCTGAGGGTTACTGTCCCATGTCTGGGGGTTACTGTCCCATGTCTGGGGGTTACTGTCCCATGTCTGGGGGTTACTGTCCCATGTCTGGGGGTTATTGTCCCATGTCTGGGGTGGTATTGTATCTCTGGGGTGCTGCTGTATTTCTGGGGGATATTGTTCTGCGTCCGAGGGAGTTGTGCATTATGGTGTGTGTTCATGAAGGAATTCCCAATGATGTCCAATGATGTCCACTCCTTTTGAGCTTCGTCAGGAGCAGCTTCCACATGAATGTCCCGTCGACAGGGTTAGGGAAATAGAGAGAGGAAAAGAGGAAAAGGACTGCATTGAGAACCACTAGTTACGACTCATAATATGTCGTAGGAAATCAGTTAGCTCTGGTCCATAGCCCTAATGCCCTTTGCTGCATGCCATTGCATTTACGCTATGGGGCCGTTCTCTTCCTGCCCTCACATGAAATGCAGACCAGCCTCTCCTCTTTAGCGGAAATATAAAAAACGTTTTACCTATACTCACCAATATAAAGGCGGCTTGTGTAATTAGAAAGCTATACTTTCCTTAGTGGACGCACTCTGAGCCCCCCACCACATGTAAAAAAATGCACTTTTTGCCAGAAAGGGATTGTTTTTTTTTCACTGCAAAAAAATTACTTTTAGTTACTCCACTGCGCCCTCTTCCGATATTGCCAAGAGACAAATCTCATAGACAAGATTTTCCTTCTGGAGAAACCCCCCCCCCAAATAATCATATTGGAACTGGGGACCCCCCAAAATAATCATATTTGGGGACCCCAATTCTTACATTTGATAATAACTGATATATCTGATAAGCACTTGGAATATAGGAGTTCCACACTTTCCACACATACATGTTGTGAAAACAGGTTGAGAACCACACGCACGCACGCGCGCACACATGCACGCACGCACGCACGCACGCACACACTCACACGCACACACACACACACACACACACACACACACACACACACACACACACATACACACACACACACACACACGCACACACACACACACACACACACACACACACACACACATATACACACACAGGTTGAGATTGAGAACCAAACCCAAGCCTATAATAATTGACCATTCAGACCAGGCAGCGAGGGGGTTGGATTGGCTGCCTGCCTGGTAGCCCCTAACTAACAGGATTAGGGGGGGGGGATATGGTAGAGGTAGACTGACTATAGGGTGGTAGTGCGACTGACTGGGATATGTGACGTTTCCATTGGTCTAGTCTGGGCCCTCCTCGGTCGGTGTCCCCTGGGCTTAATCCCTCTCTGTTCTCTGTGACGTCCTTCAACGGTGGTAATCTGTATAGGCTGGCTAAGGACAGCAAACACCTCTCTGTGTGGACAACACACACACACACACACACACACACACACACACACACACACACACACACACACACCATTCTGTGATAAACACACGAGGAGCGGTCTTGACTTGCTAGCAATTTTCTAGAATAAGGGAGGTCACTTATTTTTTTATTTTATTTTTTTATAAAAGCAATGCTTCTGCTGTTAATGGTAAGAAGAATGTTTTTCTCTTTGGATATTGTCTTGTAGATTATGTAGTATTATCTGCTTGTAAAGTCTGTAGGCTAGTCTACAATGCAGGGAAGTATTTGGTTTGCGTGTAGTTTAGTAATATAATGTATACTAAACTACATGCAAACTAAATACGTCCCTATTATAAGCACTGCCACAGTTGAATGTTAGTTGATTTGTTAATGTTTAATTTAACTGCATCATGTGCATGTCTGTGTATTGTGTGTGTAGGTGTAACAGAGTGGTCCTCTGTTACTTATGTTGCACAGCATATTGGCACTTTATTAACTTGCACAGTTGTATTTTGCAGTCATGATTTTATTGTTTAATACAGTGTTTCCTGTTTAGCTGAGATGGCCACTCAGCCAACGAGTTCCACCTGGGGAAATGCTTGGTGATTAACAAACATGAGGGGCAATTAAGTGCAATGTGGGTTATAGATGCAATATGTTTGGGAAGTGCAATAATGTGGAGTTCTATTGTTGAGGTTTGATTGAATGCCTAACAATTGCCTGTGATGTGTTTCAGTAAGGATTGGGCTGGACCATGTCAGGATAGCAGGAGGGGTTAAGATGTGCTGTTGTGATTGCTTATTTATGTTGTAGTGTGAAGGACTTATTATAACTTGTATGGTTCATGTAGTTCACAGAAACTTGTAACATTTGTATGGTTTAAGGTTATGTATTTATTGTATGCTTATGTATGTATTTATGGTATGTTCTCATTTGAAGACACCCCTGTAAATGGTATAGTCCATTATCATTATCTCCAGCTGGGTATAAAAGGCTGCCATTTTGCCAGTGAACTGAAGTCTGTGCTGGGAGTAGAGAGCTTATTGTATTCATGCCAGTTGGTAGTGCTCTTTGGTGAATAAACATACTATTGGTTAACCTTTACCAATGCCTGCTGTACTGTTTCTCCAGCCACTAACACGGTCATTCTTACAATTGGTGGCAGTGGTGGGATCTACTTGGTGGTCGTGGATGCTGAAGGAGTGTGTGGAGTCTACTTGGTGCTGGTGGCTGGCGCGTTGATAGACAGCCGGCGCGTGGCGTTAGTGACCTGTCGCTGCTGCGACAAGAACGACTGGCCGGGGGGCACCAGGGAGGTGGCGCGGCCTCCCAGCCGATTCTCGATGGCCAGCTTCTGAAAGTTCAGACTCTTGTTGTTCCAAGCCGTCACTATCAGCTTCTCCTCGTACTCTCTCAGCTTGGCCTGTTCACATTCCCGCTCTAGACTGATGATCCGCTTTTCCCTGTCTGCCAGCTGGTTCTTCAGGGCAAGAATCTCAGCCGTGGCTGGATTCAACTTGGGGTCCAAGGCCCTGATCACATTGCGAGCTTTCTCCAGGTACATTTTGTACCTCTCCTCCATAGCTCTCATGTCATCATCCTTCTTCTTTAGAGCAGCCATCAGCTCATCCACTCTCAGGGATGTCTGCGTGTAGTCTGGCTGAAGGTCCTCCAGAAGCTCTTTCTTCTTCATGATCTCATCATTCAGCTGAACCATGTGAGCGTCAAGTTTCCTCTTCAAGTTAGAATCATCAGGTTTGGCCGCCTGACTCTGTAAAGCCTTCTGGAGGTCTTCGACCTGCTGCTGCAGAGCAGTCATCCGCTCTCTGCTCAACCTATTGTCCGTGTCCAGTTTGCTGCGTGTTCTGTGTGCCTCTTCAAGCTGAGCCTGCAGCTCGCTGACTCTCACACAGTCCTCCTGATGCAGCCTCAGCATCTTGTTCTCATGCTGCAGCCTGATGAACTTCTCTCTGAACTCAGAGGGGAGGAGCTCAGCTATGCAGTATTCACTTAAGACAATGTGTACGTTTCCCTGGAGCATACCTGCATATGTTGTTTTTGATTGATTGAAGTATTTTGCAGTATTTTGCAGTAGTTTGCAGAATTACAGTACATTTCAAGCAAAACTCAATACAAAAACTGTTAACTGTGAGTGGACGACACCATAAAGCAGTACACTTGTTTACAAGAGGGTCCACCGTTTTCAATTCATCATAACATTTAGAGACGTAGAAATATACACTTATAGCCAAAAACAGGAAATCATCATAAAGGAGGTAAAAAGGGGGAACATCTACAGTGTGGGGAAAAAGGGGTGGGTGGGGATTCAGATTTTACTGGGGCTCGAATTGCAGCCGTCCGTAGGTGCCCTTTGAGAGCGGTTTTGAAGGAGTCAAGGGATTCACATGTCTTAATGACAGTTGGTAGGGCGAAATTAATTTAGTCCCTTGTTTGTGCCAAATCTGGGTTGCACATGGTTTGTTGAACTCCCTCTGGTGTTGTGACTCACCAGCCGCTCAGGTGTTGGATTCACTTGCATAATCTGCATAGCTGTAGTTTGAATCTGTCAGAATACCCTATGTAACACAAACTGCTCTTTTAACCTGTTGCAGTAATCGTTAAATGTACATTGGATGTCTTTTAATAGGATAGATTACTTAATTGTCTCCATTGAGCCTGTAGTCGACCCTCCCCTTGGCCTCACCCCCCGAACCCACCTCACCCCTGCCCACTTTGACAGGTTGGAATGGCTCACAGTACGTTTTAACAGCGGGTGACAGCCAGACGAATTTTCCGGAAGTGCATTATTTGTCAATGGGACCCGGCAACTACTGGCGATAGAGGCGATAGCAGGCGAACAGGCGATGGTCGAAAAGTGGGCATCTTTTGGGGCGACGTCGCCCGGCCGTTGCCGTTGGTCTCCCGCTGTTAAAACGTACTGTTAGGGTCGACGACAGAGTACAGCATCTTGCAATGGGGCATTCTGATTGGCCAGTATGAGATGATGCATGATGATGTACGATGATAAGAGCGCCCCTCACTTCACACGGGTGTGATTTTTAATACATACCATGTCTGCTTCCAGGGTGGAATGATGCTTCTGTCCTGAGAGAGGCCTGAATGTAGCAGCCATGACAGCGGAGCAGCCCCTGGGCCTGTGTGTGGGCAGCCCTGTAGCGGAGCTGAAGTCTGTGCCTGAGGACGACGTGCAGGGGGAGGAGCCAATCATCCACAACCAGGAAGTGATGGTTGGTTGTGGCGATGGTGATGACCACTCTGTACAACACAGGACGATCGATAGGTAATGGACAGGGGTGTAAAGTAACTAAGTACATTTAATTAAGTACTATACATAAGTACAATTACAATTTACTTGAGTATTTCCAATTTCCAATACTTTTACTTTTTGAGTGGTGCAAACCACTCCAACAACTGCCTTTGTTAGTACCCGTGTGTGTTTGTGCCTGTACGGGTGAGCATGGTTGCTATGGTTAGTATGTGACGTCACTGAAGGAGTGACCTACCTTCAAGTGACACTGTTGAGACTGAATTCATGCGGAGAGTACTTATGACACAGATGCTTTCCTGGTTCTAATGTACAGTAACTATAACAATACATGTGTAGTTGCACCACTCAGTTCACACGGGTGTGATTTTTTACTACTCCACTACATCTCAGATCCAAATATTGTGCTTTTACTTCACTACAATTATTTGACAGCTTTAACCTAAGGGGTGTACTTCATTAGACACCAAGGGGTCTAATGAAGTGCTGTACTGTCACCTCATAAACACATGATATAACAACCACACCAAGGGGTCTAATGAAGTACTGTCACCTCATAAACACATGACATAACAACCACACCAAGGGGTCTAATGAAGTACTGTCGCCTCATAAACACATGACATAACAACCACACAAGGGGTCTAATGAAGTGCTGTACTGTCACCTCATAAACACATGACATAACAACCACACCAAGGGGTCTAATGAAGTACTGTCACCTCATAAACACATGACACAACAACCACACCAAGGGGTCTAATGAAGTACTGTCGCCTCATAAACACATGACATAACAACCACACAAGGGGTCTAATGAAGTGCTGTACTGTCACCTCATAAACACATGACATAACAACCACACAAGGGGTCTAATGAAGTACTGTCACCTCATAAACACATGACATAACAACCACACCAAGGGCTCTAATGAAGTACTGTCACCTCATAAACACATGACATAACAACCACACCAAGGGGTCTAATGAAGTACTGTCACCTCATAAACACATGACATAACAACCACACCAAGGGGTCTAATGAAGTACTGTCGCCTCATAAACACATGAAAAACTAAAACTAAATAAACAAATACATTTAAAAAATCACGGCACTCCATCTTAACGTTTCTCTCCTATTTCTCCCACCTGACTAGTAGTGAGGAGCCGTTCTGTAGGATCTGCCATGAGTCTGGAGGAGGTCCCGGGGAGCTGCTGTCTCCCTGTGAGTGCTCTGGCTCTCTGGCCCTGGTGCACCGCGGCTGTCTGGAGCGCTGGCTCAGCGCCTCCAACAGCAGCCACTGTGAGCTCTGCCACCACCACTATGCCCTGGAACGCCTGGCCAAGCCCTTCACCCAGGTGAGACCGACGACCACCATTCATTGATTGATTGATTGATTGATTTTTTTTTTTTTTTCACAGTATGCAGAACAGTGTTGATTTCGTTTCATACTACGACGAAATTACGTTCGTCGACTATCTTTTTTCACTGCCGAAAACTAAATGGAAACTAAATGAAAACTAAGCTATGATGACTAAAACTAAGACTAAATATATATTGACAATTTTGTCCACAAATAAAAACTAGACTAACATGTTAGGAAGGGACTAGTGGACAAGAGATCCAGTATAAGTATAAGTATAAGTATATAATGAGTCATTACTCATTATGACGGCATCAAGGCCCGGCTGGCCCGCCAAAATACATTTTAGTCTACTAAATCAACTGTAAATTTAGTCGACTAAAACTAGACTTAACACTAAAACATTCCAGGTGACTAAAATGGGACTAAAACTAAATGAAGTGATAATTTGTAATACTAAATGAGTTTGGAACCGTCTAATGACGATAAATAATATTAAATGAGTTTGGAACCGTCTAATGACGATAAAGAACACCCTCGGGTGTAATTAAACGCTGTCTATGGGAATTCAAAACATGACCCTGCAGGTGGGATGCGTAAATGACGTCAGACGTCGGTGCTCCTACAGTGGGAGGAGCTACTATTGGAAGTGGTTTCACGTTGGGGCACATGTAGCCCATAGAGCAATAAAGGATAGAGAGCGGACCGGGAGCGACAGCCCCGCCCCCCGCTATTAATTTCAATAGAAGTTGCTCAGTGGTGTTTTGAAGCACCCGGAAGAACGGTCTACTTCCGCGTTTTGCACTTGTGCATACGGGCGCTCAATGTTAAACTCCAGCGGCACGGGGTTTCCTCGTCATAAATCCACGGGTCCGCCTGCAGTCCCACCTCTGACCAGTAGGGCCGAGCGCTTCAACGTTGGAGAGCCACCCTGGTGGCTTGGAGTGAACCTTGTTATTTAAAATGTGGTGACGTCACGTCAGTGAGGGGAGGGGAGGCGGGCTCATAGGCTGGTGAACCAATAGGATGTCGACTCGATGTTGTTCCGCCCCTCCATGCCCATGAAGCATATATATAGGGCTCTTTCAGGCTAGGGCACATGCTACTCTCTCTGGACTGCATTTATTAAAGCCTGCCCTAAAGCCACTTAGCCTGAGAGCCAGATTAGATGCTGCCTCCTTTCCTTCCCTCCCATGCTGTGCCTCTGCTCACGACAGGACAGGACAGGCCAGGACAGGCCAGGGTATAATTGGCTTCCTCCTCCTCTTCCTATTGGCATGTGAAGCCATGCAGCACCTGTAATCTGTTGTTTACTTGGCCGCGTGTGTGTGTGTGTGTGTGTGCGTGCGTGCGTGCGTGTGTCCTAGGGTAGGTACCCTCACATGTTCTCCCCGTGTCCCCTAAGGTAGGTACCCTCACATGCTCTCCCGTGTCCTCTAGGGTAGGTACCCTCACATGTTCTCCCCGTGTCCCCGGTAGGTACCCTCACATGTTCTCCCTGTGTCCCCTAGGGTAGATACCCTCACATGTTCTCCCTGTGTCCCCTAGGGTAGGTAGCCTACCCTCACAAAAACATGCAGTAATCCTGGTCTCTATACTGCCTCCACCTGGCCAGCCGGGGCGCCTGATGGAGGGGAGAGGAACTGGTTGGAATAACGTGTTCCTTCCACGCGCTACGTCCAATCGGGGGAAACTCCACCCCTGTCAGTTGATAAGAAGCAGCCTGCTCGCTCACTCATGCATTGAAGGAAGCATGAGCTCAATTCAGGGCTCTCCCCAGGTTAGCAGAGGGAGAGTAGCGCCCAGTATTACAGTTTTTAGGCAATTGTCACCGGGGGAAAAAAATGTGTTACAAAATCGTGGGATAAAAATGTCATTAAAAAGAAAAGGTAGACACTGAATATTTCAAAGCTACATGTAATAATATTACAGAGCATATACACACGCTGCTCACGCATGCTCAGATACACACATGAGCTGCTAGGGATCCCTGACGATTATTGGTATTATCGTTTATCGCCATAATATGCCGCTCATTGTATCGCATTGTGAGCTTGTAGATCGGCGATTTTCAATAAGATTTTTATACATTTGAAAACATTCAATCTGCATAATGAGTACTTTTACTTAAATACTTTTTACTCAAGTGCGTTTTGAATTGGACGTTTTGTAACAGAGTATTTCTATATCGCAGGATTGATACTTTTACATTTGAGTACTTTTTCACACCACTGGTGGTGGCAATTTTCATATTGTGCGCAATCCAGTGGTTCCCAAAGTGGGGTCCGGGGACCCCTAGGGGTCCTTGAGGTAGTTCCATGTGGTCCCCAGCTAAATGATAGTTTGGAACCAAATGGAACCTTATGGCTCTGTAACTCTGAGAGTGTGGGTCCATTTGGTTCCATTTGTACAATCTCAGAGTTACAGACCCATAATTAAGGGTCCATAACTTAACATTGCTTTTACAATATAAATTGGGGGTCCCAGAGATAGAAATGCCATTAAACGGGGTTCGTAGACTAATGCATGTCAAACTGGGAGTCCTTGAAATTAAACGGTTTGAGAATCACTGCTATAGAGCCGTAAAAATCTTCTCTTATGGGGGTCCCTGCAGGGCATGTCTCTTCAAATGGGTGCCCGCGGGCTATAATTAGTGTCAACTTGGGGGTCCTTGACATGAAAAGGTTTGGGAACCCCATGGCGTATGTGGTGAATGGGGTTTTCCCGCGCAGGTTCGGACCCTGCTCACAGCACCATAATTGTGGTGGATTATTTAGAACTCACATCAGAGTCTTTGAGAAATAATCAAGGTAGAGAGTGGACTGAAACAATGATACTTTATTACAAGGGTTGGTCTGTACCCACCCAGGGAGACTGCACGAATGCAAGGCCTCCAGAGCTGTTCAAATGCGTCTCTCTTATACACAATGAAGAAGCACAAATACATTGGAGGTGTGGTCAAGTGGACATGGTCAAACAAGGTCCTATGTAAGGGATAATATCTGGCTAGGTGGTCATTGTCGGGGGATAATTCACCGACAGTGTGTGTGTGTTTACATGGCTGTCATGTTGGAAACAGCAGTAAATCAAGTGGGGCGCAGCCGCGCAGCTGGTGCTCAGAGGGTTTGATTAGGCAGCGGTCTGTTATACGGTGAATTATGTGTCATTATCGACACATAATTCACCGCTGAATTAAGCGATTGATCAATCAGAATCAAGCATTCAACCAAGCCATGTAATAAGGTCTAGTAATAGGTCCTCTGACAGACGCAAACAGGTGATCTGTGATGACTCGTGTTAATGCAGTTACGACAGTTAGTATTGTCATCTTCAAAATCCCATTACACGTATTAATCTTCCGGGGGTTCATGTGCTTCTTTCTCCTCCTCCTCCTCCTGTGCCGTCCCGTATACAGTGGCTGTGCGGTGCGTCCATGCAGGCCCAGAGAAGGACCCTGTGTGGTGACGTGCTGTGCTTCCTCCTCATCAGCCCTCTTGCCAGCCTGTCGGGATGGCTGTGTGTTCAGGGAGCCACGGAGCTGCTCCACACCAACACCGTGGAGGCCGTAGGACTGCTGCTCCTCACCCTGACGCTACTCACCATCTACGTCTTCTGGACCGTGGTAAGGAAGACCGACGGGTTGGTTGCATGGTTCTTTCAGACGGCAGATTTAGTTACGTCACGTTCTTTTGGTATAAATTTGGATTATAGTTTTCTAGTCATCTAAAAAAAAAAATTTGTCTAGTTTTAGTCGACTAAATACATGTCATACGATTTTAGTTGATTCAATCTAGAGTTAATTTCGTAGATAAAATCTTTTTGGCTGATTTTACACTCTGTTGCATGCGTACAAATGGCACAAAGCTCACAACACGTCGCTGTGAGCTTGTAGATCTGCTATTTTCAGAGCGCAACCAAACATAAAATGCCTCGTATTTTAGTTACTGGATCTCTTCTGTATACTAGTAGTCCCTCCCTAACATTTTTGTCTAGTTTTAATTTGTTAACGAAATTCTCAATATCCTATAGGCTACTATAGCTTCGTTTTTATTTAGTTTTCATCTGTGAAAAAAGGTAGTCGATGAACATTCTTCATCATACTTTGACAAAATGAACACTATAGTGGTAAGCAGATCGAGCATCACTCATATTGTACAGTCACTGTCTATTTAGCTTTAAGCTTTTATGTAAGGAATTCCTTCAGCCCTATAGGCTATATATATTTTGGCCATTTGAAAATAGCCGTTCTACAAGCTCATAATGTGTCATGATGTGACACATTATGAGCTTGCTATTTTCCAAAAGATTTATACATTTGAAAACTCACTTCTACGTAATGAATACTTTTTACTTTAGTTACTTTAAGTACATTAAACTTTACTCAATTTTAAATCCCAGATTTTTACTTGCAATGTAGTATTTTTAAATCAAGGTATTGATACTTGTACTTCCTTCCTCCTCCGTCCTGCAGGTGTCGGTGCGTTTCCACATCCACCTGTTCCACACCTGGAGAAACACGGACCAGAGTGTGAGACTCCAGGTCCTTCCGGCAAACTCCACAGCCACAGATTCCACACACCACCACCAGCAGGCCCTGTCGATGCACTTCTTCAGAAAGACCGCCAACAAAGACACCATTGTGTAGTTCTAAATGGACCCAACCTGGCAACCTCAAGCACAGGACACCATGGTTGTAGTTCTAAATGGACCAAACCTCCATGGTTGTAGTTCTACCCAACCTCCATGGTTGTAGTTCTACCCAGCCTCCATGGTTGTAGTTCTAAATGGACCCAACCTCCATGGTTGTAGTTCTAAATGGACCCAGTCTACAACCCAAACACAAGGGAACTTGAGAAGGATGATGAAGCTACACAGACGAGGGATTACGCATTATTGAGAAGGCTTTACCCATTTTGAACAAGCTATGAAGCTCAATTGTTTAACTTTTTTTTTAACTGCCAAGACAATATTGAGGTGAAGGAAATGGAATACCTAAAACAGCCTTTTAGAAATTTCCTACACCCTTGTTTTTGATAAATTAATAAACATTCAAATAAGTCAGACTTGTGTAATTTCCTGTGGAAGCTAGTGTAATGCTTTATGGTGTCGTCCACTCACAGTTAACAGTTTCTGTATTGAGTTGTACTTGAAATGTTAATAAATACTTCAATCAAAATCAATCAATCAATCAATCAATCAATCAATCAATCAATCAATCAATCAATCAATCAATCAGCTGATAGTGAAACATGTCCAACCCAGAGCCATCTGGTCCAACCTAGCCTGGTAAAACCACTCCCCCTGCTGGACAACAAATGAAAATCTGGCGAGGATGGAGGGGTTTACCCAGGCTAGGGCCATGACACCACAGAGACATAATATGAACCTGAAAAGGGCTTGTTTAGTTATTGCTGTAAATTGTAACTATGGCATGGCAAGACAGTGTTGCCTTTATTTTATTTTTTTAGGTTCTGACTTTTTTGTTAACAAAAGCGCCCTGTGGCATTCGCCTTTTTTTTATATAATTTTTATCCCACGATGAATTATCTATATGTAATCCTGGGCGCTACACTTCCTCTGCCAACCTGGGGGGCAGCGGACTGACCTCATGCTTCCTTCTATGCATGAGGAGTCCAAGCTGCTTCTTTTCACCTGACAGGGGAGAGTTTCCCCGGCCGGATGTAGCGTGTGGAAGGAACACGTTATTCCGACCAGTTCCTTTCCCCTCCATCAGGCGCCCGGCTGGCCAGGGGTAGGTAGTTTAGAGACCAGGACTACCCTAGGGGACACGGGGAGAACATGTGAGGGTACCTACCCTAAGGGACACGGTGAGAACATGTGAGGGTACCTACCCTAGGGGACACGGGGAGAACATGTGAGGGTACCTACCATAGGGGACACGGGGAGAACATGTGAGGGTACCTACTACATTACATTACATTACATTACATTACAGTCATTTAGCAGACGCTTTTATCCAAAGCGACTTACAATAAGTGTATTCAACATAGGTAGGGAACAAAAACTACTAATCACCAGAAGTCTTTAGTGCATTTTCTGCAAAAACAAGCAACCAAGAGTATACCTAGCGCTAAGGTAAAAGTGCAATATATCAGCTACCTATTTCCTTAAACAGATGAGACAAAATAGCTAAATCAAATGAGCATGAGCTAAAACAATTAAGTGTATCGACTAAACAAGATCCAATAAACAATACAACAATAGAAAACAAGCGTTCGTACAACTAGTTAACAACAAGTAGGTCAGGCAGAGAGGAAGGGTAGTGTTTCCTGAAGAGGTGGGTTTTCAACCTGCGGCGAAATATGGGCAGTGACTCTGCTGTCCTAACATCAGTGGGAAGTTCATTCCACCACTGTGGGGCCAGAACAGAAAAGAGTCGTGACCGTGTGGATCGGCCAGAAGGACCCTTGAGTGACGAGGCAATCAGTCGCCCCGAGGTGGCAGACCTTACCTACCCTAAGGGTGAGGGTACCTACAGAACATGTGAGGGTACCTACAGAACATGTGAGGGTACCTACCCTAGGAGACACGGGGAGAACATGCAAACTCCACACAGAAACGCCCTTTAGCCAACCCCGCCTTGGGTATGGGAACTGATGACGCGGAGGAGAGAACACGCAGACCAAGAAGAAGAAATTCTTCAAAACATGACTCCAAAACCAACGGGTGATGTCACCACTATGTCCATGTTTTAATTAAAATTATTACATAAGACCTGGCCTCTTTTTTTCTACAGGTACATTTGATTTATATAATTGTAGCCTACTTAAAGGATCACTTCACCACTTTTCAACTTATCTTCATATAATAGGTAATAGGTAACTAATAATCATGATAAAATGGCACAATTTATTTCTACTCAGTCTGTGTCTCATAGGAGGGCTGTGGGCAGTTCAGAAACCCGTCCACCAGTGACATCATCGATGGGGAATCCAAGCTAATAGAAACTGCAGGCTTTCTAGTCCTGAAAAGTTGCAATGCGAAAATGGAATTAAGCCATCGTTCTCACGATAATACAAATCTAAACATTTTTGTAAAGAAATCTTGCCTTCTGAACTGCCAACAGCCCTCCTATGAGACAGACTGAGTAGAAAAAAATAGTGCCATTTTATCATGATTATTGGTGAGGACCTATTTTATGAAGATAGGTTGAAAAGTGGTGAAGTGCATGGTCCTTTAAACAATAGGTAGAGCAGCAGTTCATATTTTAGTTCCAGACTTAAGGTGGCCTAACTATAAGAAACATTGAATAATTGTTTATTTATTGAACTAAAATATAAAGTTATTGTTTGACCCCCAAATCAGAGCCCACATGTGAAGTATTATGTTAAAATATTTGTCAGTTTGGATATCTTGGCTATTTGAATAGTTCAAATAGCCGATCTACAAGCTCACAATGTGTCAATGTAGATGCAGGGCTAAAAATTAGTCAAAAAGGCAAAGAAGTTTAAGGATAACGGTTAGACATATGTCTACGGTGGATTTCTTGACAGAAAGTAGCTCATATGTTATGAGCTACTTTCTGTCAAGAAATTATGTGCAGGTGATTCTTTTTCTAAGTGTTGCATTTTGGAAGCACTCGTTTTTGTTAACGGGTCGCGCTGCTGCCTCCTGCATTATGTGCAAATTCGAAACAGGTGGTAGCCTACGCAGGGCCGTTCAGTGACTTACGGCGAGTGCTTCCAAACTCCATTCTAGAAAAAGAATCACCTGCACAGAATTTCTTGACAGAAAGTAGCTCATATCTACGGTGGATTTTTATGAAACAAAAGCTCGGCAGATTGAAAGAGGATAATTCAAGCTTGGTCTAGAGCTGCAATGTTGGTGAGTTTAACGTTGTTTAATACAAGCAGATCGCAAACGCAAATTGGATGAGTAGGAGTCAATGGAGGGTATTGCAACTCACCCCATTATAAACAAATCTAGAGTTGCAAATTGCGGAGCTAGGGTTTTTCATGATTCTGAATCCATTCCAAGCACTAGTTTGGCACAAAATCACTCCTTGGGCTAAATTTGGCTATAGCCATAGGCCTATATCATATTTGTGATGACGGCTATGGCCGTTTTTAGGTGAATGAGTGTTTTGCGTGTAAAACGAATGCTTGCAATGGATTCAGAATCATGAAAAACCCCTAGTTTTACCCGTTCCATGCTACTTAAATTATAATGAAACTTGAAAATGTTGCCTTATTGGATGTTAATCATGGTACCCCCGTTTATTGTGCTTGTTAAGTTTACTGATAGGTGGCGCCCTTACTCTATCTGTTATGTACTGAGTATGCTGTGTACAAGGTATACGCACAGGACGTGACGTCATTACGTCCTATGGTGGAGACTAGCGGTTTCGCAGTTAAGTGAGCCTGGGACCGAGGCTAAGACTAGCGCCAGAATATACTGGACGCTGGAATGAAAACAACAGCTCCAGACTGTATGATACAAATAAATATGCCGGTAGGCTAATGATAGTAAAAAAGACTTGCTTATTCTCTATCACGCATTGACGCTGTGCATCTCAAAGCTTGACAGGTTATGGGCCCAGGCGGAGTTGTACACAAGGGTAGCGTTTGGTCCGAGGAAGAAGTTTAACGTGAAGGATTAACACGGCGCTTCGGTGGACAACTTGGAGATAAGTGAGTAAAACATATAAGGAATATTTCACTCCCGGTTTGGGAGCTGGCGAATATAAGGACTTCAGAATTGTTATAGTTTGTGAGTTGGGTACTTTATAATAATAAACAGACAACACACTGGAGTAGATTGTAGTTGCAGCTTCAGTTTTACTGGGTAACATATGTGAATTGTGAATCCATCTACAGGCATGAGCAGTCGATCCCATAACAGTGTCAGTGCAGTACTCTTAATAGAACACAGAGTACAATCTATCACAAGAATAAGAGCTCGTAACGAATGTGTTCTTTTAAGTGCTACATTTATTTTAAAAAATGCATTTATGATATGTATTTGTAAATGGCGTATACTAGATTACTTATATGTGCCCTAAAACGTTTTTTTACCCATGTAAAATGGATACATTGGGCACTTTGCATATGTTCCTACCATACGTGGCAGCGGTGGCCGAACGGATAGCGGCGCGGTCTTGATACCGGAAGGTTCCCAGTTCGAATCAGCCGTCCGACACGTTAAAATTACCACCGCCGAAGTGCCCTTGAACAAGGCATTGAACCACTACGATGAAATGTGTTATATGAGCAGGGCCTGGCTGGAAACAAGTTCTTGAGCTTAGCCCAGATACCCTGGGTAAATATAGATTTCATTTCATTTCATTTCATTACGTGTGGTGAATTAATGAAAGCAAAAGAGGTTTCTCTATTATTTGCAGATGGATTCTCAGATAGGCAATTATTATAGTGGTCTTCAACCTGTGGTGCGGGGAGCACCAGTGGTCCTTGAGGGGGTTCCAGGTCCCCAGCTAAATGGAGCGTTGGTAACCATATGGACCCCTATAGATCTTTAACTCTTGATTGATTGATTGATGATTTTATTAACAGATTGTAGAATTACAGTAAATTTCAAGCACAACTCAAAAATCAACTGTTATTAACTGTGGACGACACCATAAAGCATTACACTTGTTTACAATAGGGCCCACCATGTTTAATTCATCATAACAATTAGAGACGTACAAATATACTCTATATTGCAAAAAAACAGGAAATCATCATAGAGGAGGTAAAAAAGGAAAGAAACAAACATACATACTGGGGTCAAAGGGTCAAAAAGTGCCGCTTCCAGACCAGAGTGGATGCTGGACAAAAAACGGCTCTTCGTGTCAGCTCGTCCGACATATGCACGCGTGCGGGGAGGCGACCTCTACAAGGCCACACTCTCCGCTAAGCGGGAGAGGTGTAAATTAAAAACTGACATTCGTTTTACTGTGGTCAGAGGTCAACATAATTGCTGCTTCCGGACCAGAATGGACGCTGGACAAAAAACGGCTCTTCGTGTCAGCTCGTCCGACATATGCACGTGTGCGGGGAGACGACCTCTACAAGGCCACACTCCGCTAAGCGGGAGAGGTGTAAATTAAAAAGTGACATGTGTTTTACTGCGGTCAGAGGTCAGCAAAAGTGCCGCTTCCGAACCAGAGTGGACGCTGGACAAAAAACGGCTCTTCGTGTCAGCTCGTCCGACATATGCACGCGTGCAGGGAGGCGACCTCTGAGAGACCACCAGGCAGCATGAAGATGAAAGGCATCATGGTGGACGGAGGGGCGACATCACACATCATAAACAGTTTAAGAGTTTTGATGATACCTTCCAACCTGACTCTCATTCAGTGGAGTTAGCCGACGGAACATAGTGCAGCGGAATAGCACAAAGAAGAGGAACAGCGACGATCTGCCTACTAGACAGCACGGGACAACAGCACAGAGCACAGCTGTGAGATGCTCTGTACATGCCTTCATACCCTCATAACATCTTTTCGGTGGCACGAGCCACAAATGGAGGAGCGACGATCACCTTTCAGAAAGGAGACAATCGCATGGTCGCCAAGGATGGTTTGACAAGTGGAAACTTGTATTACCTACCAACTGTTCAAAATAATGTCGATCAATGTAAAGTGTGTCATGATGTACAAACGTGGCATGAGATTTTAGGCCATTGTAATTACGATGATGTGCAGACATTACAAGGTGTTGTGAAAGGCATGGAGATAAAGGGGAGTGTGGTCACGCCAGACGAGAAACGGGAGCCTGACAGAAGGGCTAAGAAACCCTTAGAATTAGTCCACACTGACCTAGCAGGTCCCATGCAAACGACTAGCATAGGTGAGCACAGATATGCTCAATCCTTTACTGACGACTACTCGGGCACCATGATGGTGTATTTTCTAAGGTCTAAGGGTGATGCAATTGTTGCAATTGTTTGTCTCCAATGATCTTACTTGCCTGGGGCCTATTTCACGAAACTTGGATTAGCGATTAAACCCGGATTTAACAGATATCCTGGTTTATTATAGCCTGGATCAGCGATTAACCGGTTTCATGAAAACTGGTTAATCTTGCCAGATTAATTTGGCCAGTTAACCTGGATATGTTGAGGCTTGATTCGGTTTCATGAAAGCAATGCCACATTAGTTCCCATGGAAACTAATGCTTTGGACTTAACCTGCTCCGGACCAGGCTAACAGCCAGGTTTAACCTAATCCTGATGTCTTTACTGTTCATTAAGCAGTCAATCTGATCACAAACCAATGATGTTTTCCACACTTATTCAATTATTATGGGTTTATGTTGCCTTATTTTTATCGGTCTGCATTAAAGGACTAATTTAAGCACTATATAAAATCAAAGAACCAAAATATACGTATAGGCTACACAACATCATGACAGCTTGTGAGCTTCAGCTACCTTTGGTGAATGTTCCCCAGAATAGGTTTGCTGTCGTGCAAGTGGTTATTATATTATATTATATTATATTATATTATATTATATTATATTATATTATATTATATTATATTATATTATATTATATTATATTATATATATTTTTTTTTGTAAATGTGAAAACCACAAAATATTACTATTACTCATTGTTTTACAACATATTACCATTGTAACGTTTCACCCACTATTGAACCCATGACCCACAGTTCACCAGTCTGGCCCCTGTCTGGACAACAACCCCCTTCCCCAAAGGTATCTCCCTCAGAGGAGGGAGTTATGGCCAAATATCACAATGCGACAATATCATTATGCTTACAATATTAAGAATTCTGTTTTAAGTTAATAGTAGTGGTAAAATGTAAACTATATTTTTGGGGTAGTTCATTCAGTCTATCCACTATTGAGAGTATTTTCTCTCTTTAATTACAGCAGCAGTATTTATTTTAGAAGCTAAAGTCCTTGTATCAGTAAGTCTTGAATAGATTAGTAAAGATACTGAGATATACAGAAGGGGGCAGTAATGCAACTATTAAGGATGCAAACTGCCATAATACCCCATGAAGAAGCAGGATCAGTAAATCTGTGTTCCACCGAATGGGTCTAGAGACAAAAAGCCTGTGTCTATTCAGCCAGGCTTTATGATTCTGGCTCGCTAAATCCACCCATTCTAAGCCTCGCTTGGCTTTAGTGGAACGGAATAAACCAGGCTGTACAGAACAGGATTTAACAAGCCTGGTTTTGTCTTAAATCCTGGATTAGTTAATCCAAGTTTCGTGAAATAGGCCCCTGGTTGACTACCTGGGTTAGCTTGTTTTTCTCTCTGACTGAGAGATTCCCAAACCAGGACACTATGTTAAAAGTGAGAACACTATCAGTGAGTGATCTATAGACCATGGTCAGGGTGTGTTTACTGGCATTAAAACTTCTCAGTTTCCTGAGAAGATAAAGCCGCTGCCTTGCCTTTTTGTAGTATGTTATCTGCATTGGTCTGAAAGGTGAGTTGATTGTCTATGGTCATTCCCAGATATTTGACACATGGACAGGGCTCCAGACTAACCTTTTCACAGGTAGCACTGGTGCCACCTACCTTTTCATTAGGTAGCGCCACCGCAAATTAGGTAGCACCATTTTTTTCTTTATATAGCGTCATTAGCGTGGTATTAATACATGACCTTATCATGCCCCCACATCGGGCGCCATAAAACCCCTACAAAGTTCACTGTGTAAAAAACAGCAACCTACCTGGTTATACTTCAAAACACTGTAGTAGATGTAGATGGTAGATGGTTTCAACCCAACAAGTCACTCAAAGTCAATAAAGGCAATACTTTTACAATATCTCCATTACCATTATCCAAATGAATTCCTAAAATGAATTAATATTTGTACATTTTGGAAAAAAAATGAAATGCCACCGAATTCTTAATCAATTTACTTGTCTTCATGGCCCAACTTGTGAAAGCTGCATGCTTTTATTGTGAAGGCAAAAGATTCTGAATGTTCTCAGTGCCTGCATATCTCTGCGTGCTGAAAATGGCTGATCTACAAGCTCACAGCGCGTCGCGTTAAATTTTAACTCGCATGTTGAGAAATTAAGTATCATATGCTGGAGCCCTGCACATGGAGTAGGTTCTTTAGCAGCTCATATGAAAGGCTAGTTTAAATAGAACTACAGGACAAATACAATACATTATAATGCTGTAATTTATAGCATTATAATGTCAACTCCATTTCCACTTTGGTTCTCATTCTGTTGTAGTAGCCTAAACACCAAATAAGTTAACTGGGCATAATCACTGTCTTTGAATTCAGCTGTTGTCAAATATGACTGATATGAGGCACACGCACGCACGCACGCGCGCGCGCGCGCGCGCGCGCGCACACACACACACACACACACACACACACACACACACACACACACACACACACACACACACACACACACAATTAGACTGTTTATTAAACAGTTGGCAGATGGAAATTATTGTATTGTATTTAGTATTATATTATATTGTAATTGTATTGTATATAATTGTATGAAACCAAACGTAATTAAGTACTAGGGACACTTCAATTTAAGCAGGACCAAATAATTTATAATGTGTCGCTTGAAATGATTATGCGTTTTTGCACAAAACAAATCAATAAGTAGAATAATCAATCTCATCTAATAAAAAGTGGTTATGTCTGCTGATGTACTCTCCTCTCTCCTCCTTCTAGATGTTCCTCTCCTCCCTGTGTGTGAAGAGGAGGTTTCCCCTGAACAGCAGGAGAGGACCATCAGTCTGGTCCAGGAGAAACCAAAACCTCCACAGATTAAAGAGGAACGAGAGGAGAGGAGCATCAGTCTGGTCCAGGAGAAACCAAAACCTCCACAGATTAAATAGGAACAGCAGGAGAGGACCATCAGTCTGGTCCAGATGAATCCAGAACCTCCACAGATTAAAGAGGAACAGCAAGAGAGGAGCATCAGTCTGGTCCAGATGAATCCAGAACCTCCACAGATTAAAGATGAACAGGAAGAGCTACTTCAAAAACCAGAGGAGGCTGGTGGGTCAACGGTGACATTACTGGCAGTGAAACGTGAAGATGATGAAAACAGAGACACAGAGCAAACTGACGTAGCAGACTGTGGAGAATCACAACCCTTTAGTGAGGAACAGCTCCTCTCTTCACATGGTTCTGAATCTGACATCACTGAAGACAGTGGTGAGTGGGAGGAGACCAGGGAGGATCAGTCAGCTTTAAACACACTGAAATCACACAAGACGCAACATGTAGAAGGACAAAGATTGTGTTTGAGCAACAAGCTGTCCCAGGACTTGAAATCATCAAAACGAACTCCATCCACGAAGAGTCACACAGAGAACAATTGCTTTCGTTGTACCGTTTGTGGCAAAGGATGTGGTTACAGGAGTCATTTGAAGAGACATATGAGGATTCATACAGGGGAAAAACCCTATGCGTGTACAGAATGTGAACAAGGATTCAATCGAAAGGAACATCTGAAGACACACATGAGGATTCACACAGGGGAAAAACCCTATGCGTGTACAGTTTGTAAACAAAGCTTCACTTTAAGTGGTACTCTGAAGACACACATGAGGATTCACACAGGGGAAAAACCCTATGTGTGTACAGTTTGTAAACAAAGATTCACCTTAAGTGCTACTCTGAAGAAACACATGAGGAGGATTCACACAGGGGAAAAACCCTATGCGTGTGCATTTTGTAAACAAAGATTCACTGAAAGTGGTACGCTGAAGAAACACATGAGGATTCACACAGGGGAAAAACCCTATGCGTGTACAGTTTGTGAACAAAGATTCACTGAAAATGGTACGCTGAAGAAACACATGAGGATTCACACAGGGGAAAAACCCTATGTGTGTACAGTTTGTGAACAAAGATTCAGTCGAAAGAGTAATCTGATGACACACATGAGGACTCATACAGGTGAGGGAAATGTTTAGTTTGTAGCAAATGCTTTGTTCAAACTGCATCTCACACTTTAGGATTCAGCGCATTTTTCACCAACCTTTGAAGAATCATAGAATATTCTGCGTCGCTACATTCCAGTGTTGGCTCACTGACAGATGACTACAAAATGGGCGCTTCTGTCCTTTTGGTTGGCGGCGCGACCAGCTGAACATGATCATAATCATCTATAGATAAATGTCATTCCCTCTCCTGCCCGTTCCCATTGACTTTCATTCCCGTCCTGTCCATATCACGAGATTAATTTAAAAAAAGAATCCCATCCCAATCCCGTGATCCGCGGTAGTCCCGAAAAGATTTCATCCTCTAAGTGGCAGTCAATGAGCTTAGAAATGCGTCTTCATACAGAGAGAACTAACTAAGTGAACAGCAAATGCATTTTTCATAGAGGCAATCTGACCTGACACATAATGTCAAATACAGAGCAAATTTATAATTCAGTGTAATCCAATATGACAGCGGCAGATTGCAAATAATAAAGCAGAGGGATCACCCCTCCACAGCTGATCAAGATGACCAAATCAACAATTGTTTACAGTTTGTGTTCATCTTAAGCATTAAACACCCTTGTTTCTCATCTAGTTTACAAACCAGACAGCTCATCTTGTGTCTTCTTTTTCATTGCCTATAATGACCTTGACATGTCCTTCAGCGTCAGATGCAGTGCAGGATAAGGAGGTTGATGGAACAACTGTTGAGCCCAGAGTTGCTTCCTGCAGCAGGTAATTATTTATTCATTTATAACAACAATTACACAACATCCTAGATTTAGTGACTAATCATCACATTGCTGACTTGGCATTCCACTACTCTCTTACCGGTATCTCTCTGCTGTTTGGTGTTTTAAGAAAACACATGTATTTGTCCTCCTCTACCAATCCAACGAGAACAGTCTATTCCAAATGTGCTTTCAGTAAAATGACTTAAAACTTATGACTAATCATGGTATTTAATTGGCCTTTACTCTGGATAAGAGTGTAAGCTAATGGTCAACCTCCTGTCATTACTCTGATCTGTGGAACTCTGCGATATTCAGTGTAATATTCCGTGTAGCATTGTTCACGTGTTTTGTAAATAATATGCAAGGTAGTTGTTGAAAAATAATGACCGACAGGATGTTTAAACACTGAGACAAAGTCGAGGTGTTTAATCGTTCATTCATTCATCATTTATAAATTCATGAATTGACCCAAAGGTTACAACAAAATGAGGTATTTCCTTGCTTACGGTAATGATTTGAAAGAATTCCATAAGTGTCGCTCGCGCTAGCTGGCCGCGTCTGCCCACAGTCGCCTCGGAAAACAATGAAGTGAGTTGATCAAACATTTAGTTGTAAATGACATGATGTGTTTGTTTAAATGGCTGTCATATACAGCATAAGCAGCCAGGTGCTCTGAGGATTTGATTAGACAGCGGTCTGGTATAGTCCAGTGGTCATTATCCAGAAATAACACACCTGCTGAATTTGACCAATCGGAATCAAGAATTCAACCAAGCTGTCACTGTGTAATATGATACTGTATTGTGCAATATTCTGCTAGTCTACAGTTCTATGCTGATGAAAGTCCCAAGAAGAAGAATAACACCACCACTGAACAGCAGGGGGCGCCCAGTGACAGTAAGAGAGAGAAAAACATGTGTATTATTATTATTATTATTATTATTTATACCTCATCAATAGCATACTTACTAAAGAAAGCATAGATGAATAATAGAGATCAACATGCTATGTACATGTAGATGTCAAGGATGTATTGGTTTCTGACTATTGTCATTATTTGTAGCATCAGACTATGGATTAACCTTTTGTGACCTAACAGGTTATGTAGGAGACGTAGGTGAAGAGAAGAGGAAGAGGATGGATTCCTCCAACAAGCTCCCTTAACCCATTACAACCGAGGAAGCATCTGTGTCAATTTAACTTTTTGCATCTGTGTAAGGAATAATTTTAGATTTTTGCGTTGACTATTCAAAAATAGTCCTATACACTTAATACCAGGAGATGTTTATATACTTTGTCAGTGCTAAAAGGAATCCGTGGTGCTAGTTAGAAGAATGTGGGGCAATTATAGCTCTGTAGAATCTCAGGTTGTATGTGAGATTTTTTCCATTGACTCTCTGTCAACAGATTCAGCTCATTTCTCATTTGTTTTTTTACTGAACGGGGTTCCCAGAGAGGGAGAGGTTAGTCTCGGTACCAGGCTTTCATTTTTGTCAGCGCAAAAAATGGAAGCCTGGAGGAACACATTAAGCCGCTCTGGTCTAAAAGTGTGAGTCAAACCTTCCGGGTGGGCATCGCGGGGGTAGGAGGGGACTGACAGATCGGTGAGATCCAATCAGGGCGTGCGCAAATCTCTGCCGCGACCCGCCCCTCTAGACCAGAAACCTAACACATTAGCTCAGGCTAGGGAGAGGTGTAATAGGAGGCTGCTCGATCATATTGTCCATGTTGAAACTGTCACTTTTCAGTAAAATGTTATTGTTATTTAGTCACAAGATTGATCTTGTTAATACTTTAAATTTGTTCAATATTTAGAAAACAGACTTTTATTTGGGGAGCCATCCTTTCTTCTGTGATGATTGAACACCCACACATGAGACCTAGAGAGAGAATACTAGGCATGTTTGTGGTGGAAGCTCCCTGGGTTCGCTTGTGAGTCTCTTGTACTTGTTCTAGTCTCTCGACACTCTCCCATAGCTAAGCGAAGTAGTCCAACGATACAGGGAATGTTTTTGGCACTTTTGATCATATGACAAAGTATTATTATTAATAGATGGGGTTTTTATACAAGCTATCTTTCTGAAGGTGTTAATTTATGGTTATGTTTTTTTTATTATGGTTATTTTGTTGACAATAAAGTTGAACCTTGGGTGGCTTGTGAGTACTTGAATTCTTTCTACAGTATATGCACTACAAGATGTGAATAGTGTGTACTACTTCACGAGTATACTGCAAATATTAACAGGTGAATCATTTGTGACTGTTAATAGTATTATGTACTGATTTGGGTGAGTACTTTGATGTCCTATACTAGGGAGATGTATTGTCTGCATACTCTGTCAGTGCTAAAATCAATCCTGTGGTGCTACAGTTAGAAGGTACTGTAAAGATGATAAATGTTTATGGAAGAATAAAAAAACATACAAATAGGGGGTGCATAGGGACCATATCTCGCGTAGCCAGACAACTATTCCACAATTTAGAAGTACACCTCCCCAAATCAGATTAAGGAAGCTGCCATTTCCGTTCATGAACCTATATTTTAAAATATCTTTAGAGCTTTTTTATTTTATTTTTTCCATTTCTGCTAAGCAGCAAGCTATATGCTTAGATGTTTTCTATTTACGGGGTACATTTCAGGATACATTTGTGTGACTAAAGACGGAAGCATTTATATTTTACTCATGATAAGATATTCCGTTGCTCCAGACTGTATGACGGAAGCATTTATATTTTACTCATGATCAGAGCATCCGTTGCTCCAGACTGTAAGAAGGAAGCATTTATATTTTACTCGTGATCAGAGCTTCAGACCCAGAGGTTCAGTTCCCTCGGGTCTGGGTGGAATATCTCGAAACCTGCCTGTGTGACCTCCAAGAGCCCCAAACTTCCTGTGAGGCACGTGGAAGTATGCGTCCTTTAGGTCGATACTGGTAAACCAGTCGCCCTGGCGGAGAGATTGCAGTAAGCATTTTGAAGCAATAGGTTCGGAGGTATCTGTTGAGGCCTCGTAAGTCCAGGATAGGATGTAGCCCCCAGCCCCCCCCCCGCCCCTTCTTGACCAGGAAGTACCGGCTGTAAAAACCGTTGCGACTGGGGCTCAAGAGAACCTCTCTGACTTGCTTATGAGGGAAAGTATTTCTGCTCGCAGAATGTCCACTGCCTGCCCCGTCGCACAAGTAAAGATCACGTGTTGTGGCCTGGGCCGTGGGTCAGTGGTCCAGGCACCTTGGCCGGTAGTAGTCCAAGGCCTTTACTGCATGTCATGTCCCCCATAGATATATATCTATGATGTCCCCCATCTCTCTCCCCAATTTCCTGTCAGCCTACTGTCTGTCCCTCCTATAAAAAATAAAGGCGAAAGCCGCAAAAAAAAACATTAAAAAAAAGATCACGTGTTGTGACATGGGTGGTGGTTGAGCGAACTGTAGTTTGTAGCCTTGTGTGATGGTGCTCAGCACCCACGCTGAAGCTCCAGACTGTTTCTATTGTGGAAAACATTGAGCTAACGGGCAGGCTACTCGTGGCGTGCACGTTGGGGCGGCAGTGCCCGCACGTGGGCTGGCAACTATACAGTCGTGCTGCCTCTGTGTGAGGCAGCCTTCCCCACACTTTGGAGCTATACATGGAGAATTGGCGCCCTCTAGCGGTGGGGGGAAAAATTGGCCATGCACGTTGCGTGGCGAGTGAAGCCTTCGCCGTTGCCAACTTGTTTTTCCTGGCGGGTTCATATGGGTTCGGGATTGTTGTTGGTTTTGTTTTTATTTTTATTAGGCTTACACAATGAAAATGAACATTTACATTTATGCAGTACACACAGAATTGCACTTTGTTTACACACACAACAACATTGGAGGGAATGTTCGTTTCGCTGCACACAGGTGGCGGGGACATCTTCCTCCTCTTTAATGGCAGTTCGAGAGCTGGCCCCGTGGTCTCCATCGTCGATACCGCTTCCGAACCCATAGCAGGGGCCTTCATGCTATTTACCACATCCGCGGCCATGTCCCCTGAATCCTCCCTTGCGTGGGGGACGTTGGGGTGGGGGGGGGGGGCTCGGTGCGTTATTCCTTCTAGGGCTTTTGGCAAGTGTTGTGACTGTAGCTCAGACGGTTTCTGAGAGAAAAATACTTGATGTGAGTTTTTGCATTTTCCCATGTAAGTGGATGGGTAATTTTAATGCACTAATACATTAATTATTAATCAATAATTTGTAAAATTGAAAAAAGGGCTTCGTTAAGACCTCCATATTATTATGGTCAATGCCTGTGTGAAAAGTGGGAGTGATTGGGTGCAGGCAGTGAGGAGCTACGGCAGTGTTTCTGACGGACAGACATTCAGACAGACATTTGGTTAATTATAGTATGAATTATAGTATGATGAATTATAGTATGATGATATGATACATATGATATGATATGATTAGTAGCCCCTAGTTAATTTCCATGCTCCGACAATAGATTTGGAAATGACGTTCAGCAGGGGGAGTCCTTGACCAGGCTATGTCTGCACTCTGCACCACCACCCTGCATGCGTGCAGTCCGGGGGAATACAGCCAAACACCACAAATTGGCCATATTCCAACGTCCTGATAACGGTTGATTTCGTACATTTAATGGGACCAGGAGGCTCCCCCCAATAAGTCACCTGCCTGAGAAAACAGAACAGCAGTAATAGTCTGGAAACATGAATAATTTTCCATACATTATTTTCCATTATCCATACTTTTCCAGACCTGGAAACGTAACAAAATGAAATTCCATACTTTTCCATACTTACGTGTAGGAACCCTATTACAAGGTCTGTTAATTTATAATATAATATATAATATTTATAATATATGATTTATAACCCAAGCAATCTGTTGCGATCACTTTGACAGTTTGACACGCACGCACACACACGCACTGTGACACACGCGTCACACACGCACACTAGTGCAGAGGAGGACAATGCATTGTGCAAACACACAGACAGACAGACCGACAGACTCAGGCTGTGGAATCAGGAAGTAAAGATTGTAGTTTCCAATCACAGTCATACAGTGTAGTGTCAGACAGTCTGTCTGTTTCACTGTGCGTCGCTCCAGGACCATATGTGTTGTTTGGGAATTACTTAAAATGTGCGTCACTAAAAGGTTCTACCGACGCGGTGAGTAAACTACAATAATAACGTGTGAGTTGTCTGTATAGTGCAGTGTGTATCAGTGTGTATGTTCACTGTGTGTAGTGTGTTTTCTAATGGTTTGTTGACACGTTGGAAAAGTGGCAACACGTTTCTACATTAAACTAAACAGTTTGACGTGTTTGGATTCAGAACAGGAACCCAGTAGTCCTCATAGTTTCTGACATTGTTTCACTGCTAAGCCCTTATGTGGTTTGGGTTTTAGATCAAGACTCTCGTAGATGTTTTAACGTATTTTATCCATGTTGACATTTGTATATCCAAAGTCTTAGCGACCACCCCCCAATTTACGCTGGAATCTCACAAGTAAAGCCCTCAGATCTCGGAACATGTTCAAATGCTACATATAAACTGATTCCCCGCATGTCCCAGATGTCTTCTATCTCTGCGGGATGTGTGTGTAATGTATTCATCCATATTGTTCAATAGAGTAGTGTTTTAATCCACTACTGAATCCAGTCAGATTCAGTAGTGAGGGAGGCGCATCCGGTGACAGCAGGTATTACACTCTGTAAACAGGAAGTAAACGATGAGGGGGAAATGGCGTTCGGCCACAGAGTGGATTAAATCACTTCTCTATTGAACAATATGGACTAAAACATTACACACACACACCGCAGAGATAGAAGACATCCGGGACAAGCGGGCAAGCAGCTTTATATTGTGCATTTGTAAATGTTCTGAGAACTGAGGGCTTTACTGGTGAGATTCCAGCGTAAAGACTGCATGACATTAAGTAAATATAAGCGACATGTTTTGTTTTGTCAGAAGAAATGAGTCATGTCAGTTTTCAACCGTTTTTTGCAGTACGTGTTACGCTGCAGCTAACCAGCGTTGCATTTGCCCTTCCATGTCAACGTTGCTTTACAAGAGATTAAATTAATTTCGCTCCTATGCCACTAAAATGTGGAACGCCCTACCAACAGCCTTTAAGAAATGTTAATCCCTGATTCCCTAGACTCCTTCAAAATCGCTCTCAAAGAGCACTGTTCATGTTTGTCCCTTTTTAACTTAACTTAAGATGATCATATGTCATGATAATAATAATCATCATAATAATATGATTTATCTTTTTTCATGGAAGTGTATAGCCTATATGTGCATGTCTTTAAATGTTCAGATGAATTGAAAATGGAGGACCATGATGTAAACAAGTCTTACTTGATGCTTTTTCTGGTTTTATCCTCTTCCACAAACAGCTAGTTAATACAATTTTGTTCAATCAATCAAAAACAGTGGTGGAAAAAAAGTTCTTTACTTAAGTAAAAGTATCAATACTGCAATGTAGAAGTACTAGCTCTGTTTAAAAGTCTGGAATTCAAACTTTACTTGATTAAAAGTACAAAAGTATTGGTATAAAAATGTACTTAAAGTACAAATTAGTCATTATGCAGAATATCCCATTTCACAAGTTTTCAAATGTATGTAATGCATCAAAATCTTTTGAAAGTAGCAGATCTACAAGCTCACTGCAATGTAGATCTACAAGCTCACTGCAATGTAGATCTACAAGCTCACTGCAATGTGTCACTTTGTTACAACAGATCTACAAGTTCACTGCAATGTGTCACTTTGTTGCAACAGATCTACAAGTTCACTGCAATGTGTCACTTTGTTGCAACAGATCTACAAGCTCACTGCAATGTGTCACTTTGTTACAACAGATCTACAAGCTCACTGCAATGTGTCACTTTGTTGCAACAGATCTACAAGTTCACTGCAATGTGTCACTTTGTTGCAACAGATCTACAAGCTCACTGCAATGTGTCACTTTGTTACAACAGATCTACAAGCTCACTGCAATGTGTTACTTTGTTACAACAGATCTACAAGCTCACTGCAATGTAGATCTACAAGCTCACTGCAATGTAGTGAGTGAGGGGCAACTCAGACTTTTTTTTACGGGGGCCAGTTTCGATTTGCAGCCCTCTGTAGGTGCTCTTTGAGAGCGGTTTTGAAGGAGTCGAGGGACTCACGTGTCTTAATGGCTGTTGGTAGGCCTAAGAGTATACATTATAGAGTGCCACGTGCTAATAAAATGTCACACATTGTGAGCTTGTAGACAATAGTTGTAGATCTGCTGTTTTTTTCTGCAGAACAGATTTGACGTTGACCTAAATCATCAATCCAATTGCAGTTGTAACTCGGGTCTGGTTTACTAAGTGTGTGTGTGTGTGTGTGTGTGTGTGTGTGTGTGTGTGTGTGTGTGTGTGTGTGTGTGTGTGTGTGTGTGTGTGTGTGTGTGTGTGTGTGTGTGTGTGTGTGTGTGTGTGTGTGTGTGTGTGTGTGTGTGTGTGTGTGTGTGTGTGTGTGTGTGTGTGTGTGTGTGTATCGTGTCATCGTGTCAAGATAAGCAGAGCTCACATGCGCTGACCTTGGACCTGTGATATCGCGGGGCTGTAAGAACATTTAAAAGCAGATAAGTGGTTTCTAGGGATGGGAAATTAATCGCTCGTCATATCGGTATCGGCACCGTGTTGGCCTTAAACGCAATATTGCTAACGAGCTGATATCAGCCCCACCCCACACACACACACACACACACACACACACACACACACACACACACGCTAGTATGTTACCCCAGCCATATGAATATGAGTCTCTTTGTCATCTGGAAAAACTTGACTCGAGGGATGCATCGGTAAAATTGTGTTTGAATTTCGAAATACTAACTGAATAGCTTTGAATGAGTATAGAAGGAGCAGGATCAAGAAGGTAATATGTGAAATGAATACTGTGTGTGTGTGTGTGTGTGTGTGTGTGTGTGTGTGTGTGTGTGTGTGTGTGTGTGTGTGTGTGTGTGTGTGTGTGTGTGTGTGTGTGTGTGTGTGTGTGTGTGTGTGTGTGTGTGTGTGTGTGTGTGTGTGTGTGTGTGTGTGTGTGTGTTATCGTGTCATTGTGTCAAGATAAGCAGAGTGTGTGTGTGTGTGTGTGTGTACTGTAGCCATGACGTTGATCTCCACTATCTTTGTGTTTGCTGTGCTTGCAGGACCATGAACCATGATGTGCTGCTGAGACACCTTTCCCTGAGGCCAGAAGTAGTCACGGTCCAGCCCTTCAACCACCCTAGTCTGCTGCCTGCTCCACCGTCCACCCTCAGACCAGCCCTTCAACCACCCTCTGCTGCCTGCTACACCCTCAGACCAGCCCTTCAACCACCCTCTGCTGCCTGCTCCACCCTCAGACCAGCCCTTCAACCACCCTCTGCTGCCTGCTCCACCGGCCTCAGACCAGCCCTTCAACCACCCTCTGCTGCCTGCTCCACCCTCAGACCAGCCCTTCAACCACCCTCTGCTGCCTGCTCCACCCTCAGACCAGCCCTTCTGCTCCACCCTCAGACCAGCCCTTCAACCACCCTCTGCTGCCAGCTCCACCCTCAGACCAGCCCTTCAACCACCCTCTGCTGCCTGCTCCACCCTCAGACCAGGAGGTGGAGGAGGTGGAGAAGGTGGAGACATGTCCTACTGGGCTGCAGGCCTCTCCCCGGCCCACGCAGACACACCCACAGTCGCCACCATGGAGGAACACACTGGTGAGCAATGAATACAGTCCTCGTTGTTTCCTCCCTGCTTTACCCTGCAGGCCTCCAGGAGGGCTGTGGTGGTGGTGATCCCATGCTCTCCTCTCCTGACACCATGCCATCCCGTCTTCTCTCACTTTTGTCCAGTACTTAATAATACTGCATAATGTACATGTCCTAGTGATGGTTGGTTACTGTAAATTGAAACAGCAGGCAGCAGAGCGTGTCTGTGGTTGAGGGACGGATGTTCTTTACAGAAATATATACATAAGGAGAACTGAAACACAGAGAGACAGAGAGAGAGGTGTGTGTGTGTGTGTGTGTGTGTGTGTGTGTGTGTGTGTGTGTGTGTGTGTGTGTGTGTGTGTGTGTGTGTGTGTGTGTGTGTGTGTGTGTGTGTGTGTGTGTGTGTGTGTGTGTGTGTGTGTGTGTGTGCGCGCAGAGTGGGAAATCCACATGTACAGTATTGTGTGTACAGTATGTTTTTTTCAGACACACAACAGGAGGACAGTGTTGCATATATCTGAGACGATCGAGGCTGCTTCCAGGCAGCCGGGTGGACTTGAGGCAATCTGGACAGTACAGTACAGTACAGTAGAGCTGTGGACAGTACAGTACAGTGATACAGGGAACCAGTACCAGGGAGGGACCTCCGTCTCTTTCACCCCCAAGAAGTGAAGTCATCCCTGGGTCAGTCAGTCAGTCAGTCAGTCAGTCAGTCAGTCAGTCAGTCAGTCAGTCAGTCAGTCTGTCTGAGGAAAGAAGAAAGGGAGTGTTAATGTCCATGCACACTGCTGCACTTTCCCGATTTTTAGCAGCATTTTCCCGAAAAACGTGTCCAGTCTGCACTCTGCAAGGACCTTTACTTTAGCTTACACTAATTTGGGATGGGCAGGCAGGCAGGCAGGCAGGCAGGCAGGCAGGGAGGCAGGGAGGGAGGGAGGGAGGGAGGGAGGCAGGCAGGCAGGCAGGCAGGCAGGCAGCAGGGAGGGAGGGAGGGAGGGAGGCAGCAGGGAGGGAGGGAGGCTGGCAGGCAGGCAGCAGGGAGGGAGGGAGGCAGGCAGGCAGGCAGGCAGGCAGGGAGGGAGGGAGGCAGGCAGGCAGCAGGGAGGGAGGGAGGCAGGCAGGCAGGCAGGCAGGCAGGCAGGGAGGGAGGGAGGGAGGGAGGCAGGCAGGCAGGCAGGGAGGGAGGGAGGGAGGGAGGGAGGGAGGCAGGCAGCAGGGAGGGAGGCTGGCAGGCAGGCAGCAGGGAGGGAGGGAGGCAGGCAGGCAGGGAGGGAGGGAGGCAGGCAGGCAGGCAGGGAGGGAGGGAGGGAGGGAGGGAGGGAGGGAGGGAGGCAGGCAGGCAGGGAGGGAGGGAGGGAGGGAGGGAGGCAGGCAGCAGGCAGGGAGGGAGGGAGGGAGGGAGGCAGGCAGGCAGGCAGGCAGGCAGGCAGGGAGGGAGGGAGGCAGGCAGGCAGGCAGGCAGGGAGGGAGGGAGGGAGGGAGGCAGGCAGGCAGGGAGGGAGGGAGGGAGGGAGGCAGGCAGGCAGGGAGGGAGGCAGGGAGGGAGGGAGGCAGGGAGGCAGACAGACAGAGATAGTGAGATGATAAAAACAAAGGAGCAGTGCCCCCCCATACCCCCCCACCTCTGCGCTCTCGCTCACTCTCTCTCTCTCTCTCTCTCTCTCTCTCTCTCTCTCTCTCTCTCTCTCTCTCTCAGAGAGAGACGCGAGAGAGAGAGAGAGGGAAAATAGAGAGAGAGAGGCAGGCGTAGGAAAGCAGAGCAGTCAGTCAGGGGAAAATGGCCATGCTTGTTGTTCGGTCGGTCTGAGGTCTGTGTTGTTGTTGTCGTCGCATGCAGGGCAGGCTACACACACACACTGTGAATGACTATGATCAGAGAAACGCTAGCAGAGACTGTAGTGTTAATTGTAATGGATGGAGAGAAGGAGGAAACCAGAGGATCTGTGTCGTTATGAGCAGGTAGGAGATGTGTGTGTGTGTGTGTGTGTGTGTGTGTGTGTGTGTGTGTGTGTGTGTGTGTGTGTGTGTGTGTGTGTGTGTGTGTGTGTGTGTGTGTGTGTGTGTGTGTGTGTGTGTGTGTGTGTGTGTGTGTGTGTGTGTGTGTGTGTGTGTGTGTGTGTGTGTGTGTGTGAGAATCATCAGATTGACTGTACATTTCCTCCTGGTGGAGTCGGTGTTGTCATTGACTGCTTCATAGTGTAGCCCAGTGGTTCCCAAACTGTGGGTTGGGACCCATTGTTATTGGTCCCTTAGTTTTTTGTTTCCTACATTTGGTTTTTTCATATTTTGTAGCTTCTAGATCTGCTATTTTCACTAGTTGTGGTCCTGGGGCGAATATCTAATTTCTGAATATCTAATATCTAACGACTGGTGTAGCCTATATGCCTTAATTCAAGTACTTTTAGTATAATGTAGCCTCTGAGATGAATATGTTCATTTCATCCATCCATCCATCTTCAACCACTTATCCGTAGTCGGGTCGCGGGGGCAACAGCTCCACCAGAATGTTCCAGACTTCCCTCTCCAGAGCAACATTAGTGACTTCCTCCTGGGGGATCCCGAGACGTTCCAAGGCCAGTGAGTCGATGTGTTTCCTCCAACTGCGCCTTGGTCTGCCCCGGGGTCTCCTCCCAGTGGGACGTGCCTCGAGGACCTCCCTATAGGGAGACGCCCGAGAGGCATCCTAACCAGATGCCCAAACCACCTAAGCTGGCTCCTTTCCATGCAAAGAAGCAGCGACTCTACTCCGAGTCTCTCTCTTTGTTCATTTGTTGCCTCCATTAGAGCGTTGTCTTCACTTTATCAGGTTGCAGACTCGAGTAAATGTTGGTCAAATGCTTGAGTTGATTTAATCAGCGTCTTTTTATAGAATGCCACCTTGACGATGGAGTTCTGTTGACCTAGTGCTGTTTGACCTGTCCGCTTAAGCATAATGACTTAATTAACAACAGGCTGCTGGCAGAATGTGTGTTGGTGTTTGTCTTCTTTGAGATTACCCACACACGGTCAACAGGCAAAATAGCCAATCTACAAGCTCAAAACGCAGTGCGACGTGTTTTGAGCTTGTAGATTTTATTTTCGCTACGACAGTAATATGCAATGTGGCCCTCTGGAGTGAGTGCGGAACTGAAGTTGCCGACCCCTGATGTAATGTATGTGACCTAAATGATATGTGGACAATGAATTTTATTTTCTGTTTTGTTGTTCCCTGAATGATGATTTGAGGGTTCCAGACAGTATTTGAGGTAATGCAACAACAAAATCCTGAACTATTCCGGGAAGATGATGGTCAGAAGTAGTTGGAGTGGTTATTTAATAATGAAGTATTTAGGACAGCACCGTGTGTTTCTAGAGCCTGGAGTAGAAGACAACCCCAGCTCTTCAAGCAGGTCCATGTGTCTCCTGTTACAGGTTCAGGTTCAGGTTCAGGTTTATTTGTCATATGTATAGATACAGAGTATAGATACAATGAAAATTATTTTGCTCAGAGCATTCTCAGTCTTACATACACAGGACATAGACAAACATCTATAGTGCAAAGAAAAAGACAAAAACACAAAAAGTGCAAGTGGGTGACAATACAGTGCAATACAGTTCAAGGTCAGCTGTTCAGCAGCCTGACTGCCTGGGGGAAGAAACTGTTACTGAGACGGGTGGTGCGAGATTTGATGCTCTGGTAGCGTTTTTTGGAAGGGAGTTGTTTGAACAGGGTATTTGCGGGATGGCTGGTGTCTTTGATGATGTTGTGGGCTTTTTTCATACAACGAGTGGTGTAGATGTTGTGGAGACTGGGTAGTTCTGTGTTACCGATGATTTTAGCTGCTGTTTTAACGGTCCTCTGCAACCTGTTGCAGTCCTGAGCGGTCGTGTTACCGTACCACACTGTGATACAGCCAGTTAAGACACTTTCAATTATACAGGCCTAATGGTGTATTTTATTTTATGGTATTTTATGTTGTATAATATGTGTAAGAATCTTGTGTGTATTAGTTAGTTTAGTATTCACGTTTGCTATGCTAACTATGATGTCTGTTTATTGTCATTTCTTGTCATTGTAAACTGTAAAAAAGTGTCCTGTAAGTCCATATGGGCTGGGCTTCTTGGGAACCACGACACTTAAATAAAGAATCAATCAATCAATCAGTCAGTCATATTGATGGACACTGAAAGCAACCTATGAATGACTTCAGACGCAGACTTTTCACCACTCCCTGTAAATGTTAGACCTGTTTGTCAGCCGTCATCTTATCTTATAAAAAGGAAAAAAATACTCTCATAATCCTGCAGTGCACACAGGTACAGATATAGTGGCTTTAACGTACAATAGAAACTCCATCTTACAAATACTGCAGGTAATCCTGATGTTGAGGGTAAAATGGCCTTTATTTTTTAGGGGCTCAGATATTAGTGTAGATTTCTGTCCTACACAAACATTAAATTCCCACTGACAATGAAAGGAGAATTTTACGTCATAGTGTCTGAGCAAATAGGCATAGTATAGTCTATTTTACATCATGATGATGTACGGTGATAAGAGCGCCCCTCACTTCACACGGGTGTGATTTTTGGATACCATGTGATTCTGCATAGGGTGCCACCATTGTGTGTCATATACAAACATGTTTTTTACTCAATGAAATCAACAGTGGTCTGGTCTACAAACAACAGGGTGAAATAGTCATACAAGTAGAGTGAGAGAGAACAATGCCACTAGGATACCAAGTACACAATGAACCTACAGTAGCCTACGTCCAAACAGCATCTAAATAACATTCCTAACATTTTTAGTCAAGACAAACAAATGACAAGTAAACAACATACTTCCTGACATACTCATACCCCTGTAGGATAGTGGTAGATTGATTGATTGATTGATTGACATTTTTATTCCACAGTATGCAGAATGGGTACATTTGAAACGAAAGCACAAGTCAATACAAAATACTGTTACTTTGTGGACGGACCATGATAAAGCATTAACACTTGTTTACAACAGGGTCCACCATTTTCAATTCATCAGAAGACGTACAAATATACACTTCTATAAAAATACAGAAAGTCATCATACAGTATATGGAGTGCTGTGAGAACATGCCAGCTCCATTTGATCTGATTTATTTGATATATTCATGATACAATTCATAAAAGAGCAGTACAGAATTATCAAGATTGCACAAAAAGTCAGAGGACTTAATTCCATTGTGATCCAAATAAATAGTTACAGCATATGGTAAGAAGATAAAATCACAATAATATCACAAAAATGATTTACAACAGGCCATCATAAATCAGTAAACAAAAGACAATGAATAGATATAAATAGATAAATACAACACTATACTAACTTGCCCATCAGCCACTTTTTCTACATATTTTTAAAAATGTTCAAATACTGGGCAAATTTCATTTTGTTCCAATCCTGCACCCCTGTATATTTAAATGTACTTACATATGGGAAGTAACCTTTAAAATATTTTGGGCATAATATGCCCAAAATATTTTAAAGGTTACTTCCGCTAACATGCTAATATTATTAGCATGTTAGCGGCCAATGTGGGTTCTTGGGGAGAGATAAAAGACTACCATCATTAGTTTATTTTGCGACGTCTGTAGTTTATCTTTGGCATTTTTAGATAAGCCGCTGTACCAGGTTCGGCAAGTGTAATCAAAGAGACATTGTACTAATGCTGAGGCCAGTGTCCTCAGTGGTTCTATCAATCCTAGCTAGGAACTTAGTCCTTACATGGATCTTGCCAATAACTGAGTGGGCCATCGATTCACTAGACGAGTTTAACTTCAACTGAAAAGTTGGTTACCTCTCTTAAGTTGTACCTGGATGCAAAAACAATACATTCAGATTTACCCAAATGCAAGGATAACTTGTTTTCACTTAACCATCTGTTGACTTAATTTTTTTAGCTCGTTTTCTAGAGAGCGAGTGATTCTAAGCACTCACCTGTCACCACCAGTAAAGCAGAATCATCTGCATACAAAAATATAGGACATGATGCCTCTCGGGGTCTCCCTAGGGAGGTCCTTGAGGCACGTCCCACTGGGAGGAGACCCCGGGGCAGACCAAGGCGCAGTTGGAGGAAACACATCGACTCACTGGCCTTGGAACGTCTCGGGATCCCCCAGGAGGAAGTCACTAATGTTGCTCTGGAGAGGGAAGTCTAGAACACTGTTGGAGTTGTTGCCCCCGCGACCCGACTACGGATAAGCGGTTGAAGATGGATGGATGGATGGATAATGACATCATGACAATCAGCCATATATCAGGAATAGGGAACTACATAATGACATCATGACAATCAGCCATATATCAGGAATAGGGAACTACATAATGACATCATGACAATCAGCCATATATCTGGAATAGACATCATGACAATCAGCCATACAGTATATCAGGAATAGGGAAGAAGAGATGTAGGTGCGGCTTGTTTATTTGTAGCTCATTTCATACACAAAGAAGGCAATACAAAGTGACAAAGTTGAAAGTTATGCCTTTTATGTGATATAAGGCATACAAATGCAATATGAAAGCATATTTCATGACGACGCCAGGCCCAGGAAATTAATCCCAATGCATTCTTCCCATAGACATTTCAAAACATATTTATTTAAAGACCTTATAAGTGTCGTACAAAGCCAACTCTTGTCGTGACAAATCATGACAACAAACACAATATTTTGGACCAAACAAATAATTACAAAGAAGAAAAACAACAAAAAAAGTGTTGTAACCTGCCGTTTTCTTCTTCTTTCTAATTATTTGTTCAGCCCGAAAAATTGTGTTTGTTGTCATGATTTGTCACGACAAGAGTTGGCTTTGTCCACGGCGTAAACGTCTTTAAATACATACTTTATGAAAAGTCTATGAGGAAAATGAACGGGGATTTCTTTTCCGGGTCTCTCGAGGGGGAGGGACTGCGACGCTCTATAGAAGAAATTGTGTTTTGATTCTTGATCACTGCCTCACTGTGTTTCGTCTTTAACTAGTAGAGCTGTACTTACAACTGCATCAATGCATCAACTTTAATTTCAACTATCAAAGTATATCGATGTGTATTATGTAAACGGCAACATATCGTATCGTTTGACTTTGTATATCGTATCGTTGGGCTGCATACTTAGTTTAGACTAGTCATTGGTTAGACATGCAAATAATTGCTTGAGCGCTCATTTCCATTGAGTGCAAATGTGTGTGTGTAAGCTGAGTGCCGTGTGTTTGAGATGCTGGGGGTAACCATGGAAGACAACATTTTAAATCAATCAATTGTGTGATGCCCTGCACTGTCGGATAAAAGATCCATCAGTCCTTCTCGGATGTCTAAAAACGGTTTACCACCCCCCCCCCCTGTCCATTTCAGAAGGAGGTTGTTAATGCATGCATCCTGTCGTTTGGTTGCTTTTAGCTTTCTTTTTTGCATATATCTTCTTACCGAAAGGGTAGCGTAGCGCTTTGTCTTCTGATCTCTGCACACACTAGGTATGTGAAAGACTTAAAGGAGATGTTACGTGTATTACATATTTGCGGTCTGCGTTGCAGTGTTGATTTCAACGACTAAAACTATGACAATATGTTTTCATTGACGAAAACTAAATACAAACTATGATATTAGTTATGATGACTAAGACTAAATATACTGACAATTTAGTCAACAAATAAAAACTAGACTAAAATGTCAGGGAGTAACTACTAGTGGAGAAGAGATCCAGTAGAACTAAATGTTAGGGAGGGACTAGTGGAGAAGAGATCCAGTAGAACTAAATGTTAGGGAGGGACTAGTGGAGAAGAGATTCAGTAGAACTAAATGTCAGGGAGGGACTAGTGGAGAAGAGATCCAGTAGAACTAAATGTTAGGGAGGGACTAGTGGAGAAGAGATTCAGTAGAACTAAATGTCAGGGAGTAACTACTAGTGGAGAAGAGATCCAGTAGAACTAAATGTTAGGGAGGGACTAGTGGAGAAGAGATTCAGTAGAACTAAATGTCAGGGAGGGACTAGTGGAGAAGAGATCCAGTAGAACTAAATGTCAGGGAGGGACTAGTGGAGAAGAGATCCAGTAGAACTAAATGTCAGGGAGGGACTAGTGGAGAAGAGATCCAGTAGAACTAAATGTCAGGGAGGGACTAGTGGAGAAGAGATCCAGTAGAACTAAATGTCAGGGAGGGACTAGCGGAGAAGAGATCCAGTAGAACTAAATGTCAGGGAGGGACTAGCGGAGAAGAGATCCAGTAGAACTAAATGTCAGGGAGTGACTAGTGGAGAAGAGATCCAGTAGAACTAAATGTCAGGGAGGGATTAGTGGAGAAGAGATCCATTAGAACTAAATGTTAGGGAGGGACTAGTGGAGAAGAGATTCAGTAGAACTAAATGTCAGGGAGTGACTAGTGGAGAAGAGATCCATTAGAACTAAATGTTAGGGAGGGACTAGTGGAGAAGAGATTCAGTAGAACTAAAAGACAAGTCATTATGTTTGGTTGTGTGTGCAGGTGTCACTCTCCGAAAATAGCCTGCGATGCGTTGTAGATCTTGTAGATCTGCTATTTTTGGCATTTCCACGCCATCACGGCCAGCAAAAATAAATTTTAGTCGAATAAATCAACTGTAGATTTAGTAGACTAAAATTAATCTCATGGTATTAAAATATGACTAAAACTATGACTATCAACATTTCCTGCCTGCCTGCCAGACAGTCTGTCTGTCTGTCTTACTGGCCTCTCACAGACAGACAGACAGACAGACAGACAGACAGACATATCGATGCAGGCCAAGGGGCAGGACGGCTTTGTTGCTGCTGGTCTAATGGTTTCACTCCTTTAGGATCTCTCTCTCTCTCTCTCTCTCTCTCTCTCTCTCTCTCTCAATTATTCATAGAGGGCCCAAAATAATGCAAACAGGGACTTTAAAAAGAAATGCAGACATCCTGTGCTCTGGCGACAGCAGCATGAACGCTTCAAGAAAACCAAAGAGTATTAAGCCAGTGAGATGGCTTAAAGGCAATGTACACTACATTAGGACACTTCGATGGAGTGTACATTATACCAGTCAGTCGCCCTAAAGGGCGTGCACGCATACCTTTGGGTGACAGCAGACTGCTGGGCGAGAGCTGGCGCTTTGGCATGGGGGTCAGATCAACATATGGAATGAATGAATGAATGAAATATCTTTTTTCGTGTCATGCCACTTTGGCCCATCCCATATGGGATTATAGGATACATTTAACAAAGTACGTTGAAAACAACTGACATTACAGTCCTTCCTGTTCATATTCCATAATGCATTATTAAATACATGAATACATCATTTATTTGTACAGTGTTTGAAGTTTGAACAAAATGAAAACAAATAAAACAAGGCCATTTTACATGTAAATGGCCCTCCTCCTCATTGACCAGGCCTTTTCAAGGAATGAAGCAAATTAAAATTAAAAACTAAATGCATTTCATTTTCAATTTCCTTTAGATCACACAGACTACATAATCTATCCTCCTCAACCGTGCTACATATCTACCTGTCTCAATATGCAGACCAAGTATGCCAGCTCTAATTTGGGCACATAAGGATCGTTTCTTTTTTGACAGATTATACAGTACATTTCTGTTTCATAGACATGCTTTATCTCACAGTATGTGCAGAGCTTTGGTTTACACCATATATCCATATATGGAATGAATTATGTACTGGACATATATGGTGCGTGTCTTGAGTGTACAGGGTTTGATGAGGTCAGATCAACATATGGAATGTCAGAACAGGAAGGATGGGTGGGGGTGGATCAACATATGGAATCAATGTCAGAACAGGTAAGCTCCATATATGGAGATCTAAGGCTTTGAGGTCTAGGTGATGATCCAGTCTTCTCCATGTATGGTTATCCAGGGTTAGATGAGGTCAGTGTCGTGATCTTCATATATGGAGATGGCCATATATGGTGGCATGACGTGTCACGAGGTGTGATGTCACGAGGCGTGACCATATGGAGACGTCATATCACGATACGGGACCATATATGGAGGCATGATGTCACGAGGCAGTGACCATATGGAGGTGTGATGTCACAAGGCGTGACTAACACATGGATATGCAGGTTTTCATAGTAAATGCAACCTACGGTCGCAATTCGGACAGTCTCTCTGTGTCCCTTTATTCCTATATATATATATGGAGTAATGTGGCATGCCCAACTATGGAGTGTTGTGATGTCACAACAGGCCAGCTCCATATATGGAGCCTGGACAGGGGCCCTGGGCAGGGGCCCTGTCCAGAGTCCGGGCAGAGGCCTTTTGTGGCGGTTCTGGACAACCGTGGGTCCGACCGACTAGACACCGGGCACTGCACTCCCTGTGGGGGTGTGGAATGCGTGTGTCGGTGGGGTGAACAGTTCTCCAGTTATACGTGCATTTCAGACGCGCACACACACACACACACACACACACACACACACATGGAGACTTGGTGCATTTATAGTTAGATAGTTTATCGTCGTGATAAAAAAAAACCACTCACAATAATCGTATCGTGGATCATTTCATTTATGGTGAAATCGTCCTCCGTCGTACACTATAGGAATTAGCTTTTGTTGAGCTGCAAATTCTGTACCACGTAAACCGTGTGTGTGTGTGTGTGTGTGTGTGTGTGTGTGTGTGTGTGTGTGTGTGTGCATTTCTGTCTATGTGTGTGTGTTTATCATATTGTGCATAATAGATCCATTTCTGCCTGTTAAAGTGTAGGCCATTTGCCACAGTGAGATGTGTGTGTGCTGTACTGGAATGGATTGTTATAAATTATACATATACGGAGAAGAGATCCAGTAGAACTAAATGTCAGGGAGGGACTAGCGGAGAAGAGATCCAGTAGAACTAAATGTCAGGGAGGGACTAGCGGAGAAGAGATCCAGTAGAACTAAATGTCAGGGAGGGACTAGCGGAGAAGAGATCCAGTAGAACTAAATGTCAGGGAGGGACTAGTGGAGGAGAGATCCAGTAGAACTAAATGTCAGGGAGGGACTAGCGGAGAAGAGATCCAGTAGAACTAAATGTCAGGGAGGGACTAGCGGAGAAGAGATCCAGTAGAACTAAATGTCAGGGAGGGACTAGCGGAGAAGAGATCCAGTAGAACTAAATGTCAGGGAGGGACTAGTGGAGAAGAGATCCAGTAGAACTAAATGTCAGGGAGGGACTAGTGGAGAAGAGATCCAGTAGAACTAAATGTCAGGGAGGGACTAGCGGAGAAGAGATCCAGTAGAACTAAATGTCAGGGAGGGACTAGTGGAGAAGAGATCCAGTAGAACTAAATGTCAGGGAGTGACTAGTGGAGAAGAGATCCATTAGAACTAAATGTTAGGGAGGGACTAGTGGAGAAGAGATTCAGTAGAACTAAAAGACAAGTCATTATGTTTGGTTGTGTGTGCAGGTGTCACTCTCCGAAAATAGCCTGCGATGCGTTGTAGATCTTGTAGATCTGCTATTTTTGGCACACAGCCGAGTATAAGTCAGGCATTTCCACGCCATCACGGCCAGCAAAAATAAATTTTAGTCGAATAAATCAACTGTAGATTTAGTAGACTAAAATTAATCTCATGGTATTAAAATATGACTAAAACTATGACTATCAACATTTCCTGCCTGCCTGCCTGCCAGACAGTCTGTCTGTCTGTCTTACTGGCCTCTCACAGACAGACAGACAGACATATCGATGCAGGCCAGGGGACAGGACGGCTTTGCTGCTGCTGGTCTAATGGTTTCACTCCCTTAGGATCTCTCTCTCTCTCTCTCTCTCTCCCTCTCTCAATTATTCATAGAGGGCCCAAAATAATGCAAACAGGGACTTTAAAAAGAAATGCAGACATCCTGTGCTCTGGCGACAGCAGCATGAACGCTTCAAGAAAACCAAAGAGTATTAAGTCAGTGAGATGGCTTAAAGGCAGTGTACACTACATTAGGACACTTCGATGGAGTGTACATTATACCAGTCAGTCGCCCTAAAGGGCGTGCACGCATACCCTTGGGTGACAGCAGACTGCTGGGCGAGAGCTGGCGCTTTGGCATGGGGGTCAGATCAACATATGGAATGAATGAATGAATGAAATATCTTTTTTCGTGTCATGCCACTTTGGCCCATCCCATATGGGATTATAGGATACATTTAACAAAGTACGTTGAAAACCACTGACATTACAGTCCTTCCTGTTCATATTCCATAATGCATTATTAAATACATGAATGAATACATAATTTATTTGTACAGTGTTTGAAGTTTGAACAAAATGAAAACAAATAAAACAAGGCCATTTTACATGTAAATGGCCCTCCTCATCATTGACCAGGCCTTTTCAAGGAATGAAGCAAATTAAAAGGTGTCATTTTGAAATCGGCGTTTCAGTTTCTCGAAGTCCTCCAACCATATAATTTCATGATTTGGATCTGTCTTATTAAAAAGTCTCTCCCTAATAGAGTTGTAGAATGGACAATAAAAAACAAAATGCATTTCATTTTCAATTCCCTTTAGATCACACAGACTACATAATCTATCCTCTTCAACCGTGCTACATATCTACCTGTCTCAATATGCAGACCAAGTATGCCAGCTCTAATTTGGGCACATAAGGATCGTTTCTTTTTTGACAGATTATACAGTACATTTCTGTTTCATAGACATGCTTTATCTCACAGTATGTGCGGAGCTTTGATTTACACCATATTATCCATATATGGAATGAATTCTGTACTGGCCATATATGGTGCGTGTCTTGAGTGTACAGGGTTTGATGAGGTCAGATCAACCTATGGAATGTCCGAACAGGAAGGATGGGTGGGGGATGATCAACATATGGAATCAATGTCAGAACAGGTAAGCTCCATATATGGAGATCTAAGGCTTTGCGGTCTAGGTGATGATCCAGTCTTCTCCATGTATGGTTATCCAGGGTTAGATGAGGTCAGTGTCGTGATCTTCATATATGGAGATGGCCATATATGGTGGCATGACGTGTCACGAGGTGTGATGTCATGAGGCGTGACCATATATGGAGACGTCATATCACGAGACGGGACCATATATGGAGGCATGATGTCACGAGGCAGTGACCATATGGAGGTGTGAGGTCACAAGGCGTGACCAACACACAGATATGCAGGTTTTCATAGTAAATGCAACCTACGGTCGCAATTCGGACAGTCTCTCTGTGTCCCTTTATTCCTATATATGGAGTAATGTGGCATGCCCAACTATGGAGTGTTGTGATGTCACAACAGGCCAGCTCCATATATGGAGCATGGGCAGGGGCCCTGTTCAGAGTCCGGGCAGAGGCCTTTTGTGGCGGTTCTGGACAACCGTGGGTCCGACCGACTAGACACCGGGCACTGCACTCCCTGTGGGGGTGTGGGGTGAACAGTTCTCCAGTTATACGTGCATTTCAGACACGCACACACACACACACACACACACACATGGAGACTTGGTGCATTTATAGTTAGATAGTTTATCGTCGTGATAAAAAAACCCCACTCACAATAATTGTATCGTGGATCATTTCATTTATGGTGAAATCGTCCTCCGTCGTACACTATAGGAATTAGCTTTTGTTGAGCTGCAAATTCTGTACCACGTAAACCGTGTGTGTGTGTGTGTGTGTGTGTGTGTGTGTGTGTGTGTGTGTGTGTGTGTGTGTGTGTGTGTGTGTGTGTGTGTGTGTGTGTGTGTGTGTGTGTGTGTGTGTGTGTGTGTGTGTGTGTGTGTGTGTGTGTGTGTGTGTGTGTGTGTGTGTGTGTGTGTGTGTGTGTGTGCATTTCTGTCTATGTGTGTGTGTTTATCATATTGTGCATAATAGATCCATTTCTGCCTGTTAAAGTGTAGGCCATTTGCCACAGTGAGATGTGTGTGTGCTGTACTGGAATGGATTGTTATAAATTATACATCATTATAAATGAGCGCACACACACACATGTACGTTTGTGTGCGTGCGTGTGAGCGTGTGTGTCGTTGTGTGGTTCCCCTGGCATATGGCATATGGCTTACACTTCAAGAGGAATCTTTAGTGTGCAGGCAGGCAGGCAGCAGTAACTGTTTGATGAGGTCACAGAGGTATGGGGGCACCAGGTTGTATGAGGAGGTCACAGAGGTGTGGGGGAGCCAGGTTGTATGAGGAGGTCACAGAGGTATGGGGGAGCCAGGTTGTATGAGGAGGTCACAGAGGTATGGGGGAGCCAGGTTGTATGAGGAGGTCACAGAGGTATGGGGGAGCCAGGTTGTATGAGGAGGTCACAGAGGTATGGCGGCGCCAGGTTGTATGAGGATCGGTCACAGAGGTATGGGGGAGCCAGGTTGTATGAGGATCGGTCACAGAGGTATGGGGGAGCCAGGTTGTATGAGGAGGTCACAGAGGTATGGGGGAGCCAGGTTGTATGAGGAGGTCACAGAGGTATGGGGGCGCCAGGTTGTATGAGGAGGTCACAGAGGTATGGGGGCGCCAGGTTGTATGAGGAGGTCACAGAGGTGTGGGGGAGCCAGCCAGGTTGTATGAGGAGGTCACAGAGGTATGGGGGCGCCAGGTTGTATGAGGAAGTCACAGAGGTATGGGGGAGCCAGGTTGTATGAGGAGGTCACAGAGGTATGGGGGAGTCAGGTTGTATGAGGAGGTCACAGAGGTATGGGGGAGCCAGGTTGTATGAGGAGGTCACAGAGGTATGGGGGAGCCAGGTTGTATGAGGAGGTCACAGAGGTGTGGGGGAGCCAGGTTGTATGAGGAGGTCACAGAGGTATGGGGGAGCCAGGTTGTATGAGGAGGTCACAGAGGTGTGGGGGAGTCAGGTTGTACGAGGAGGTCACAGAGGTATGGGGGAGCCAGGTTGTATGAGGAGGTCACAGTGGTATGGGGGAGCCAGGTTGTTTTGTACGGTATACAGTGACAATGTTCTGCCTTATAGTTTATCAAATGTATTGTACGGTATGGAGTCGGACAGTGACAATGTTCTGCCTTACAGGCACGTTTTAGCTGTCTGTGTTCCTAACTTCCTATACTGTCTGACTTCACTGGCAGTGTTTATATGTCCTTTTGCACAAAGCTATTGTTGTACTTCTGTTTATGTGGAGTTGTGGATAAATACATGTGCGTGCGTGCGTGCGTGCGTGCGTGCGTGCGTGCGTGCGTGCGTGCGTGCGTGCGTGCGTGCGTGCGTGCGTGCGTGCGTGCGTGCGTGCGTGCGTGCTCCGCACGCATACCGGATGACCGGTCGATACTAAATGAAATAGTTTTTGCATGTCATTGGACAGGAGGTTCACAGCTCAGATCCAGTGTGTTCATGTAAAGATTTGACTGTGTTTTCTGTAAAGCCCTAAAACCACACCAGGGGGTCTTAACCCATTTAGATGATTCTACAAATGTCTTCTAAATCCTGACCGTTTTCTGAAAAAACCCATGTTTCAATGTCAGTGGTGCTCAAACAATGTCATGTCAAGGACTCCCAAAAATATATGTAATTAGCCGCCGACCCCCACCTGAAAATATGTTGGTCCAGGGACCCCCCAGAAGCAAATATTTGAGTTAAAACGTTAGCTCTGAAAGAATATATATTCAAAGATTTGCACCACCTTTTCACAATTTTTCAAAAATAGCAGATCTACAAGCTCGTAGCGCGGCACTCGGTGCCACGCTATGAGCTTGTAGATCTGCTATTTTTCAATGGCTAAAGCATAACATAATGCTTAAAACACCAAACAACTCCTTGCAACCAATGGCAGTTGCAAGGAGTTGCATTGGTGTGGTTTGTTTTGTTGCAAGGAGTTGCATTGGTGTGGTTTGTTTTGTTGCAAGGAGTTGCATTGGTGTGGTTTGTTTTGTTGCAAGGACTTGCATTAGTGTGGTTTGTTTTGTTGCAAGGAGTTGCATTGGTGCGGTTTGTTTTGTTGCAAGGAGTTGCATTGGTGCCGTTTGTTTTGTTGCAAGGAGTTGCATTGGTGTGGTTTGTTTTGTTGCAAGGAGTTGCATTGGTGTGGTTTGTTTTGTTGCAAGGAGTTGCATTGGTGCGGTTTGTTTTGTTGCAAGGAGTTGCATTGGTGCGGTTTGTTTTGTTGCAAGGAGTTCCATTGGTGTGGTTTGTTTTGTTGCAAGGAGTTGCATTGGTGTGGTTTGTTTTGTTGCAAGGAGTTGCATTGGTGCGGTTTGTTTTGTTGCAAGGAGTTGCATTGGTGTGGTTTGTTTTGTTGCAAGGAGTTGCATTGGTGTGGTTTGTTTTGTTAGTCATCACGAGTATGTACCTATGTAAGCTAAGAACCTAACAGTGGAATATCTATATAATGAAACTATGCATATTATATATCTATATAATATAATGTTAGTTGCTGCGAGAGTGAGGTCTAGCCAACACCAACTCGGAATTCCTGGATCGCTGCCCTCCACAATTTCTTTCCAACATCAGGTTCTTGAGTTCTGCAGTGTTGTCAGCCAAGCTGTCGCGCCGCAGCACGTCTACATAGGTGGTACCGGTACGCTTCTTTCCCCTCCTGGCTTTGCCCTGGGTTGGCTCCCATTGGGTCAATTTACTTGCCTCAAGTTCTGGGTGCCTGACGCAGTGCCCTGCCAGCCTCATCCTTCTCTCTCTGACTTTGTCCGTGATCCGTGGTAGGTCCCCATAGAGGTCCACATTTCTGATGCGGTCTGTCCATGTGACACCTATAGTGCCATTCTTGTGTAGACTCCATCCATCCTTGAGGGAGTTCCAGGGAGTCCCCAGCTAAATGATAGTTAGGAACCAAATGGACCCTTATGGGTCTACACTCAGAGAGTGTACAAATGGAACCAAATGGACCCTGGCGGGTCCATTTGGTTCCATTTGTACACTCTCTAATTTAACACTCTAGAGTTAAATTAAGTTTGTTTTTACAATATGTATTGAGGTCCCAGAGATAGAAATGCCATTAAATAGGGGGCCATAATAGCCTAATGCAGACCTGGGCATTGTACGGCCCGCGGGCCAAATACGGCCCGCCGGCTGACTGACCGGCCCGCGAAAGATTACTTGATAATTAGAAAATAAAACATACTTTCATTACCATATGGGTGGACTAAAACCGCATTGATTTTATTTTGAAGCCCATGTATTCTCACACTGCATGCAATCTGCACATCAACTGTGCACATGAATTGCGTGTGATGTGATCTTCCTTCCTTCACCCCCCTCATATGCGAAAATGTCGGCTTTTTGGATTTATTGGTGACAACAGCGTCGGTGAATGCAAATAGCCATGCAGCCCAGCTAAGCATGCAGCTCCACAACACGGTAGGGCAGGCGCATGATTACCAAACTTCCTCGCAGGAGGACAAGTTAAATCACATTATGCTTTATTTAACCTGCCTCGCCAATAAAGTTAACTTAAGATGTCTTAAGATGCTGCATCATGGCAGTGTTTTTTTATTTTTTTATTTTTTTTTAAGATTTTTTTTTTGCGGCTTACGCCTTTTATTGGTTTTTGAAGGGACAGACAGTAGGCTGACAGGAAACGGGAGAGAGATGGGGGAAGACATGCAGTAAAGGCCGTGTCGGGCTCGGGAGTCGAACCCGCGGCACACTGCGACTGGATTACCAGTCGGGTGCCCAGACGGTTACGCCACCGCCTGGGCCGCATCATGGCAGTGTTGCGCCCCGAATGTGGCATGCTTCTGAAGTTCAGAACGGTTGGGCGATGTGCCGTGAGCTTGTGGATCGTCTGTTTTTGGCACTCAAGTCGACACCGGTGTACCACAAAGTAAATCTGGCATCAATGCCTGCCAGGCTGCCAAGTCTCAACAATATCATCACTGGTTAGCTTGTTATTGTGTTTTCAGAACGTCGTTGTTTAATGGTTGTGACAACATGTGAGTGACTCAACACTCATCTCACGCTGATAGTAAGCAGTGCGCCATGTGGGTTGTGAAAGTGGCACCTCCAGGGTCCTCCGTATGGAAGAACAACTATTAAAACAGCTACCTCTAATGTTCTCATTGTTAAAATAAAATGCTAGTATTTACATGACTTGTAACTTAAACAAAAACATAGTTTTCAACTGGGAAAGGAAACGTCTCAAGCATGCAAGTAGAAAGTAAAAAAATCACACCCATGTGAAATGAGGGGCGCTCTTATTGTACATCATCATAAATGGCCATTTACTGCTTTTTATATAGAAATAAAATTGATATTATGCATAATTAAGTTCAGCCTTTTGGCCCGGCCCCTTTTGGCCCGGCCCCTGTTTCTCATTTGGCCCCTTGGGAAAAATAATTGCCCACCCCTGGCCTAATGCATGTCAAACCGGGGGCCCTAGAGCCGTAAAAAGCTTCTCCTATGCGGGTCCTTGGCATATATTTTCAAATGGGGGTCCACAGGTTAATGGCTATAATTTTGGGGGTCCTTGACATGAAAAAGTCTTCCACTTCACATCCATCTCTCCCTCTCTTGATTTACATTTGTAACATTCCTCTCCCCTCCCTCCTCTCCTCTCCTCTCCTCTCCCAGACCCTGTGGAGGTGAACATGGGAGCCAAGGCATCGTTGGTGGGTGGTCCGGGGGGTCCCGGGTGTCCGGGGGTCTCGGCGCTGGCTCCGTCTCCCACCCTGGAGAATATCCAGGCAGCGTACGGGGACGGACAGAGAGACACGGCCAGGGATCTGATCCAGAAGGCCTGCTGTGTGGAGTGCAGCGCTGGGGGTCCTCGACTGCAGGGGGTGAGTGGACCACACTGGTGATTTAGCCCATTCTGGGCGGGAACCCCTTTTGGTGTTTTAACTAAGCATTATGTTATACTTTAGCTATTGAAAAATAGCAGATCTACAAGCTCATAGCGCGCCACTAGTGATTTAGTGCAGATCAGGGGGTCCTCGACTGCAGGGGGTGAGTGGACCACACTGGTGATTTAGTGCAGATCAGGGGGTCCTCGACTGCAGGGGGTGAGTGGACCACACTGGTGATTTAGTGCAGATCAGGGGGTCCTCGACTGCAGGGGGTGAGTGGACCACACTGGTGATTTAGTGCAGATCAGGGGGTCCTCGACTGCAGGGGGGGAGTGGACCACACTGGTGATTTAGTGCAGATCAGGGGGTCTCCGGCTGCATCAGGGAAGTGATTGGTCATCACTCACCCAACACCGTTGAAGTGCACTTGAGCAAGGCACTGAACCCCCAACTGCTGTCTGTGTGTTTCTATGTGCATGGCGTTGCTGAAAATGAGCACTTGTGCTCAGCTACTACCCTGGGTAAATAAGTGTGTGTGTGTGTGTGTGTGTGTGTGTGTGTGTGTGTGTGTGTGTGTGTGTGTGTGTGTGTGTGTGTGTGTGTGTGTGTGTGTGTGTGTGTGTGTGTGTGTGTGTGTGTGTGTGTGTGTGTGTGTGTGTGTGTGTGTGTGTGTGTGTGTGTGTGTGTGTGTGTGTGTGTGCGCGCTCTTGTTTGGAGCTCATCCCTCTTATCTCAGTCTCCAGGGAGAGCTGGCCTACTTACTGCCTGATTGAGAATAATATTACATTATTATATATAATGTATTACAGACTGTATCACTCATATATATGGCATTATTATAATGTATCACTTACCACTATACCACTTCCACCACTTCTTCTTTTTAAATGGAAAGAAAAAGCAAAACATAGCCAATCTACAAGATCACATCTCATTGCATCGTGACATGTTGTGAGCTTGTAGATCGGCTACAGTACAGACTGCGAGCATGGATTTGTTTTGGGGGTTTGAGTAAACGACACCCCTGCTGTCGCCACACAGAAAGACGGGACGCGGTGTCTCATCCTGAGACATAACATCCAATATATCAACTTACAATACCAAAGTAGTGTTTTCACTTTTGATGTAGCTAATAAAAGATATCCAATATAAATAAATATTACACTTTAAACAAGCTGTACTAATGTACAAATGTCAGCCGTTTATTATGAACAGGCAACACTTAAACTTGGACCTGATGTACAAATATATACACTTAAACCACAAGAGAAACGTCGGCTGTATAGCTTGTCAAGCTCCCAAACCAAACCATGGCGGCCGTCACCATTCTGCTCAAACCCGAACAGAAACCCATGCTGGCGTGCTGCGTGCAGTACAGTATGGGTACAGTATGAGCTGTACTGTATGGACAGTATTGGGTTTCAACGGTTTAAAAAGCGGAAGAGAGGTTTGTGTGCTGTGTCAGCGAAATGGTAACCGCTCAATGCTGACAGAGACTGAGGGTGGCAGTCCAGCCATATTGATAGTTTAAATTTGTTAAAAGTGGATCTTGGTCGCTATAAGTTACCGAATGATTGTGCCGTGTGATGCAGTGTTGATTTTCACAGCAAATTTTGATTTTGTTTTCTCATAGTCTTTTGATTACAAATTTTGTTTGTAAAAATTGACGTTTTTAGTCAATTAAAGCTACAGTTGATTTTGTCGACTAAAATGTATGTTGGCGTTGCCTTGATGGCGTCGTAATGGCTGATTTTACACTTGGTTGCATGCTGGAAAAAGCCAATCTACAAGCTCACAACGCCTCACATTGCGAGGCGTCGTGAGCTCACTGTCACTTCACTCAATTGTCACTTCACTGTCACCTGGTACCCCCCCCCCCCCCCCCAAACTCATGTCCCGAGTCACAGGTTGAGAACCTGTGTGTGTGTGTGTGTGTGTGTGTGTGTGTGTGTGTGTGTGTGTGTGTGTGTGTGTGTGTGTGTGTGTGTGTGTGTGTGTGTGTGTGTGTGTGTGTGTGTGTGTGTGTGTGTGTGTGTGTGTGTGTGTGTGTGTGTGTGTGTGTGTGCATGCAGATCAAATTCTAGCACAAAGACGTGTCCTCGTAACTTGATATGTTCACTGTCACCTGGGACCCCCCCCCAGCTGAATGGATGTGGATCACTGTATGTGTGTGTGTGTGTGCGCGTCTGTGCATGCACGTGCGTGCGTGAGTCGCAGATCAAATTCTAGCACAAAGACGCGTCCTCGTAACATGATATGGTTTGAACCTGAACAACCAGTCAGTCCTCACTGACAATCTGCTGTGATTTTCACCAGCGGAGAATAACAAGAAACAGGATCAAAATAGAGCATGATATAACATTATGTATCTCTGCTGTTGGGAAGAAACCACCTAACTCCAGGAAAAGAAAAAAATATACGTTTTTCAGGAAATTAACCTTTTCCAGTTTTCTGAAAAAGCTATGTTTCTATGTCAGTCGTTCTTCGATTTTTCAAAAATAGCAGACCTACAAGCTCGTAGCGCGTCACTCGGTGGCGCGCTATGAGCTTGTAGATCTGCTATTTTTCAATAGCTAAAACATTACATAATGCTAACACCAAAAGGGGTTCCCGCCCAAAATGGGTTAAGAACACCTTACATTTTTAAAACAAAGCAATACTGCCTCATCAAAGTTGGTGTTGTGACTTTAGATATTGTCAATTGCTTGCATGAGAGGGGTAGAGGTGGTGGAGTTATGGCCCCTACACGCTGTAGGAGTTATGGCCCCTACACACTGTAGGAGTTATGGCCCCTACACACTGTAGGAGTTATGGCCCCTACACACTGTAGGAGTTATGGCCCCTACACACTGTAGGAGTTATGGCCCCTACACACTGTAGGAGTTATGGCCCCTACACACTGTAGGAGTTATGGCCCCTACACACTGTAGGAGTTATGGCCCCTACACACTGTAGGAGTTATGGACCCTACACACTGTAGGAGTTTTAAAGCTGTCGACGAGTCATCAGATCGTTATGTATTTCACACTGCAGGAGTCTTCATTTGAAATCGACATTCAAGTCATTATATCTGTGTGGCTTTCACACTAAACGATTGGTCGCCGACTAGGGAGGATAACGCACTGCAAGAGTTCACCAAGATGCGATGCCCCCCCACCTCTCTCTCTCTCTCTCTCTCTCTCTCTCTCTCTCTCTCTCTCTCTCTCTCTCTCTCTCTCTCTCTGCTATTTTTTACTTTTCAGCATGAGTGTAAAATCAGCCATTACGCGACACCATCAAAGCAACACCAAACTATTTGGTCAAAAGATGTGCATCATTGTCTAACAATGGCCGCTGTTTATGAATCAAATTACAGTCTTGCTTTTGTATTATCTGAAAATATAATCGTAGCCCAAAGACATACAGCAGCCTTTTTAGAGTTAGTTTGGACAAAAAAAAGCACTTTGGAAGGCACAAAAGGCACTTGTACAAAACTGTGCTGGTAAACGTTTTTTTTTAAGGATAGCACCATGCACTTTATTTATCCATAGGCTGTGCGTGGTGTAACTTTTTAACTTTTCCATATGAATTGCATGTCATGATACATACTGGGGCTCTTTTTAAATGTTTGTCCATGTTTTGTTTTAGTTTTTAGCTTATATGTTTTTTAAATAGGCTCTATGTTTTATGTTGCACTGGCAATAACTGAGGGGAAATGGTATTTCATGTTCAAGTACATAGGAAAATGACAAATACAGTGATTCTGATTCTGGGTTTCTCCACTCATGGTTGTGCTGCCATCTAGTGTACAAAACCAGGCACAACAAGAGGGAGGGAGGGAGGGGGAGCAAAATCAGTGGTGTTCAGTGAAATGGTAAATTTATATAGCGCCTTTATCCAATGCGCTTTACATAGATTGTGCATTACATTCACACACACATTCATACACCGATTGCGGCGGAAGCCATGCAAGGTACCAACCAGCACATCGGGAGCAATTTGGGGTTCAGTGTCTTGCCCATAAGGACACTTCGACATGTAGCCAGGAGGAGCCGGGATTCGAACCGCCGACCCATGGATCATTGGACGACCTGCTCTACCTCCTGAGCTACAGTCGCCCTAAGTTACTTCCTTCCTGCCGTAGCACTTGCCCCCTAGCCTCTTGGACCTTACAGGGCAGACGCTGCAGAGGCTCACCTGATGTCGTCTAGATAGCAGAGCACTCATTTTCTGACCTTAACGATGTTATACAGAGGATGCTGATTGGTGGAGGGAGGTGTCAATAGGATTATAGGCCAGTTAATCTAAGCTGAAGAAATTGCAAAAGTAATCTTTTAAGGTTTTTCTTTTTTTTTTATGATTCTTATTAGGTTCATCCAAATAACATTAAAACTAGACTATTATATAAATGCATGGTAAATTCAGGGGTTGAAAGTTGGAGTACCATTAATAGTACCATTAGTTGGAGTAAAATTAAAAAAAGGCAAAACAAAATATATCTAATTTAATTATGCTTTAAAAAGCATGTAATGTGTCAAACTAAGGGATTTTCATGATTCTGAATCCATTCCAAGCATTAGTTTTGCACTCAAAAACACTCATTGGGCTAAATTAGGCCGTAGCCATGAGCCAAAATGTGGATATGTGGAAACTCAAGGAGTTTTTCTCCGACCTCCGTGGTGGCGAGCACTGCGCGCACAAGCTTAACTCGCTCTTAACTTTTTCAATGCAAAGTCTATGGTAGTCTTAAAAATCACACCCGTGTGAACTGAGGGGTTGTAAGGTCTTATATAGACTGATCAGCTGTGGTCTGACGTAATGTCTGACGTAATGAAATCACACCCGTGTGAACTGGGTGACCATAGCAACCGTGCTCATTTTTTTTGGTACGGACAGACACGTAAACTAACAAAGCCAGTTGTAGGAGTGGTTTACACCACTCAATAATAGAGACAATACACCATAAATAAAGACCAGAAAGCAGATAATCATTAGGGAAGGTGTATGCATGTACTATGTGTACTATATGTACTCTTCATTTCCAGCCATTCAGTTGCACAAAAAAAAAGAAAAACATATGGCCGCGAACCACGGGTTGAAAACCCCTGGTCTGACACTGCACGTGGGCAGGGACTGCTCCACTGAGCCACCTAGTGGTGGAGGGCCGGGACTGCTTCACTGCTCCACCTAGTGGTGGTGGGCAGGGACTGCTCCACTGCTCCACCTAGTGGTGGTGGGCAGGTACTGCTCCACTGAGCCACCTAGTGGTGGTGGACAGGGACTGCTCCACTGCTCCACCTAGTGGTGGTGGGCAGGGACTGCTCCACTGCTCCACCTGGTGGTGGAGGGCAGGTACTGCTCCACTGAGCCACCAGAGCACCTTGACTTCTCCACACATCTCCATTATGTCTCTGTTCCTCTCATGACTTTTAGCAGCTTCATTAAAAGTGTTGGAACTAAATAAAATCACACCACGGAATCATTTATTTGTTTGTTTGTTTGTTTGTTTGTTTGTTGGCTAACGTTTTACTGCTTTTTTTTTGCTTGAAGGCTCTGGGATTTATTCAGTTGTTGTTGTTTGCCATGGCTGCCAGTTCCCACCTGATGTTGTATGGGAGTTCTGATTGGTCCAGAGCGTACTGAATAACTGCTAGCTTACATAAGGTCTTAAGACTAGGACTCAAGTCTAAGATGAACAGCTCATCAGATATAGTGTTATCTCCTTTCCTTCCTCCAAAGAGGATGACATGATCTCCCACAATGCAACAGCACATATTACACATTTTACATGGTCCTTTCCCCTTGGGCTCAACCTTCTTCCAGGAGAAGGTCTCTGGACTGAATTTCCACACATCATTTAAGGTCTGGTTATAGTTCCAGCCACCAAATATGTACAGCTCTCCGTTGTAGGTAATTGCTGAATGATATAAGCGTCCTTCTGGTAGAAGCTGTGTAGAAGGTGTGATCATCAAAACGTTGTTCTCTGTGTCAAACAGTCTGATGGTGTTGTAGATCCCCTGGCCCCCAAATACAAACATCTTTGTCCCGATGATGGTAGCAGAGTGACACCATGAAGCAGGAGGTGGAGTTCCTCTGGTGTTAATTAAAGTCCAGACCATTGTGCTGGTGTCCAACTTGTACATGTCATTAGTGTATCCAGTCAGGTTGGTGTCTCCTCCATGGATAAACATGACCTTATCCAACACACAGGCTGAGTGGTGGTTCCTCCCCTCTGGAACAGTCCCAGAAACCCTGGGTTTTAACCATCTGTGGGCGTCGACATCAAATGCATGAAGCACATTGTAGTACTCTCCTCGATAATATCCTCCCCAGATGTAGACTGTATATTCTATCAACACAGCTGTGTGGCCGCAGCGCCTGGATGGAACCTCTATGTGGCGTCCTCCTCCTCCTCTTGCAGGGGTCACAGGGGTCAACGTCCTCCAGCATAAAGACACTGTGTTGAAGACGTGAACATCAATGTGATCACCGTCTCCTCCAAAGCAGTACAGCTCCTTCTCCACCACCACAGCAGGACGGGGGTCATTGTCGGCTCCTCCTTTCAGATGTATCGTCCAGTAAAGCATTTCTCTCCAGTTTACATTGACTGTTATATGGAAGGTCAATGTGTCGGTACGAGGTCAAAGGTCAATGCGTCGGTACGAGGTCAAAGGTCAATGCGTCGGTACGAGTCGCTGAATCACGTTCCGTTCGTCGTACGATGTGTTTTATATCACACGGTCGTGACGATGACGTGATGTCATTTCAACAAGCACATTTTTACGGCTGTTTTTTTTTGCTTTGATTGATAGAGCAGTGGTTTTCAACCTGTGGTTCGGGTTCCCCACATAATTTGTGGGAAGGAGGGGGGGTCCCCAGATGTCAGTGAAGTGTGTGTGTGTGTGTGTGTGTGTGTGTGTGTGTGTGTGTGTGTGTGTGTGTGTGTGTGTGTGTGTGTGTGTGTGTGTGTGTGTGTGTGTGTGTGTGTGTGTGTGTGTGTGTGTGTGTGTGTGTGTGTGTGTGTGGGGGGGGGGGGTCATTTTATGCTCTCAAGTTCTTATAAGGGTCCATTTGGTTATACCAACTCTGCATCATTTTGCTGGGGACCACCTGGAACCTCCTCAAGGACCACTGGTCGTCCCCGGACCAAGTAAACCATGAGCCTATCATCAGTATAGGCAGAATATCCAGAGATAACATGGAAACGTAACTGTAATAAACACTATGATCTGTCTACAATCTACATAACATGCTATCTAAACCAGTGGTTCCCAAAGTGGGGTCCGGGGAGGTCCGGGGAGGTCCTTGAGGGAGTTCCAGGGGGTCCCCGGCTAAATGATAGTTTGGAACCAAATGGACCCTTATGGGTCTGTAACTCTGAGAGTGTAAGAGTTAAATTAACTTTCACAAATTCGGGTCCCAGAGATAGGAATGGGGGACCGTAGCCTAATTCAGGTCAAACTGGGGGTTAAAATAAATCTTCTCTTATGGGGGGTCCCTGGCATATCTCTTCAAATGGGGGTCCGCGGGCTAATTAGTGTCAATTTGGGGGTCCTTGACATGAAAAGGTTTGGGAACCACTGATCTAAACTACATATTTAGCCTTTGCATACGCCTGTAAGGTCGTTGAAGTTGTGACCCAACACTGTGTAATTTTGTCTTCTAGCTCCGCCTCCTGGGCGTGGCCACCCAACATGGCGACCTGGACAGCGTGTGTTACCTCCTGCGCGAGGCGCGCGTCCCGCTGCCCCTGGAGCCGTCGGAGAACAACCCCGCCATCCTGGCTGCCCACTACGGTCACGCCAACCTGGTCAAAGAACTGCTGGACTCTGTGCCCGGTAAGGAGGAAACATCACCACCACCGTGCATTTTCTACAGTCTTTGTTTAGGACTTTGTATAGGACTATATTTAAACTGAGTTTGAGACGTACAGGCCTTTTGGGGGGTCTGAGGTAATTTGAGCTACGTGTTGAGTTATTATGGACTTGAGAATTATACCCAACATAGATTATGTAAACGGGAGATAATGGTTTTCCCCAATGAGCCAGCAACAAATAGACCAATTTGAAGATGGTTCAATTGGAAAAAACTGAGGACAACGGTGGACACCTAATCGGAAAAATAAAGGCTGAGATTAATGTCTTCGAGCACATTTTATTTATTTATTTGTGGGAAATGTGCTGTACTGTATACAGTAAATCAATGTGCCTTGGCTTGTGTTTATGGAGATGTACAGGCATTTATTCATTTCTATCCTGCGTCTGTCTACACCTGGGGGTCCCCATATGACAGTGAAGTGACAATTTAATGACTTTTAAGACATTTTTAATGCCAAAAGAAAATAAGACCATTACTGCATCAAAAGTCATCAAAAAACTATACTATAAAAACTAGTCAAATAATATAAGAAAGAGGCAAATTTGTGAAAGTAGCAGATCTACAAGCCCATGACGCCTCGCAACGTGAGGAGAGATCCGATATTTTCAATATTTATCTGTGGAACTGAAAATGTAACGCCTCAACTCCTACATGCCTTGAACTGTCCCCTGTTCAAATATGACTATTTTGGGGGGTCCCCAGTTCAAATATGATTATTTTGGGGGGTCCCCAGTTCAAATATGATTATTTTGGGGGGTCCCCATTGTCTTGGAGCTGACCTGGATGTTGTAATTTTTATGGTCCTGTCTCTTTAGGTCGCTGTCTCAGAGGTGACATGTTGACCTGTATGCTGTATTTTTGAGTGGTGCAACCACTCCCTTACGGAGTTATTTGTGTGGTTGGGTGGGTGGGTGGCTGGCTGGCTGGGTGGGTCTGAGCACGAAAACAGCATGGTTGATTTTCACCATTTGTGCGCAACCTAACACACACACAAACACACACACATATTAACTGTATATATGATGATTTCGGGTGTGCCAGTACAGTACAGTGACAGTACAGTAGAGGGTACATGCTGTATTTTCTCTCTCTCTATAGGTCGCTGTCTCAGAGGTGACCTTCTCAACTGGATGCTGTCCACGGCGTGCCAGCAGGGTCACATGGAGGTGGTCAGGCTGCTGGTCCAGAGCTACAAGGCAGACGCGGAGGACTGTGCCGTCCGCAGTGACGAGTTCGCCGTCATCACAGGCCTGCCGCTCTACGCCGCCGCACGAGCTGGTGAGGACACATGATTGGTTGCCTCAGAGCCATCTAATAGAAGAGTTACGATATTGAGGGGGCAGAAACCGAGCACTGTTCATGCAGCCTGGAGAGGGACAAGCTGGAGTTTGAAATACATTGTTTTTAAACCGGGGCGGCGCAAATAAGAGCAATTTCAGGCATGTGTGCAACATGACAACTGTTTTAAAGTATTGTACAGTAACAACTAAAGTCTCTGTAATGTTTATGTACGATTACTACAAAACAATCTAAAATATTGGGATTTAAGATTATTAACACCCCGAGCGGCAAGAACGGAGTTCTCCGTCCTATCAATTAGTAACGCTCGTCGCCCAGTTTTGGCTACATCATACTACTTCAGCTACATCCGGGATAGTGCCTGGTGCGTCGGTTAATGTGCTCCATTGCGGGAAATCGCTGGGCGCTCTGATTTAATGGTCCTAAATACCCCCGGGCGTTCTAGGTGTTAAAGCTGGGCTGTTGCCTGGGTCCAATGCATTTCTTTCTACTTCCGGTCCATTTACATTTGTGCTATACTTGAAACGAAAATAACAGATGATGCCTGTTGTTGCATGTCTGCCTCTGTTGCCTAATACAGTATATCTCAATGGACATAACAAGAGTGACATGGAGGTGAATGCGAGTGGGCAGAGAGAGGAGAGTGTGAATGCAGTTTACTGTATGTAGTAGCTCTGGTGTGTGTGTGTGTGTGTGTGTGTGTGTGTGTGTGTGTGTGTGTGTGTGTGTGTGTGTGTGTGTGTGTGTGTGTGTGTGTGTGTGTGTGTGTGTGTGTGTGTGTGTGTGTGTGTGTGTGTGTGTGTGTGTGTGTGTGTGTGTGTGTGTGTGTGTGTGTGTGTGTGTGTGTGTGTGTGGGGTCAGGTAATGAGGCGATAGCAGGGTTCCTCCACAACGGAGCAGAATTTTCCTCCTACACTCTCATGGACCATCGTGTGTGTGTGTGTGTGTGAGAGCGTAGGTAATGAGGAGATAGCGTGGTTCCTCCTCCACAACGGAGCAGGGTTCTCCTCCTACACTCTCATGGACCATCCTGTCTTCAGCAAACATCTCCTCAGACAGAAGATCCAGGACTCCTCTTCCTCTGAGGAGGAGGACGAGGACGCAGAGGAGGACCAGGTGCGTCTATCTATAGCAGTGGTTTTCAACCCTTTTCATGTCGAGATTTGTGCAAGGCGTAGCTCGACAGAGTGCACTTCAGAGTGCGTTTTGTTTTAACCAAATTTTTTTTTGTGTAGTTTCTGTATGGGAAGTGAATGTGATATTGTTTATTTATGTTTTTGGTTGTCTTATAATCCCATATATAAGGGATGGGTCTTTACGACAAGAAACGACAATAAAGGCTCATCCATCCATCCATCCATCCATCCATCCATCCATTCATCCATCCATTCATTCATTCACACGCAGGCCGTCAGCGTGTGTTGGAGCGGTCTGAAGCTGCCCTGGTTGGAGCTGGACTGGTTCATGGACGTGTCCAGTCGCGTCACCCGTCTGGACCTGTCGTCCAACAGGCTGGCAGCGCTGCCCTCCGTGGTGCCCTGGGGACTGCTCCGATTGCAGAGCCTGGACCTCTCCGACAACCTGCTGAAAGATCTGCCTGCTGCGCCCAGCTCCCTGGAGGTGCTCTGTAGCAGGTAGACCTCCGAAACACCTCCCTGAAGCCCCCACACACACCTCTAGACCTACTAAACACCTCCCTGAAGCCCCCGCACACACACCTCTAGACCTCCTAAACACCTCCCTGATGCCCCCGCACACACACCTCTAGACCTCCTAAACACCTCCCTGAAACCCCCGCACACACACCTCTAGACCTCCGAAACACCTCCCTGAAGCCCCCGCACACACACCTCTAGACCTCCGAAACACCTCCCTGAAGCCCCCGCACACACCTCTAGACCTCTCCAACCAGTGTTGTTCTTGGCAGCAAATTTTGATTTTAGTTTTAGTCATGGTCTCTTGAATAGTTTTCATTTCGTTTTAGTCACATTTTACTCACCTGGAATCTACAAGCTCACAACACGTCACACTTTGACGCGTTGTGAGCTTGTAGACCAGCTATTTTCAACACGCAACCAAGGGTAAAATGACTTATCTCCCTGGAGGTTCTCTGTAACAGGTAAACACCTCCTAATAGTGCAGGCGTTTTGAGAAATGTCCCAGAACAAATTGCAAAACAGAAATGCTCTCAACTGTTTTTTTGTTTCATAAATATGTTCGTAACAACATATCAAAAGTCCTAAGAAATCCCAGTGGTGGAACATTATTGAAAAATGCAAAAAAGATAGGTAATGGTAGGTAGTATGGTCAAAGTTTCATTCCGCTTGAAGTGGCATGTTCTCTTCTTTTCTCTTTCAGTTTACGTCAGTTGATTCTCTCTCAGAACCAGCTGACCTCGTTGCCCACGGGACTGCTTCATCTCACCCACATCCAGAGACTCATAGCTTCCAAGAACCAGCTCGCCTCCCTGTTCCACATCCCTGAAGGTATGTTCTCAGCATTATTACACTATACTACGCACTAGTACGCACTGTAGTGTCAATATAAATCACTCCCTGAAAGCAAAAGAAGAAAACAAGTTCAGTAACAGGGTTCTCCCAGTCCCCATCTCTCCAGCTCTTCAGTAAACACAAAGTACATTGTTTGGATTTTGTGACAATTTCAATAATGTATTTTTTGTGACTCTACAGAGCCGGAGAGATGGAGATACTCCTGTTACTGAACAAACACTATACTGTAGCAATGATTCCTATCACAATATAGATCCTTTCAACACTTAAAAATATCGCTTACCTAACCTCCCTTTAAATGAAGGACCATATTGGCATATTCATTCATTTCTTCATCTAAACGGCATTATTACATGTAGAGTTTAACCCATTCTGGACGGGAACCCTTTTTGGTGTTTTAAACATTATGTTATAGTTTAGCTATTGGAAAATAGCAGATCTACAAGCTCATACACTACAAGCTTGTAGGTCTGTATTTTAGAAAAATCGTGAAAATATTTATTTCAGAAAACTGGAGGATTTAGAAGATTTTATTTTTATTTTGAGGTCAGGCCAAAATGGATTAAAGCAGTAGAGCTTGTGTATTTTGGGGGGGATGTACAGTGTATTGCATGCAAAGAGATTTGGAAGGACTTTGTATTCAATTTACTCTTAAGCTTTGCTTTGTTCCATCATCAGCCACCAACTGGATCGGTCTCCGTAAGCTGGAGGAGCTGGACGTCTCCGACAACTGTCTGACCAGCCTGCCGACGGCCGTCACTCACTGCTTCAAATCCCTGCGCATCCTCAATGTCTGCCGCAACAAGCTCTCCGCGTTCCCAGACCCATGGGCCTGCCCCCTGGTAGGTATCTGTTGTTTCTACCACTAGGGGTGTAAAAAAAATCGATTCGAATTAAAATCGTGATTCCGTTATGAACGATTCAAAATCGATTCATAATTTTTTCTTTTTAATTTTTGTTTTTTTAGATTTATTTTTCTGGTTACAGTTACAGGAGTTTTCACTACATGGTGTCTGTGATATGAAATGTAAGCTTACCCTAATCACAGTAAACATCATGTCTTCAGTCATTTTCAAGTTACTGTAGTCACTTCAGTTCAAGACTGGAGTAGATTGTGATGAAATCCTATGTATTGAATCGAGAATCATTTTGAATAGAAATTTGTTTTGAATCTGGAAAAAAAGTGCTTTTGAATAAAAAAAAAAAGATCGTTTTTGGATTGAGAATCGAGTTGAATCGAATCGTGACCCCAAGAATCGGAATCGAATCGAATCGTGGGACACCCAAAGATTCACAGCCCTATCTACCACCTTCCCAGACCCATAGGCCTGTATCTGTTGTTTTACCACCTCTCTCTCTCTCGCTCTCTCTCTATCTCTCTATCTCTATCTCTATCTCTATCTCTATCTCTATCTCTATCTCTATCTCTATCTCTATCTCTCTCTCTCTCTCTCTCTCTCTCTCTCTCTCTCTCTCTCTCTCTCTCTCTCTCTCTCTCTCTCTCTCTCTCTCTCTCTCTCTCTCTCTCTCTCTCCCTCTCTCCCCACAGAAACAGTGCAGAGCCTCTTCCAACGTCATAGAGAGTCTTCCTAACACCATGTCTATCTTCTGGAGGACTCACCTGAACGAGGTGGACTTCTCAGACAACCTCATTAAGGAGCTGCCCTCGTATATATTTGAGCTGGAGGTATGTTCTATTGACTTACTGAGCAGTGTGCATGTGCATTGAGGAGGCCGTAACAGTTCTTAAATGTCAAATATACTCTTACTGGTTTAAATACAGCTTAATGTGAATTCATTCTGATCTGGTTTAAATACAGCTTAATGTGAATTCATTCTGATCTGGTTTAAATACAGCTTAATGTGAATTCATTCTGATCTGGTTTAAATGCAGCTTAATGTGAATTAATTCTGATCTGGTTTAAATGCAGCTTAATGTGAATTCATAATTCATTCTGATCTGGTTTAAATACAGCTTAATGTGAATTCATAATTCATTCTGATCTGGTTTAAATACAGCTTAATGTGAATTCATTCTGATCTGGTTTAAATACAGTTTAATGTGAATTCATTCTGATTTGGTTTAAATGCCACTTAATGTGAATTCATAATGTTCGGTGGACGGTGGTGGTGACATTAGACACATCTTTCTACAGAAATACATTGTGTGATTCTTTAAAACACCACAAGATGGTGCTGTTGCAACAGTGTGACATTTTACTCATGCTTTTCCTCCACCAGGAAAGGGACTATAATAATGATATAATAAAATCAGTTAATTCATGATATAATAATAATAATTATAATTATAATAATAATTTAGTCCCCAAGCTTGTAAATCATGATTCTGATTTTGATTCTGATTCTTCAAATAGATAATTGTACATACAATTACATTAAGAAAGAACCAAAAACATGGTAATACATCATATACATAAAACAAAAGGAAAACAAATAGTCATCATGAAACATACGTAAGCTAAGAACCTAACAGTGGAATATCTATATAATGAAACTATGCATATTCACTATAGTGCTACTGTATGTCTACATAAAATGCTATCTAAGTTAGATACGTTGCTCTTTGCGTACGCCTGTAAGGTCGTCGAGGCTAGGGCAAGTGCTACGGCCTGAGGAAGGTCGCAAGACCGAAACGTTGCTTCAATAAATGCTCTGAACCCAGCAAGTGGCAGTGTGCGGGTGTCTCTCCTTTCCACATTGTATATGCCTCGTCATCATCGCACCTGCTCCAAATTACCTACCGGGTGTGTGGAAGTCATCTCTCTATAAGTGCTACGAGCTAAATTGGAGTCTGAAGGGGTGGGTTTTCAGATTACGGCGGTGGTTTAATTATGTTTTGTAATCATCCCGGTAATTAAAATCTAGAAAGCAACTAGTAAGTAAAGTTGTCAAATAATTGTAGTGGAGTAAAAGTACAATATTTGTATCTGAGATGTAGTGGATTAGAAGTAAAAGTTGGAAATTCCCAAGTACTGTATTATTGTTTGATCTGCAAACAAGAAGTATTCCGCTCTGTTGTGTTTTTATTCATTTTTGAGGGTTGCTAGCCCCTCCTATATACAGGTTTAAGGTCATAATGTGCCTCATTACGTCATATTGTCTCTTTATTTTTAATGTTTCGTTGGCACCGTTTGTTTTATATCACCATTACATCACCTAATCAACATGAGTTACAGTGTAATATATTAGCGCCCCTCACTTCACACGGGTGTGATTTTTTTAATAAACACATGAGAAACTTGAACTGAATGATAGTAAGAATACATTATATATTATATATAATATTTCTCCACCTCTACCTTCCTTCCAGTCTGTGGTGTCTCTGAGACTGTGTCTGCATTGTGTCTCTGAGACTGTGTCTGCATTGTGTCTCTGAGACTGTGTCTGCATTGTATCTCTGAGACTGTGTCTGCATTGTGTCTCTGAGACTGTGTCTTCATTGTGTCTCTGAGACTGTGTCTTCATTGTGTCTCTGAGACTGTGTCTGCATTGTGTCTCTGAGACTGTGTCTTCATTGTGTCTCTGAGACTGTGTCTGCATTGTGTCTCTGAGACTGTGTCTTCATTGTGTCTCTGAGACTGTGTCTGCATTGTGTCTCTGAGACTGTGTCTGCATTGTGTCTCTGAGACTGTGTCTTCATTGTGTCTCTGAGACTGTGTCTGCATTGTGTCTCTGAGACTGTGTCTGCATTGTGTCTCTGAGACTGTGTCTGCATTGTGTCTCTGAGACTGTGTCTGCATTGTGTCTCTGAGACTGTGTCTGCATTGTGTCTCTGAGACTGTGTCTGCATTGTGTCTCTTATACTGTGTCTTCATTGTGTCTCTGAGACTGTGTCTGCATTGTGTCTCTTATACTGTGTCTTCATTGTGTCTCTCCAGTCTGTGGTATCGTTGAGACTGTCTGGGAATCAGATCTCAGCTCTCCCAGCGCCCAACAAGTGGAAGTGTTCTCTGCTCCGAATGCTGGACCTGTCCAGGAACCAGCTAGGCAGGTTTGTAGGTCCATATACCTCTTCTCTTCTAGGCAGGTAGGTGGATGACATTATACCCCCAACACACCCTCTCTTCTAGGCAGGTAGGTGTATGACATTATACCCCCAACACACCACCCTCTCTTCTAGGCAGGTAGGTGGATGACATTATACCCCCAACACACCCCCCTCTCTTCTAGGCAGGTAGGTGGATGACATTATACCCCCAACACACCACCCTCTCTTCTAGGCAGGTAGGTGGGTGACATTATACCCCCAACACACCCCCCTCTCTTCTAGGCAGGTAGGTGGATGACATTATACCCCCAACACACCATCAGAGAAGTGTTGATTTTGACAGCAAAGTTTGATTTAGTTTTAGTTATAATCTTTTGAATAAAATTCCATATAGTTTTAGTCAGATTTTTGGATTTTCAAAGGTGTATTTTTTATTTTTTTACTGGGGCACAGCGGCGCCTCACAGCTAGAATGTCCTGGGTTTGATTCCTTGTAGTCTTGATTTAGTTTTACTGTACGGTTGCAAAAATGCATTATCAATCAATCAATCAATCAACCAACTGTATTTGTGTAGACTCGGGGTTCCATTACTGAAGTCTGACGTAATTTACACATCCTACCTAGATCGTGTGTTTTTTGGTCCCATTCTGAATTCCCAGACTTTTTTTATGTTGCATCAAATAAGAGCTGTGTTCCAAAAATGACGGTGACGGCCGATAAAGCGCTCGTGTTACTGCTGCCGAATTAGTTAAAATGTTCACCAGAAACGAGCATCAAATATGAGTGACTGACTATCGTAAAAAAAACGATACAGAGCCACCTCCCCGACAATATCGCGTAGAGACAGTTTGTTTAATTTTTGGACCACAATTCTTATATGAGACGATTCCGCGACCCAGAGGATTGATTTCTATACTAGTCTATACCACAAAAACATCAGCTATTCCACATATAGCAGTGTAACGTACAGTGATATCTTTAGCTTAGACAGCAGCAGCATAATATAATTCGGAGACTCATTCGGTCAACATCTATTGCTATACAATCTTTAAGGGGTGCGCACGCTTATCCGACACACCATAGGACCGACATGCGGAAACAACGATAGGGTTTGAGGTAGGTTGTCGAGTCGGACCAATGACTGGTCTAAACTAAGTACTGCACCATCTTTAAGGATGCCATGTTTTTGCAGTATCCCTGATAAAAAGCTTGAATAAAAGAACATTGGACTCTCAACTCCTAAATTAAAGACCTTTTATATGCAATCACAACTGTTTATATCAGCTGACTAAGGTTTTAATTTGTGACTTTATAGAACTGAGGAGGGACCCAAAACCAGGAGGCTGGCCTTTCTGACCACGTGGAACCGGAGGGACCCTGACCCAGGTACTGTATATAATGTTTGGGGGGTCCTTGACATAAAATAGTTTGAGAACCACTGATATAGAAACAAACAAGGTTTTTCAGAAAACTGATGAAATGATTTAGAAGACATTATGTAGAATCTGGTCTCCAGTCCCGATGGGATAAACGTGTGTGTGTGTGTGTGTGTGTGTGTGTGTGTGTGTGTGTGTGTGTGTGTGTGTGTGTGTGTGTGTGTGTGTGTGTGTGTGTGTGTGTGTGTGTGTGTGTGTGTGTGTGTGTGTGTGTGTGTGTGTGTGTGTGTGTGTGTGTGTGTGTGTGTGTGTGTGTGTGTGTGTGTGTGTGTGTCATTGTCATTGTCTCTCTCTTGGCAGTGAGTGCGGTGGAGTTTCCGATCATCCTGCGTGACTCTCTGGAGGTTCTCTTCCTGAACGACAACCATCTGGACTGTGTCCCTCAGTCCGTGTGTGGTCTGACCACGCTGTCTGAGCTCTATCTGTCCAAGTACGCACACACACGCACAAGGACACGCACAAATGTTTTATTTGCAAGGACCACCCTCAACTCTGAAAGTGTAATTTGGTTCCATGTTGAACACTCTCAGAGTTACAGACCTGCTGTGGTCATTCAGGGCCAGCTCTTTATGAGTTTATGGTGATATTATTATTGTCTCCACCAGGCCGAAGGCATGGGGAGAGAGTATGTTTTGCACTCTGTCTGTCTGTGTGTCCGTCCGGCGTCCGTGTGTGTGTGTGTGTGTGTGTGTGTGTGTGTGTGTGTGTGTGTGTGTGTGTGCGTCCCTCCGTCCGTCCGTCCGTCCGTCCGTCCGTCCATCTGTCCGTCCGTCCGTCCGTTACCAGCTAATCTCCGGCACTGTTGGCCCAAGCCATGCCAAACTTTGCACACACACTCCCTGGATGCCAACGATGAACCTCTGCCCCAAACTTCCCAGAACGGCCTGTTCTAGCGCCACCAGGAGGCCGACTTTTGTATAACACATTTTTTGTTATTACTCCTCCAGAATCTGTCCAAAAATCCCGCAAATCGTTACACAGTATCTTTATAGTCATCTGCTCAAGTCGGATCTGTCCGATATTTCATATTCCATGGTACTTGGCTAACATTGGCTTACAAAGTTTGCAGGATTGGCCCGTTTTGAACAAAAAGCCTCAAATCATGAACGCAGCGTGCAATTTACGTGAAATCTTTCACATACTTTCCTACTAGGCTGAGGAATATATCTCACCCTTTTCACATTGGCCTGTTGTAGCGCCACCAACAGGTGGATTTTTGCAAAGCAACTTTTTGGAACAAAATGCCTCAAATCATCCAATTGCCATCAAAGGCATAAGAAGAAATGGCACCCTTTTCACATTGGCCTATTATAGCGCCACCAGGAGGCCACAACCTGACCTGCCCTGGTGGTGACCTGTGCCCCGAGGGGCACTTTTCCTAGTCGTCTGCTCATTGTGTCTGTCCGTGGCACAAATTGGAATTTTGGCAAAAATGTCCACCACAAGCCAGCATGGTGATGACCCTTTTTATGACATTTTACTATGATGAGGTATTTGTACTTGGGTATTTTCAAATACTTCTACTCCACTACATCTCAGAGGCAGATATTGTACTTTTACTCCACTACATTTATTTGAAAACTTTAGTTACTAGTTACTTTGTAGATTTTGATTATTATTACCCAGACCCCCAGTCCTATATACATTTCAGCCATTTGAAAATATGCTATTTTCAAAAGATGTTTAAACATTGAAATGGGACATTTTGCACAATGAGTATGTTTAGCCTACTTTTTGTACTTTTTGATAACAATGCTTTTGCACTTTTACTCAAGTGCATTTTGAATACCGCACTTTTACTTGCAACACAGTAGTTGTACATTGCAGTATTTATAATGGTGAGTAAAATGGTGCTTTTATATATAGCGTTTTTATCCAAGGTGCATTACATTCACACACATTCACACACCGATGGTAGAGGAAACCATGCAAGGCACCAACCTGCACATCGGGAGCAATTAGGGGTTCAGCATCTTGCTCAAGGACACTTCGACACTAACTCTGGGGGAGCCCGGGTTCGAACTGGGAACCTTGCGGTTGTCATCCGGTCACTCTACCCCTGAGCCACTGCCGCCCCGTACTTTTTCCAACCACAGCTGCTGTGTATCATATGAGTGTAGCTCTCTGTAGATCGTCCTCAGTCGAGCCCTCCATGCTACGACCACAGCTGCTGTATCAAAATGAGTGTAGCGAATGGGTGAGAATCTCTCAAACGGCTTCTCACAGAGATTGAATTGTTCCGGAACATGGATGCCAAAAAAAAGGATTTATATCAGAGCATCAACAAGTTCCCCTTTGATTTGTTTGGTTTTGTTTGGTTTCTCTCCTCCTTTGGGGTAAGCCGACCAAAGCTACTACATTTCTTCCCTGTGCAACCTCCTATAGCTACTGTGTGCTGAATTTAATAAAAAAAACAGATTTATCTTTTATCATTTTATGAAATTTATATCTCTCTTTTTTCATTTGTCTGACCACGCTATCCTCATGTAAAAAATCACACCCGTGTGAACTGAGTGGTGTAAGGTATTATATAGCCTGATCAGCTGTGGTCTGAAATCACACCCGTGTGAACTGGGTGACCATAGCAACCATGCTCATTTTTTGGTACGAACAGACACGTAAACTAACAAAGCTGAAATCACACCCGGGTGAACTGGGTGACCATAGCAACCATGCTCATTTTTTGGTACGAACAGACACGTAAACTAACAAAGCCAGTTGTAGGAGTGGTTTACACCACTCAAAAACACACTCAACATGTATTTTCCCCTGCAGTAATCATACAGTAATCCTGGTCTCTAAACTACAGTATGGGGACCCCCTCTAAAACGAGATGATGCATCTCAAGGGGCTTCTAAATTAAATAGAATTTCAATGTATACTTAGGTTTAACCGTTTAGACATAGTTTACTGAGGTTAAGGTTAGGATTGGCTTAGGTTTTGGCATAGTTTTACTGAGGTTAAGGTTAGGAATACCAGGAATGTATCTGTTATGAGAACAGTAATCCAGGTTTCATCTCTCCAACAGTAATCCAGGTATCTCTCCAACAGTAATCCAGGTATCTCTCCAACAGTAATCCAGGTTTCATCTCTCCAACAGTAATCCAGGTATCTCTCCAACAGTAATCCAGGTATCTCTCCAACAGTAATCCAGGTATCTCTCCAACAGTAATCCAGGTATCTCTCCAACAGTAATCCAGGTATCTCTCCCAACAGTAATCCAGGTTTCTCCTCAGTAATCCAGGTATCTCTCCAACAGTGACTGGGGGCGACTGTGGCTCAAGAGGTAGAGCAGGTCGTCCAATGATCCATGGGTTGGCGGTTCGAATCCCGGCTCCTCCTGTCTACATGTCGAAGTGTCCTTGGGCAAGACACTGAACCCCAAATTGCTCCCGATGTGCTGGTTGGTACCTTGCATGGCTTCCGCCGCAATCGGTGTATGAATGTGTGTGTGAATGGGTGAATGTAATGCACAATCTATGTAAAGCGCCTTGGATAAAGGCGCTATATATAAAATGCACCATTTAACAGTAATCCAGGTATCTCTCCAACAGTAATCCAGGTATCTCTCCAACAGTAATCCAGGTATCTCTCCAACAGTAATCCAGGTATCTCTCCAACAGTAATCCAGGTTTCTCTCTCGAACAGTAATCCAGGTATCAGAGAGCTCCCGGTGGAGTTGGGTCATCTCTCCAACCTGTGGCAGCTGGACATCGAAGACCTGAACATCATGAACGTCCCTCTGGAAGTCAGGAAAGAAGGTAGAGAACAACCTGACACTGAGGTCTTCTCCTTGCTTAAAATGATCCTTGGCTAATAAGATTTATATGCCTTAATACAGTATGATTGCCCTCTATAACTAAAATTTATATTTAAAAACACCTTCAATATTTTATTTATTTTAGAAACAGTTCATATTTTGCTCAAGGGGGACAATGCCCGTTGCATGTTAATGATGTAATTTGTCCATGTGTGGTCCAGCTCTATGGATTTTATGGAATGCATAATGCAAATGAAACATTTCAAATATTGGTTTGATGCTCATATTAAGTAGGAAGTATTATCTTGGTTTTTATATGCACATGCATTCCATGCATACCATAGGGCTGGATCACACATGAACAAATGACATCATCAACTTGCGATGGGCTTTGCCCCGCTTGAGTAAAACTATTTCTGAAGTGAATAAAATATTGAAGGTGTTTTTCATTTTACATGTTAGTTATAGAGGCCAAAAATAATGCCTGCCTAATAAGCCTTAATACGTATTATACGTATTAAGGCTTATTAGGCAGGCATAATTTTCAGACTTTCAAAAGCAGTTATCATCTTAACCCATTCAGGCCTGACGTCGAAATAAAAAAGAAAAGTTTTCTAAATCATGACAATTTTCGGAAAGATTTGAGGCACATTTTAACGATTTTTCAAAAATAGCAGACTTACAAGTTCATAGCGCGCCACTCGGTGGCGCGCTATGAGCTTGTAGATCTGCTATTTTTCAATAGCTAAATTATAACATGTTTAAAACACTAAAAGGGGTTCCCGTCTAAAATGGGTTAAAAGGCCACTTCACCCCCTTTTGCAACCAGTTCTTATTTTAATGATGTTTGGGAGACAAGAAACACATTTCAGTTTTGCAAAGTGTCCATGGGCTCCATGATGTCATGAACACTGACCTCACTTACTTCCTGGACTACATGTTCTCTCAGTAAGTCAGCCCCTCCCCCTATCCACAAGGAGGAGCAGTGGACCAAAGCATTATGGGAATTGTAGTCCAGGAAGGAAGTGAGTCCAGTGTCCATGACATCATGGAGTCCATGGAGTCATGGACACTTTGACATACTGAAATATCTAAAATCACATATTACCCACATAAAACCCCTGGAAAGTGGGTATCATTCAAATAAGATCTGGTTGCAAAAGGGGTGTAGTGTCCCTTTAATTGTCGTGTTTAGTAGACATTTTGTCCAGCAATGTTTTTCCTGTAAAGGTCCACTGTTTAAAAACTAATAATGCTGTGGTATTTTAAAAATCCAATCTTCACACATGGTCAACTGGCCGTCCGTCTGTCCGTCCGCTCAGGTCCAATGTCCGTCATGGCGTTCCTGCGAGCTCACCTCCGAAAGGCGGAGCCCTGCAAGCTGATGAAGCTGCTGCTGATTGGTCCACCGCGGCAGGGGAAGTCTGCCCTCCTGGAGGCGTTGCAGACCGGAAGGACCGCCCACTTATTCAGCCCTCCGGAACGCAGCATCTCCACGTCAGTCTGGGAGCTGGACACGCCCACCGGGGGCGGGGCCAAGGGCAGCGGAGGTGGGGCCAAGAGCAGCAGCGTGAGTGAGGGGGAAAACACACTGATACACACACACAGCTCAGCGGCCTTGTGGTTAGAGTGTCCGCCCTGGGACTGGGAGGTCGGGATTCAATCCACGGCCGGGTCATACCAAAGACTCTGAAAAATGGGACCCAGTGCCTCCCTGCTTGACACTCAAGGGTAGCATCAAGGGTTGGATTGTTGGGGGTAAGTCCCTGCGACATACTAGCGTCATGTCCAGGGGGTGTACTTGTACATCAAGCTGCCTCACGCTACAGAAACAGGAGATAGGCTCCTGCCCTATATGGGCCTCATGGCTCAGCAAGGCTTACTTACTTACTTACTTACTTACTTACAGACACACACACACACACACACACACACACACACACACACACACACACACACACACACACACACACTATTGCTAGTAGAGTGCTATTAACTAATTTATTTAAAAAAAAGTGTTTCTCCTCCTGGACAGTTAGTCTTGCCCCAATGACTGTCTCTGTATCGAAATGAGTCACAAATGTGTTAAATGTCTTAAAATAGTAGAAAATGGCAAATAAGTTTAGGGATAACAGGACATAATTAAGCAATATTACACGAGAGGAGGTGGTTTAACGTCATTAATGCGCACGCCTGCTTGCATGCCGAAAGCAACGCAGAAGTGCATTAATGACGTTAAACCACCCCGAGTGTAATATTGCAATTATACAACAGTTACCCTTACAACTAAGAAAATCGCTGAAAAAACATATTTTTTTAATGACAAGAAACTAGCTAGCCTAGCCACCGAGTTTGCTGCGCTCTGGGAGAACAGAGCAGCTGAAATCTTTGTTTTGATTAGGTGTGGAGTGGTGCTCGTTTGAACCACGGCTAGAAGGCTGTTTCAACCAATCAGATTTCTTCCTCGAAACGACCTGTTGTATAATTGTGTGTTCTTTCTTATTTTCTTAATGTGTCGTGTGACAACACAAGGACTGTTCTGATGTGACCTCTGTGTCGTGTGACAACAGAAGGACTCTGCGGTGTCGTTCAACGTCTGGGACATCGGCGGGCCGGCCAACATGTCCACCGTCAACCAGTGCTTCTTCACCGACAAGGCTCTGTACGTGGTGATCTGGAACCTGGCCATGGGGGAGGAGTCAGTGGCCAGCCTGCAGGCCTGGCTGCTCAACATAGAGGTTAGTGTGACCTGGAACCTGGCCATGGCTGCTCAACATAGTGGTTAGTCTGGTGATCTGGAACCTGGCCATGGCTGCTCAACATAGTGGTTAGTCTGGTGGTCTGGAACCTGGCCATGGGGGAGGAGTCAGTGGCCAGCCTGCAGGCCTGGCTGCTCAACATAGAGGTTAGTGTGATCTGGAACCTGGCCATGGCTGCTCAACATAGTGGTTAGTCTGGTGGTCTGGAACCTGGCCATGGGGGAGGAGTCAGTGGCCAGCCTGCAGGCCTGGCTGCTCAACATAGAGGTTAGTGGGATCTGGAACCTGGCCATGGCTGCTCAACATAGTGGTTAGTCTGGTGGTCTGGAGCGGTCTGGAACCTGGCCATGGGGGAGGAGTCAGTGGCCAGCCTGCAGGCCTGGCTGCTCAACATAGAGGTTAGTGGTGTTGATTTTGTCGACTACGAAAAATGTTCGTCAACTTCCCTTTTTCACTGACGAAATCTACATGGAAACTAAATGAGAACTAAGCCATGATGACTAAAACTAAGAAGACTAAATATACTGACAATTTCGTCAACAAATAAAAACTAGACTAAAAGGTTAGGAAGGCGTAAATCAGTGTAAAAGTGTAAAATCAGTCAAAAAATCTGTGTAAAATCAGTCATTACGACGGCATCAAGGCCCGCCAAAATACATTTTAGTCGACTAAATCAACTGTAGATTTAAGTCAACTAACACTATAACATTCTAGGTGACTAAAATGTGACTAAAACTAAATTAAAATTATTCAAAAGACTATGACTAAAACTAAAATCAAAATTTGCTGCCAAAAACAACACTGGTGAGTGATGAGTCTATACCCCATATCTTGCAAGTCTGATTGAACCCTACAAACCCTCCCACGTGCTCAGATCAGCCAACGCAGGGAAGCTGGAAGTACCTTCACTACAAACGCTCCACACGTCCCAAACTCTTCTCCCTTCTGGCTCCAAAACTGTGGAATGCACTTCCCATTACAATCAGAACTGCAGACTCACTCCCAATCTTCCGCGGTGGTCTGAAAACCCACCTCTTCAGACTCCATTTTAGCCTGCAGCACTCATGTAGACATAGCACTGTATAGTGTACACGCATAGTGTCATTGTACAGATATTCTACTGTTAGACGGATGTTACAGATATTCTACTGTTAGACGGATGTTAGGTTCTTAGCTTACCGGTATGTATGATTTCTATGTATTTGATGCATTACCATGTGTTGTTCTTGCTTGCTGTAAATCGCTCTGGATTAAGTGTCTGCGAAATGCCTAAATTGTAAATTGGACGAAAGCCATGACCAAAAATAAGAGTTCTAAACTGCCACAATCCATCTATTGATCGGCACACTGACACCTGCAGTGAGTTAGTAAACGAGGCGACGATGACGCAAATGTAGGGAAATAAAGACTTGGGAGTCATTTCAACATCATCGTCATCACTGTTTCACTCCAGACAGACAGAGAGCGGTTGGTTCCTGCGGTCTTTGCAAAACCAGAACATTTCTTATAAATCAGATCCCCTCCCACTGGAAATACAAACGTGACCACCTTATTGGGTAAGAATCAGAACCCCTCCCACTAGAAATGCAAACGTGACCACCTTATTGGGTAAGAATCAGAACCCCTCCCACTAGAAATGCAAACGTGACCACCTTATTGGCTAACAGTGACACATCTCTGAGTCACTTAGAAAAAAATCACACCTGTGTGAACTGAGTGGTGCAACTCCGTGTGGGGGTCCCCAGGAACATCCAGACTCTACTCTCTACTACTCTCTACTGTACTGTGCACTGGATATAGTTCCAAAAAATGCTTTTGAATACTTGAGTATTTACTTGAGTATGGCCAGGGGGAGGCAGTATAGAGACCAGGACTGTCCCGGATGTTTAAGTGAATGTTCTGCTTCGTCTGCATCTTTTGAATACAATTTAGTTTTATTCATATTGTATTTAGTTGACTAAATATCATAACCAAACATAAAACCAAGCATACAATTACTTGTCTTACGGCCTATTCATACTACAGTTCTAGGTGATAAGGTGACCACCGAAATGGTGGTTAGTAAAAACAGAGAGATGTGTTCAGGTGAGCGGTGAGTCTCTTACCACCGCGGCTCAGTGACGTCATGTTGTAGTTTTAGTAAAAACAGTGAGATGTGTTTGGGTATGCGGTGAGTCTCTTACCACCGCGGCTCAGTGACGTCATGTTGTAGTTTTAGTAAAAACAGTGAGATGTGTTTGGGTATGCGGTGAGTCTCTTACCACCGCGGCTCAGTGACGTCATGTTGTAGTTTTTGGTGGTCACCTTATCACCTAAAAATGCACTATCAATATGCCTTTAATTCTACTGGATTGTCCCTCGCTTCGTAATCACAAACTGCACATCAGGACAGATATGACAAATAATTTAAATATACGAAGAAATCACTGGCACATTTAATCACTTTTAACATTTTTGAGTGGTGCAACCACTCCCTTACGGAGCTATGTGTGTGTGTGTGGGTGGGTGGGTGGGTGTCTGGGTATGAGCACGAAAACAGCATGGTTGTTTTTCACCACCTGTGCGCAACCTAACGCACACACAAACACACACGCATGTATTAACTGTATATACAAGTAAGACGCGATTTTTAGGGTTTTTTTTGCGTGCGTGCGTGCAATGCACGTGCGTGCGATGTACGTGCGTGCGTGTATGCGTGCATGTGCCCTCTGGTGGCGGGCGGGTGGTGTTACAGCGCGACACACACACACACACACACAGACAGACAGACATGATCTGCTGGGTCTCATAGTAAATGCTCACTGCGTTCACAATCACTGCGTTCGCAATGATGCTTTCGGGTGTGCCAGTACAGTGCCAGTACAGTACAGTAGACTCTACTGTACTGTACTGGCACTGTAGTAGAGGGTACAGTAGAGGGACCGCCACACGGTAACTCTGTCATTTCTCAACCGTTTCGGACGCGGGGCGGCACACCGGAACCGGCCCGGCCCCCTGGGCGCATCCCCCCCCCCCCCCGGGAACCCCCACACGGAGTTGCACCACTCACTTCACACGGGTGTGATTTTTTCTTTCCACAAACATTTACAAAATAGCGTGTCACGAGGTGACGTGTTGTAGGCTTGTAGATTTGCCATTTCCACTATTTTTCAAACATGTTTGATAACGTACGGACATTATTTTCCCCAACGTGGAAACGATCGACGGATTATGCCAACAATAATTGTTGTTCATCTCAAATGAAGGCCCGTGCTCCCAGCTCCGCGGTGGTGGTGGTGGGAACGCACCTGGACCTCATCGACACCAAGTTCCGTACGGAGAGGATCGCCACGCTGAGAGCCTTCATCCTGGCACTCTGTCGCTCGCCCTCCGGAGCGCGGGCCACCGGCTACCCCGACGTCACCTGGAAGCACCTGCAGTCAGTACACACACACACGCACGCACGCACGCACGCACACACACACACATACCGGGTACCCTGATGTCACCTGGAAGCACCTGCAGTCAGTACACACGCACACACATACCGGGTACCCCGATGTCACCTGGAAGCACCTGCAGTCAGTACACACACACACACACACACACACTCTCACACTCACACTCACACACACACACACACCGGGTAACCCAATGTCACCTGGAAGCACCTGCAGTCAGTACACACACACACACACACACACACACACACACACACACACACACCCCAATGTCACCTGCAATCAGTACACACACTCACACACATGCACACGCACACACACTGGCACGCACTGACATTTTCAACTCAAAGCTGAGTTCCTTCTCCAGTCACTTTGGAGCAATTGTGAGAAGTTTAATAGCCTGCTAAATTTAAAACAAAATGCCAGCAGGGATAAAATGCCATGAACAAGAAAGCAAAGCAAAATCGGTGTATATGAACTGATTGTGTGCGTGTCTGTTTGTCTGTGCGTGCGTGTCTGTTTCTGTGTGCGTGCGTGCATGCATGCCGTGTCTGTTTGTGTGTGCGTGCATGCGTGTCTGTTTGTCTGTGCGTGCGTGCATGCGTGTCTGTTTGTCTGTGCGTGCGTGCATGCGTGTCTGTTTGTCTGTGCGTGCATGCGTGTCTGTTTGTCTGTGTGTGTCTGCGTGCGTACGCAGTGAGGTGTCATGTAAGACTCTAGAAGGCGTGGAGGGTCTGAAGAAGCTGATCTATCAGGTCTCTCTCAACATGAAGGACAACAGCATCACCTCCACCAGCGGAAACAGACTGGTGGGACGGCTGGTGAGTCCTACACACACACACACACACACACACACACACACACACACACACACACACACACACACACTGGAACTACACCTCCTGCATGCTATATAGAGTCTGGAACTACACCTCCTGAATGCTATATAGAGTCTGGAAATACACCTCCCGAAATCCGAGTAAGGAAGCTTTCCGTTCACGAAAATATATGTTAAAATATCTTTAGTACTTTTTATTTCTATTTCTGCTAAGCAGCAAGCTATAAGGTTTTCGAAGCGGAAGTGGGGAGGAGGCTCCACTTACGCTTTAAATTACTCATGATTCCGTTGCTCCAGACTGTATGACGGAAGCATTTATATTTTACTCATGATAGAACTTCCGTTGCTCCAGACTGTATGACGGAAGCATTTATATTTTACTCATGATAGAACTTCCGTTGCTCCAGACTGTATGACGGAAGCATTTGTATTTTACTCATGATCAGAGCTTCCGTTGCTCCAGACTGTATGACGGAAGCATTTATATTTTACTCATTATCAGAGCTTCCGTTGCTCCAGACTGTATGACGGAAGCATTTATATTTTACTCATGATCAAAGCTTCCGTTGCTCCAGACTGTATGACGGAAGCATTTATATTTTACTCATGATCAGAGCTTCCGTTGCTCCAGACTGTATGACGGAAGCATTTATATTTTACTCATGATCAAAGCTTCCGTTGCTCCAGACTGTATGACAGAAGCATTTGGATAATTGCGAGAGACAACAGTCTGGCAACGCAAGACTAGAAAATCTCTAATAGAAGCCGGGAATAGGAGTTGAAATAAATCCAGCTTGACCTTTGAAATAAATCGTCAGCTTTTGCTTTATTTAGTACTGTAGAGAGCAGTGGTTTTCAACAGTTTTCATTATTTATTCAGCATTTGAGCCACGGAACCACCATGTGATGGCATTTAGCCTCTCAGACCCAAAACAAATTTTGTTGTTGGATAAGATTGTGTCCACAATTCCATGCTGTTGGTACCATCAGGAGAGAAAACAGGCAAACGTTGATCAAAATAACAATTCTTCTACATTCTCTAATTGTGTATACTTAGGTAAATTAAGCTGCCACCATGTGTTCATTAGTGATATTGCATGGCTGCCAAGGCGGATGTGGGCAGATTACTACTTCTAGGTCTCCCAAAATGCTTCTGCAGAAAAAGCTAATGTTAGCATTAGCACACAATGTCTATCTTCCTCCAGAAACATTAATATTGTAATCGCGATTCATAGAAAAATCTGAAATTGAGTTACATTGGTCTAAAAGGTCTATAAACCACCAGATCTCTAGAACCTACCTGACTCTGTTGTCTATAAACCAGATCTCTAGAAGCTACCTGACTCTGTTGTCTCTAAACCAGATCTCTAGAAGCTACCTGACTCTGTTGTCTATAAACCAGATCTCTAGAAGCTACCTGACTCTGTTGTCTCTCTAAACCAGATCTCTAGAAGCTACCTGACTCTGTTGTCTCTAAACCAGATCTCTAGAACCTACCTGACTCTGTTGTCTCTAAACCAGATCTCTAGAACCTACCTGACTCTGTTGTCTATAAACCAGACCTCTAGAAGCTACCTGCCTCTGTTGTCTCTAAACCAGATCTCTAGAAGCTACCTGACTCTGTTGTCTATAAACCAGATCTCTAGAAGCTACCTGCCTCTGTTGTCTATAAACCAGATCTCTAGAAGCTACCTGACTCTGTTGTCTATAAACCAGATCTCTAGAAGCTACCTGCCTCTGTTGTCTATAAACCAGATCTCTAGAAGCTACCTGCCTCTGTTGTCTATAAACCAGATCTCTAGAAGTTACCTGACTCTGCTGTCTACAAACCAGATCTCTAGAAGCTACCTGACTCTGTTGTCTATAAACCAGACCTCTAGAAGCTACCTGCCTCTGTTGTCTATAAACCAGACCTCTAGAAGTTACCTGACTCTGTTTATAAACCAGATCTCTAGAAGCTACCTGACTCTGTTGTCTCTAAACCAGATCTCTAGAACCTACCTGACTCTGTTGTCTCTAAACCAGATCTCTAGAACCTACCTGACTCTGTTGTCTATAGACAACAGAGTCAGGTAGCTTCTAGAGATCTGGTTTATATATAAACCAGATCTCTAGAAGCTACCTGACTCTGTTGTCTCTCTAAACCAGATCTCTAGAAGCTACCTGACTCTGTTGTCTATATACCAGATCTCTAGAAGCTACCTGACTCTGTTGTCTATATACCAGATCTCTAGAAGCTACCTGACTCTGTTGTCTATATACCAGATCTCTAGAAGCTACCTGACTCTGTTGTCTATATACCAGATCTCTAGAAGCTACCTGACTCTGACAGTCTGTTGTCTATATACCAGATCTCTAGAAGCTACCTGACTCTGTTCTAATCGATCTATAGATCCCTCGGAGCTACCTGGCCCTCCAGGAGGCGGTCATCTCGGAGCGGCTCAGACGAGACTCTGAGGACGAGGTCCAGTATCTGACCGACGCCCAGCTGGACCTCCTGATCCAGCACAACCCAGGAAGTGACATCAGTGACTACGAGGACCTGCAGACCGGTACTAGTGCTGCTGCCCCCTAATGGAGACTATTGTTATTATAGAAAGACCAACAAGATTGGTTGTTAAAAAACAAATACTAATGCAGCGTTGAGTTTGACAGCACATTTTGATATAGCTTGTAGATCTGCTAGTGCTATTTGTGGAGCGTTATACCTGCACACAACCAAACATAAAATCATAGCTTAGTTTTTATTTTGTTTTATTATGTTTTCGTAGTCGACAAGCATTTTTCGCCATCGTCTCAGTCGACTAAATTAACACGTGTGTAAAATTCTTCCTAAAAAAGTCCTGTCCTTTCTGTTCGGTAAGGCAGAAGGTAATGGAAGTGGATGTGTTGAATTCAGCTCAAAGTAGACTTCACGCAGGTATCTAGTTTGTTGCTGTCCGACATTCCCAGGCCGTGTTATTGAAGAAAAACAGGCAACATTAGCCAAAACTCAATCGAAAATAGGCCATTTTCAAGAACAGAAGGTCCAATCTTGCTCAGTCCAAAGCTCGTTGGAGGCGTGACTTTGAGGACATTAAGCACATAATGACATACTGTCTCATCCATCCAACGCAGCCATCAGCTTCCTGATCGAGACGGGCTCCCTGCTGCACTTCCCAGACACCAGCCATGGTCTGTGCATGCTGTACTTCCTGTGTCCCGTCTGGCTGTCGGAGTGTCTGGAGAGGATCATCCACCTCAAGTCGTCTCGCTCCGTGGCCAGGAACGGACTGATCCGCACGGAAGACCTCAGGGTGAGTAGTGGTGGAAAAAAAGTACTCGCATGTTTTACTTAAGTACAGTAAATGTCCGGAATTCAAAAATCTACTAAAAGTACAAAAGTATAGGGCCAGTGCATAGGGAGGAGTTTCGCTCAGAACGGGTTATTCTGGTTGCCATTGTCCTGCCTATCAGTAGGCTAGTAGGCTATAGTCAGTGGCGAAACTACCTGGCAGTGGGCCCCGGTGCAAATATTTTGTGTGGGCCCCTAAAATATAATAATAATACTAATAATGTGCTGCATGCGATGCGATGTGAAATGATGCGTAGCGCTTCATTGTACCAAATGCGTCTTTGAACTGTACCTAAGCGATCTGATAGTAAAATATTCAATCAATTTGCTTCACTTTCAATCATTCTGTATCTGTGTATCTGTAGGACTGCAGGGCTGCAGCCTGCAGGCTATCAGAAATGACTTTGGACAGATGGGTTACCTGGGTTACATCTTCTGATAGTGCTGACATGACATAATAATCCCATCTAGTGTATCATTAGCGCGACGGAACGTGACAGAATAGGCTACAGCTGAGCTATGTTATGCTGCTGACAGGCAGCGCATGAACACAAACACACACGTTGAAACAAGGTGGTAAAAATACCAAGAAGGAGTGGACAGTGATGTCACTCCTATGCAACACGGAAGTAGTATGGACTTGAAGCCGTTTATAAACCAGCAGTCAGTGACATCACTGACGAATCCTTCGTGTTACTCTTCCTGTGACCGATAGCCCCTGAAACCAGGCTTTCACCGTCGTCCTGACTCTTTTTTTTCTCTTTTTCTTCCCCTTCATGGGCCCCTTGGGGGCGCTGGGCCCCGGTGCATCGCACCGGTTGCACCGTCGATATTTACGCCACTGGCTATAGTAGTACTAGGCTGCTAGGCTACATTTTCCAGCCTCACTGTGGAGACATAATACCATTGTAGATATAAAATAATTAAATAAACGCTGTATGGTTTGGGTGTCAGATGACGAAATAAACAAACTTGATACCCTAACTCGTCCATTCCAACGCGGGCCGTCAGAATTATGCTTCCATTGTAGCCTTGCAGTGCGTTGACTGTCGGAGATATCAAATACTTAAATACAATGGTTTCTTTGATTTGGGTGTCGGCTGACAAAACAACATAACCTTCAGCCTTCAACATTCCCAAACACATGTATGCTCTGCTCTCTACCTGTCCTCAAACGCGCATGACACTGTAATAATGTCAAAATAATAATGGTCAGGTCGCATACAGACAGATGGTACAACATAACACTGCTATTTATTTATTTACTGCGGAGAGAACACATGTTTGACTGATCACTCGTCACTCTCGTGGTGTTTTTCCCCTGTCTCCCTGGTTCTTCACATGTCTTCTCGTCAAGTAAGATGTAAACATTGAGAACTGTTTTGACGTGAGTGGAGGGGAGGCGGCTATCAGATCAGAACACCCGAACATTTTCCAACGGCGAATAATAATAATACCGCCGTCGATCCAGAGCCATAGAGTAGAAGAGTTGTGACAAGTCAAAGATGGAAGATGGTGTACTGCAGTGACGGTATAACACACCAGCGTCACTGACAAGCAAACTTACGAACTACAGGCTGGCAGCCAAGTAGCTTAGCATCCTACTAGCCTACATGTAGGCAGGAAGATGGCGTCCAAATACGCCAAAACCCTACCGAACGTGTCACTATGCTCTCCCCCTATTGGCATCGAAATGCACCTAAAGTACCAAAAGTAGAAAGTATGCGCTATGCAGAATGTCCCATTTCAAGTTTTCAAATGTATACAAATATTTTGAAAATATTATCAAATGGCCAAAATATTTATAGGGCTGAAGTGGTTAATGCAGTGGCGTATCCAGGAATGACGTTTTGGGCAGGCAAGATGTGTTAATTGTTGTCTCCCCGTGCACAATCGTAGCACTAAAGGTTTTCAAAGAGATATACCTGCCAGACGAGTAGTATACAAAGGCTGAAAGGCTTGCATTTACATTCCAATGGGTGATTGAGGGTCGCGCTCTACCGCGACGGCCAATCAGCTGTCCACTAATAGTTCTCAGGTCTTGTTTTTGTCCTCTTTTTTCTCATTGTATGGCTTTTGGCCAGGCCAGAAATGGATTTGGACAGGCGGACGCCTGCCCTCGCCTTATTGTAGATACGCCTCTGGGTTAATGTGTGTTTTGTAATAATAATCAAAGTAACTACAGTAATCTGTAGTTACTAAAGTTTTCAAGTACAAAAACACCTCACATATTATGCTGCGTGGAAGTGCGTGGTAACTTCCTGGATCTCACACACAAATAAAAGCTTGGAACTGGACTGGAAATGATGCGTCCAGTGTTTTTAATGTCTCCCAAGTACAGATCTATCATCAGATTTCCTGATTTCCTGACTTATTTTGAATCCCGGATCCCAAATCAGCAGCCAGGAAATGTAGTAAATTCACACACTTTTCTGTAATAATAATGGTGAAATGATCATGGATTTAGGCAGTTTTGGAGTTATCGATCGTACAGAGTGTGAAACTATTGTACAAATACGGTATATCAGTTGCATCAGTGCATGTTCAGAGACGTTGTTTCACTCCCATTATGCTCTCTGTTTTTGCAGATGTTGTTTTGACTCCATCTCCCATCATGCTCTCTGTTTTTTCCCAGATGCTGCTGGTGGGAACAGGGTTCACCAAGCAGACAGAAGAGCAGTATTTCCAGTTTCTGGCCAAGTTTGAGATAGCGCTACCGGTGGCCAACAACAGGTACTAAAAAAAAATCGTATCATATTTAGTCGACTAAACTAGACTAACACTAAAACATTTCAGATCTAAAAGGTGACTAAAACTAAAATCTAAATTTGCAGCCAAAATCAACACTGCCTCCTCACCCCAAGCCCTCCATGTTCTAATCTCTTCGTAGTTACTTGTTGCCTCACCTCAGAGACGTGCAGAGAATGTTAGAGAGAGGCAGGGGCTGGAATTCCGTAAGAGGGCACTTTTGGGCAAAAATAGCAGATCTACAAGCTCGTCGCAGCGTGACGCGTTGTGAGCTTGTAGATCTGCTGTTTTTGCTGCGCACGTTCGCAACCCAGCAGTCTTTACCTAGTGGAGATGCGGGTTCGAAACAAAATTTGTTCAACGCAAAATGCTGCGTTCGAGTTCAGGAGACTTTGTAAAAAAGCAATTATCCTGAATTCCAGGTATGCCTTCCAGGTATATGGGTATGTAAAGGAGTGGCATTTGCATTTCTTCCACCATTGTAAATGCTACATTCATGGTCTGGACAATTACAATTTACAATTTAGGCATTTAGCAGACGCTCTTAATCCAGAGCGATTTACAATAAGCAAGAACAAAAAGCATGGGAATACATCACATATGTAAAAATGCATTTATCGCGAAACATGCGTAAGCTAAGAACGTGACTAGAACATATCTATATAATGACACTATACATATAAACTATAACTAGAACATATCTATATAATGACACTATACATATAAACTACACATATATGCTATACTATGCTGTACATATATACTATGAAGTGCTATGACTACATACAATGCACTTATTGTGCTGTCTACATGACATGCTATAAGTCTGTTTCAAATGCTATATAAGTCTAAGAAGTGCTGTCTAAGGGGGGTAGGGTAAGTGCTATGGGCCATGATGGAGTCTGAAAAGGTGGGTTTTCAGACTACGGCGGAAGATCGGGAGTGATGCTGCAGTTCTGATTGCAACGGGAAGTGCATTCCACAGTTTTGGGGCCAGAAGGGAGAAGAGTTTGGGACGTGTGGAGCGTTGTCCCGGCGTTTTTAGTGAGGGTACTTCCAGCTTCCCTGCGTTGGCTGATCTGAGTGCGCGGGAGAGTTTGTAGGGTTCAATCATGCTGGCAAGATATGGGGGAGCCATACCTTTGGTTGCTTTAAATGCCAACATCAGAGTTTTGTATTCTGTGCGGGCAGCGACCGGGAGCCAGTGCAGGGAGCGGAGCAGGGGGGAGACATGTGAGAATTTTGGCTGGTTGAAGACCAAGCGAGCTGCGGCATTTTGGATCAGTTGGAGAGGCTTCAGTGCACATGCCGGTAGGCCAGTAAGGAGAGAGTTACAATAGTCAAGTTTTGACAGGACTGTTGTCTGGATTAGGAGCTGGGATGATTCCTGGGTGAGGAACGGTCTAATTCGTCGTATGTTATAGAGTGTGAACCTACAGGATCGAGTGACAGCTGTGATGTGAGTTTTGAACGAGAGCTGACTGTCCAGGACAACACCAAGGTTCCTGGCTGTTGGGACAGACGTTACCAGGGCGTTGTCTACGGAAATAGTTAGCTCCCGCATCGGGTAGGACTTAGCTGGGAAGAAGAGAAGCTCAGTCTTGTCTGGGTTCAGCTTGAGGTGGTTGGAGGACATCCACTGTGAGATGTCAGCCAGGCAAGCAGTGATGCGCTCTTCCACCTGGGTGGCAGAGGGGGGGAAGGATAGAAACAGTTGTGTGTCATCGGCATAACAGTGATAGGATATATTGTGAGAGGGCCCTCTTGTTTATGTGTGCACTTGCCTGCCTTTTGCCCCACCTCCTCCTCCCCCCCAAGCCCGCCTCCATGTCCTAACTCTGCTGTGTTCTGTTGGTAGTTTCCTGTTGCCCCCCCCCCCCCCCCACCAAGCCCGCCTCCATGTCCTAACTCTGCTGTGTTCTGTTGGTAGTTTCCTGTTGCCCCCCCCCCCAAGCCCGCCTCCATGTCCTAACTCCTAACTCTGCTGTGTTCTGTTGGTAGTTTCCTGTTGCCCCCCCCCCCCCCCCCCCCCAAGCCCGCCTCCATGTCCTAACTCTGCTGTGTTCTGTTGGTAGTTTCCTGTTGCCCCACCTCCTCCCCCCCAAGCCCGCCTCCATGTCCTAACTCTGCTGTGTTCTGTTGGTAGTTTCCTGTTGCCCCACCTCCTCCCCCCCAAGCCCGCCTCCATGTCCTAACTCTGCTGTTTTCTGTTGGTAGTTTCCTGTTGCCCCACCTCCACCCCCCTCCCCCCCAAGCCCGCCTCCATGTCCTAACTCTGCTGTGTTCTGTTGGTAGTTTCCTGTTGCCCCACCTCCTCCCCCCCAAGCCCGCCTCCATGTCCTAACTCTGCTGTTTTCTGTTGGTAGTTTCCTGTTGCCCCACCTTCTCCCCCCCAAGCCCGTCTCCATGTCCTAACTCTGCTGTGTTCTGTTGGTAGTTTCCTGTTGCCCCACCTCCCCCCCCCTCCCAAGCCCGCCTCCATGTCCTAACTCTGCTGTGTTCTGTTGGTAGTTTCCTGTTGCCCCACCTCCTCCCCCCCAAGCCCGCCTCCATGTCCTAACTCTGCTGTGTTCTGTTGGTAGTTTCCTGTTGCCCCACCTCCTCCCCCCCAAGCCCGCCTCCATGTCCTAACTCTGCTGTGTTCTGTTGGTAGTTTCCTGTTGCCCCACCTCCTCCTCCCCCCCAAGCCCGCCTCCATGTTCTAACTCTGCTGTGTTCTGTTGGTAGTTTCCTGTTGCCCCACCTCCTCCTCCCCCCCAAGCCCGCCTCCATGTCCTAACTCTGCTGTGTTCTGTTGGTAGTTTCCTGTTGCCCCACTTCCTCCCCCCCAAGCCCGCCTCCATGTCCTAACTCTGCTGTGTTCTGTTGGTAGTTTCCTGTTGCCCCACCTCCTCCTCCCCCCCAAGCCCGCCTCCATGTTCTAACTCTGCTGTGTTCTGTTGGTAGTTTCCTGTTGCCCCACCTCCTCCCCCCCAAGCCCTCCATGGACCTCCAGGGCTTCCGCCAGCACAGCGCCAACACGCTGCAGCGTCTCTTCAAGATGAGCTTCGTTCCCGCCGGCTTCTGGGAGCGCTTCATCGCCAGGATGCTCATCAGCCTCACGGAGATGGACCTCCAGGTGATTAGCAAATGTAATGACGTTGACGCGTCATTAAACGTACTCCGTCGTAATGTCAAATTATGACGGAGTATTCCGCCATGTAAAATCCCTGTCCCTGTTGTCCCTTGTGTTGTTGTTGTGTTGTTGTTGTTGTTGTTGTGGAAGTCGTTTGAGCCGAAGAGGAACGCTAGGAACCAGCGCAGCAGGAACTCTGTGATCTACAGCTTCGCTGGGACTCAGCAGAGGAACCAGAGGAACCGCTGCAGCACCTTCAGAGTCCGACGCAGCCACACCATCTACTGGAAGGAGGGGCTGCTGGTCACCTTCGATGGAGGATACCTCAGGTTAGATTAATCTACTGGTCACCTTCGATGGAGGATACCTGAGGTTAGATTAATCTACTGGTCACCTTCGATGGAGGATACCTGAGGTTAGATTAATCTACTGGTCACCTTCGATGGAGGATACCTGAGGTTAGATTAATCTGATGGTCACCTTCGATGGAGGATACCTGAGGTTAGATTAATCTACTGGTCACCTTCGATGGAGGATACCTGAGGTTAGATTAATCTGCTGGTCACCTTCGATGGAGGATACCTCAGGTTAGATTAATCTACTGGTCACCTTCGATGGAGGATACCTGAGGTTAGATTAATCTACTGGTCACCTTCGATGGAGGATACCTGAGGTTAGATTAATCTACTGGTCACCTTCGATGAAGGATACCTCAGGTTAGATTAATCTACTGGTCACCTTCGATGGAGGATACCTGAGGTTAGATTAATCTGCTGGTCACCTTCGATGGGGGATACCTGAGGTTAGATTAATCTGCTGGTCACCTTCGATGGAGGATACCTGAGGTTAGATTAATCTGCTGGTCACCTTCGATGGGGGATACCTGAGGTTAGATTAATCTACTGGTCACCTTCGATGGGGGATACCTGAGGTTAGATTAATCTACTGGTCACCTTCGATGGAGGATACCTCAGGTAGAGTTTAGATGAGTGGTTTTCAACCCTTTTCATTTCAAGGTCCATTATTTATTCAGCATTTGAGCCACGGACCACCATCTGATGACATTTAGCCTCTCAGACCCACCGCTAAAGAATATTTTGTTGTTGGATAAGATGTTGTGCACAATTCCATGCTGTATTGATGTTTGTACCATTAGGAGAGATAACAGCCAAACGTTGATCAAAATAACAATTCTTCTAGATTCTCTAATTGTGTAGACTTCTTGTAAATGTAGTAATGCAGATCTGTAACAATAATTTAACTCTTGGGAGAGTAAAATGAAAATAAGCATAATGACACCTCTTTCTGGTTTTCGGGGCTAAAAGTATGGTAGTTGTTCCGGCCGGGCCGGGCAGGGCCGGGCCGAGCCGAGCCAGTGGGGCCCAGTTAGGGCCCGGCCTTAATTTTCAGGCCCGTTGAGAACTCTAACCTCTCAGGTAGCAGGGGCTAAATAGTTGTAGGGCTAAAAAAAAAGAAATGAAGTAGACGGGACGCCTCGAAATGTGAGTCAAATCCATGACTATAATGTGCTTGAAGGCCCACGCGGCGTGACTCATGTAATGGATTCAGGATTAGACCAGTCTCCTCCAGATAGCTATGATTGAGCTGCCACTTTACCACCTGTGAAGGCTCATTAACCCATTTAGTTCAAAACATTCACTTTGAAAGAATATATATTCAAAGATTTGCGCCACATTTTTACGATTTTTCAAAAATAGCAGACCTACAAGCTTGTAGATCTGCTATTTTTCAATAGCTAAATTATAACATAATGTTTAAAACACCAAAAGGGGTTCCCGCCCAAAATGGGTTAAGATTGATGGGGTGTTGTTTGACTAACGCACTCACTCGCGTGCACAAACACACACACACACACACCGTGAAACGGCAGTTCATATAGTTTCGCTTAGGAGGTGAGAATGGCTTTGCCATCTCCGTCGCAGTAGGCACGCTGCCAGCCTCTCAGCGTTGCGCTGCGTCTCCCCCAGGCCGAGATAAGCCGTATCGGAGTAGACATAATTAATTGCATTCAGAGGCGGACTTAGCAGCACATCCTGTGATAATAAGATGGTCCAGCTGCGTTATGTTCCCTCTTTCAAAACACATGCACACACACACACACACACGCACATGTACAGGCACACGCACACCTTTATGCTGCTCGCAGCCAGCTGCTCTGTCATAATCACAGCCGGCAGCTCTCACAGGTGCTCCTGATCTTTATTTCATAGCGTAGTGTAGAGCTCTATGAATGACTAAGAGATGCTCCTGTACAGTATTATATCTCTCTCACGTCATGTACATGATGCAGCCTCCATCTTTTCACCAGATAAGAGGAGAAAAACTGAATTTGTTTATGTTTTTATCCAATATGAGTTAACCCATTTTGACCTGAGATCAGATTCTAAAAATGTCTTCTACATCCTGACAGTTTTCTGAAAAAGCTATGTTTCTATGTCAGTCTGACCTAGCTCGTAGCGCGTCACTCGGTGGCGCGCTATGAGCTTGTAGATCTGCTATTTTTCAATAGCTAAACATAATGCAATAGCTAAACATAATGCTAACACCAAAAGGGGTTCCCGCCCAAAATTGGTTAATAGCACAGACAGACATACTCGCATGTCTCAATTAAATGTCAGAGCTGCAATCGACATGTAAATATGAAATAAATGCTTAAACATGTAGCTAGGTGTAATGTTAGAGTCCACAGAAAAGTGAACCTTTCGAGCCTGTTTGCTCAACTCGCTGTTTCTCTATAAGCCATATCTCCAATCTGGTGGGTCAAACTGAACAACCAATGTCAATTTGAAGCTATGATTCCCTTTTCATATGCCATGAAAAGTGAGTGTGAAGTGAGTGGTGCAACTCAGTGTGGGGGTCCCCGGGTGGTCCCTGGAAGTTCCAAACCCAACAGGAACGTGGCCAGGGGCCGCCCCGGTTCCGGCGAGCCGCCCCGGTTCCGGCGAGCCGCCCCGCGTCCGAAATGGTTGAGAAATGACAGAGTTACCATGTGGGGGTCCCCGGGGGGGTCCCCGGAACATCCATACCCCAGGGACGGGCCGGACCGGTTCCGGCGAGCCGCCGCGCGTCCGAAATGGTTGAGAAATTACAGAGTTACCGTGTGGGGGTCCCCATGGGGGTCCCTGTACTGTACTGTCACTATACTGTACTGAGAGGAACAGAGATTGGACCATTGTAATTATGGTTAATTGGATTGAAGTATGGCCAGAGTCTCTCGGTGAAGGAGCAGCCAGTGAAAGAGTACAGTTGGACTCTGGTCTCCACATCATAAAAGGAGACCAGACCCTCCTCATGATCCACAAACACTCCCACTTTCTGGAGCTTCTCTCCTACAGGGAGGAGGACATCATGGCCAGCAGCGGCCTTGTAGTGATTTCCATTCCTCAACACTATAGTCCAGAAACCATCACCAGGATTCAGATAGATTGGTCCCTTCCTGTTGATGGACTCTCTGGTCACTCCTATTGTCCAGGCAGTCTTCCCTCCAACCTGAATCTCATAGTAAAAACCTTCCTGAGGAGAAGCTTTGCTTTCCTAAGACACTTAATACAATATGAGAATCTCTCTTTGTTGTTTGTCAGATTCTTCAATACGTTTCCACAATGCACTTGTTTTCCATCCGGGACAGGATGAGGCAGGGATGTGCTGTACAGAGTTACAGGCACAGAGTATTGCTGAATCAGCTCAGAATCACACAGTTTCTCCATCTCTTCACTGGGGTTGATTCGTCTCTCTCAAGCTACTGATCCTCACACTGTGTGGAATCAGCCTTTTAACCCATTGAGACCTGGAACGCATCCATGTCACGTTAGCGTTAGCGTTTTAAACATTATGTTATAATTTAGCTATTGAAAAATAGCAGATCTACAAGCTCATAGCGCGCCACCGAGTGGCGCGCTATGAACTTGTAGGTCTGCTATTTTTGAAAAATCGTTAAAATGTGCCTCAAATCTTTCAGAAAATTGTCATTATTTAGAAGACTGACAAGCATGACATCTCATCTCATCGGATATGACGTTAGGTTCATCCAAATATGGAGTCCCACACAGCTAAAGGCTGGATTCAGATGGGTTAGGGTTAGCCATAGTCAGCTTGTAGATCGGCTATTTTCAAATGGCCGAAAAATGTGCGTAGGGCTGAAGTGGTTGTAGTTTGTTTCGTAATAGTAATCAAAATGTACAATGTAACTATAGTAACTAAAGTTTTCAAATAATTGTAGTTAGTTAGTTTAATTTATTGTCCACGTGTGGAAATTTGTCTTCGGTCTCAACAGTAAAAAAAACAAACAGTTACAACAGTAACAACACTTAAAGGACCACTTCACCACTTTTCAACATCTCTTCATATAATTAGTCCTCACTAATGTTCATGATAAAACACCACCATTTTTTCCCTACTCAGTCTGTGTCTCATAGGAGGGCTTTGGGCAGTTCGGACACCCGTCCACCAGTGACATCGTCATTAGGCAGATTTTTTTTAAAACACGATTTGTTTTTAAATATATTTAGATTTGTATTATCGTGAGAACGATGGCTTCAACTTTTGCATTGCAACTTTTCAGGAAAAGAACGCCTGCCGTTTCTATTAGCTTGGATTCACCATCGATGATGTCACTGGTGGACGGTGTAGCGAGATAATTAGGCAAGATTATGATGTCAATTAGCCAGAGAGTAAATGTAACCTTAACTCGCCAGCGAATTAAAGGCACATTACACTCTATCCCCTTGCATATCATTAACGTCCAATGAGGGCGTGAGTTTCGAATATGGTTGTATTAATGTTAAAATTACGGTTCTCCTCGATGCACACAGATCAATGAACACAGACAGAAACAAAGAAACACTCCGTAGATTTGTTTAGATTGTACTAGCAAATGGTATATTTATTATATCGAAATACTGTTACAAAATGCTTGCATCTGGTTGTGTGCAATCATTCATTCAAAAATAATACCACATAGCAAATGAACGAGCGCGTCAACAGGTATTTAGTGGAGACATGAGCTTCAGCTAAATAAACTGTTGTGCATTGAAAATATATATTTTGCCAGGCCGGTGTGGAGTCCTACCTTTGACAACTCGCGCGGTGAAACGGAGTTAGTCAATGGTAGTACACAATTAAATTCGATCTGGTCAAAATGATATTACAATTATAGCTTCGTTCTGTTTAAAACACAATGCAAAGATAGTTTCAGGAAGAAGAAAGAGGAAAGAGGAAAGAGGTTCTCCTAGCAACTAGGAGATTTAAATGGTTGCTAACTTCAAGTTTACCTTAAATCATTTCCCGAGGAAAAGAGTAGCTGGTTCTCTAAATCAGGTTATAAAATAAGGAATCTAGCGTCGGTTTGGGGCATTAACATGTTCAATTCCTGGACCCACCTGTGGTTGAAATTCCGTCTAGGCGAGATCCTCAGAATCTGGAACCAGGAGTAATGAACGTAGTTAAAATCCAAAGGTGTTGCGCGACACTATAAAGTTGTCTTTACTTCTTTAAGATTAAAATATAACGTAGTCGATCTGGTTCTCATATGAACACACCCAGTTGAGGTGATACGGAACTGCTCTAGTTCCCTGGGTCTGTGTTTAAAAGGCAAGCTCCACGCGTGGCTTGTGTTGCGTGGTCGTTGCAAAATGGAAAGAGCAACCAAAATCGGTTCTCTCTGGTATATATTGAAGTTAAGAAAAGCGCCAAAAAGGCATTCTCTTTGTCTTGGGAACCAGCTCAAACTGGTTAGTAAATTTGCTTATTTTACCCCAAAGTCCGTTTGGAGGGGCTAAGGAATGTCGCACCTATAACTTATCGCCAGCAACCATTTGTTTAGATCTTTGAAGTTAAGAGCGCACACACACACATCCACACACCGGCACACACAGGCACACACGCACCAACGCACATACTCACACACACACACACACACACGCCCACCCTTGGGTAAGCGTTCAACCGTGAGGTTATTTTTCACACGTCTGGGGATGGCAGCGCATCCCCCCCAATATTGAACAAAAGGTAGTGGTGTTTGGTATGTGCGTTCTTATTAAACAATGTGTGTTACAGTAGTGCATGTCATTCTGGTCTCACAATCAAGGGTTAGGAAGTGCATTTCTTGTGCCAGTGGCTGCATGGCACTGTCCAGTGTCTGTCATCTGTTAGGGTGAAACGTTCAGCAGATTCTGCGTGCCCCACGCGCATCCTGGCGGGGTTAGGGGAGTCTTCAGGTCCGGTTTGTTTATTCAGTGTAGGCAATAACTCGACCAAGTGTCAGGCACCACCGTTCGGCCCACATTCTCTGATTTTACTCACTCAAGAGAAATGGGGAAATAAGGTGGTGTCCTTTTACTTAAATTGGCCAAGTTAATTTCACCCATCAGCTCTCTCTCAGACTACAGATCCCCCCTTAGGCTAAATAAAAGGCCGACAAGGTTTGTTGGCCGTTCTTTGGCCTATTTCCATTTCTTACCCTTCCTCCTTTAACTAGCTGTCAATTTTAGGCCACTGGGATGCCTGCCTTGCAGGTAGGGCCCCTTTCTGACAGCGGGGTCGGACTTCCCGCAGTGGTGTCAATGTTCGTGGCACTGGAGGAAAAGAGGAAAGGCAGTGTCTGTACGGTCTTTTCGGCCAGGTGTAGAGTTATGCTGGGTGCAGAGTAGAGTCCACTGAGGGAGAGGGGAAGAGAGAGAGAGAGAAGCGGAGGCAGTGTCTGTAATGTCATTCAGATTTCCCCGAGCCCGTATATGCTCCCAGGGGAAACAACCCAATGTCAGTTTTGTTCACAACACTGGCATTCAGGTGGGTGCCCGGTTCCGCTAGTTGCGGGGCGGCATCCATGAGGGAGAGAGAGAGGGAGAGAGAAGGAGCGGAGGCAGTGTCTGTAATGTCATTCAGGTTTCCCCGAGCCCGTATATGCTCCCAGGGGAAACAACCCAATGTCAGTTTTGTTCACAACACTGGCATTCAGGTGGGTGCCCGATTCCGCTAGTCGCGGAGCGGCATCCATGAGGGAGAGAGACAGGAGATAGTGTCTTGGATGTCGTTCAGGTGGGTGTAAGGCTTCCCCGAGCATGGAGCTTACGCTCTCAGGGGAACACAACAATGTCAAAACATGTCATTGCCGGCGGGTCAAGGTTTTATTGACCACATCATGCACCCAAAACGACACAGCTTCTCTTAAGTCATTTTTACACTGAGCTCTTTTCTCCTATTGATAAAGTTGTACTGGTCTAAAGACTGGCAACCAGTGTAGTAGGGGAGAGGAAAGTGGAACAAGGGCCAGAGTAAAAGAAGAGGAAATAATACTTTCGTCTGTTGAAATATAATTCAAACGATAACAAAATATAAGGAGCAAATGGCTCAATGTCTAGTGACAACAATCATTTGTCTGGTAAACCATCAAAAAAAAAAAAAATGATAACAAAATATAAGGAGCAAATGGCTCAATGTCTAGTGACAACAATCATTTTGTCTGGTAAACAAAAACAAATGATAACAAAATATAAGGAGCAAATGGCTCAATGCCTATTGGGGAGAAACCAAGCGAACAGTAACTCCATTTTGTGCCTCTAGGCGATTTAACAGGCTAGTGCACCTACAGGTTTGAATTCCTTCCTCTAGTGAGGTTGCAGGTTGATCATGTCTCACATCAAGGCAGGGAACGGAACAGAAAACCAAACTCTATCCCAGGAGGCATTATTCTGCATAGGCATTTTTGAGGTAGTTTTGGTTTTAATACTTAGGATAAGAAGATGTAAACAAGAATTAATACTGTGTGTGATACGCATACTCAGTGGTCTTCCCGTTTCGGTAGGGGAGGAGATTTCTTGCTGTTTCACGAGAAACAGGGTCCTAGATTACTCAATTACTCTTCTAGATCTGGCAGGGTGCCCCGGTCTCCCTGGAAGGGGGCCTGTAAGGGGACTATTTCGAGACGTAGCTCAGTTCCGGGCTCCGCGTCGTCCTGTCCACACAATTTTACGTTGCGGCAGTGGTTGTCCACGGTCATATAGCGTCTACCGTACCAGAACGCCATACCTCCCATGAGAGCATACCCCAGGGCGACGAGCGTCACTAATAGCGTGTCGGAGGCTGACCAGGAACCTATCAGGGTGTTATTATCGTCACTGAGGAGGGTAGGTTTAATTAGGAGGGCAGCGTCCAGGGCTGTTAATTCAATGGACTGGGTGCCTTCCTCCATCTGTCTAAGAGTGGCAGGGTCAAAGTGGAGTTTGTAATTTTTGAAAAACTCAGAGACTTCGAGTTCGGCGTGGTATGGCTCATCAGACAAATAGTACAGAGCCATTTCATCTACATGGAAGATTGACCCTTTTGGCACGCTGACCCAGAAAGTCTGGTCTGGCAACGCCACTCGGGTGGAGGTGTCGTGTACATCATAACGGATGGTGCCAAACCTGACTGGAGTGTTCACAAGCCATCTATTTCCTATAATTTCCGCCCGGGTTAGAGTGACCTGTGCTCTGAGGGTCGATTGTGCAAAACATTGGGACCCGTCCGTCATGGGCTTAAGGCCGCAGATACCGTTGGTATTATCTCTTACAAAAGGCTTAGATGAACATAACCAATGAATGTTTTTCACCTTAGTGCACATGTTAAGATTTGGGGCGAGGTACAGATTGGGTGTGCTGTCATGGTAAGCCACAACTACAGGTGTGGTGATGCGGACATAAGTGTCGCCATGCCAGCCTCCCAAGTTCACCACATCTTTCAGTCTATAGATGTTGTGATTGTCTATTACTGGTAGGGTGAGCAGGAAAGCAAATTCTCTCCGCTCCGGGTTTACTGAGATGGGGAGTGCTGCACCTAGTGCATAGGCGAGGTCAGCCTGGGTGGTGCTGATGGCTTCCCCAGTAGCGGCGGATAGTATTTCTTGTACTAGAGCAACAGGAACTAAGTAAGTGGGGATTCTTCCTATAGAGAGAGCGTCCACTGAGGAGCTGGTCTCTCGCAACATGTCATTAAACATCATAGTCACTACTTGGGTATGTGCAATGTCTATCCCTACTACTCTCAGAAGGTTCTTCATGGTGACTCGTGTTTTGTTGAGGAGGGTGCTCTGAGCATTGACTATTATTATAGTGTCACGGAGGGTTGTGCCCACTGACTGTAAGAGTCGGGCCTGTTTGTTGATGGCGGCTTGGATTTGGGGTCGGTCCGCCTGGAGCTCGCTAACTGCTTTGTTCAAGGTGTGGACAGCCACAGTGTTAATCCCGGCCGATCCTAAACTAAAAAGGGACAGGGCTGCCGTGGCTAACGTCGCGGCGACTCCCAGCCAACGTTTTGGTCGTCTTTTTGGGCCTATGAAATCCTGTTCTAATTCGTAGTCCCCCAAATCGGAAAACTCATGCTCAGATTCGGACTCGAGGGGGGCTCCTGTTGGAACCCCTCTCCTATTGCGGGGAGTTATCTCCTCTTGCCCTTGAGTGAGTTTCTCTAGTTGTTTTAGCTGGTGCGTGAGTTCGAAGTTGGTATGTTCGATTGTGTCTTCGGCCCAATACTGGCCGTGGTCGGTCAAAGGCCGGTCAAAGATCTCTGGTAATGACTTCAGGTATTTGTTATAGTAACTAAGTGGGCTGAGGTGTACCACCACCAATTTAGTGTATGTTCTACAGTCTGTGATCAACAGGCCTGGTTGGTCCCTCAGAACCACTCCGGTGGATGGTGCGACTGTAATTATCTCAGGTGGGCTCGCGACTCCCATCCCTATTGTCAGGAACGTGAGTAGTTTTAGGATATCCATGCTATAGAGAAAGAGAAATAAGCACAAACAGACACGGCATGCGTTGGTTAGGGTGTACATGCAGTGATGATGTTCAGGGCACAAAGAACGCATTTATACACATATCAGTTTTATACTTTGTTAGCGGAGTTTAAATTGCAAAGTTCCTATTTTGATTATTTGACACGGTTCTAGATTTCCTGGTTAGGTGATTGAATATTGTTTTGCATCATGGTTTAAGTTATCAGCCTTTTTGTTTTGTTCCCCGAGTCTTAGGGTTTAGTTATTTTCTGGGGCGTGTGCAATTTGATCTGGTTTCGATGTACCCATCTGGTCTCTGGCTCGCCCTTGCTTTTTTTGATTTGTATTTTATAGGCTACGGGTGAGAGTTTGTCCACTATGGGGTAGGGGCCCTTCCACCTGGGAAGGAATTTCTTGTTGAGTTTCCCTTTGGACTGCTTGGTCTTCCCGTCTGGGTGAGCAAAAATGAAATACCAAACCAAATCCCCTACTTGGAATTGGTCCTGCGAGGCCTTTCTGTCGTAGTACGTTTTCCTGGCCTCTACGCTTTTCGTTAAGTTTTCCTGAGCGAAAGCGAACGTGGTACGCAGGTGTTCGTGGAGGTCCGTCAGGTATTGGTGTGTGGTGTAAGCGGTGGCTAGGTTAGCTCCCCCTGGCTGGTATAACAGGTGCAGTGGCAAAGTCATCTGCCGCCCTGTCATCATTTCGAACGGGGACACCTTCGTGGTGGTGTGTGGCGTTGCTCGAATTGCCATCAATACGAGTGGTAATTTGATGTCCCAATCTTTTTGATTGGCCGCAACAAACTTTTTCAGTATGCCGATCACCGTTCGGTTTCCCCGTTCCACCTGTCCTGACGACTCTGGATGGTAGCTGATATGCAGTTGGTTTTTAACGCCTAATAGGCGCCACAGTTCTTGCATCACTTCGGCAGTGAAATGTGTCCCACGATCTGAATTAATCAGCCGCGTGGGTAGCCCAAAGCGTGAGAAAACATGATTCAAAAGCAAGAGTGCAGTTGTTTCTGCGTTGTTGTTTGCTGCCGGTAGACATTCAAGCCATTTGGTGAAAGCGCATGTGATGGCTAAGAAATATTTGTTACCCCTGGAGGATTTCGGGAATGGTCCTGCCCAGTCTATCTGCAGATCCGCCCATGGGAACGTGATTCCCCTCTTTTGTAAAGGCGCTCTGTGAGTTGGGTTGGAAGGTTGGAACTGACAGCAAGTCAGGCAACCTTTCACGTAGTCGGCCACATCCCGCTGCATCTTGGGCCAGTATGCCACTTGACACAACTCATCACATGTTGCTTGGACACCTCGATGTCCAGCCGTTGGTGAGTCGTGAGCGTAGCCCAGTAATACCCCCCTGTGGTGCTGAGGTATAACTAAACGTGGTGAAGTGTATAGGTCAGCAGCATATACCAATAAACCATCGGTCAGCGACATGTGCTCTTTTGACAACAGCAGTTGCGCCAAGTATTCGACCGAGTCCACGTCTGTGGGGGAAATAGGCGGTGGTGTGTCACCGGCAAGTAGCGCCACCATATGCATCAGGGCCGGATCGGTTGCCTGTAGCGACACTAGATCTGTGTCTCTTTGTGCAGGCGTCAAGGAGGCGGCGCAACCTTGTTGCCCGTCTTGTTGAGCGCGTTTTGACGCACGAGTGATCACACAAACCACTGCCACGGGTTCCGTGGGTAGCCATTCGGGGAGAAGTTCCCACGGAATGCCATCCACGGCTCCCGCTTTGGCCAGAGCGTCAGTCTGGTCGTTGAACTCCTTGTCGGCGCCAGGTAGGGTGGAATGCCCCCTGACCTTTTTCCAGTAAACCTGCATGTCGTGGGTGTTAACCACGTGGTCGCACGCCACGATCAAGTCTTTGTGTTTTACTGGTTTTCGGCCAGCGGTTAGAAAGTTATTCTTGCGCCAGTTTGGAAGATGGCATGTGAAACTAAGCCTAGCGTAGTTGGAGTCAGTACAGATAACCAGTTCTTTGATCCCGTTATCGGCGGCGTCGCGTAAGGCGACAAGTGTGGCCGCGATCTCAGCGTACTGAGACGTTTGTGGCCCCAGCTTGAGACTCTGGGGTTCGCTGGGCGTGTCGTTCAACCATACAATGCCCACGCCAGCCTGTCTAGTGGGTTTGGTGTAAGAGCACCCATCCACGTATACAGTTGGCATGGTTTTGCAAACGTTCTCGTCGAAATAATGATGACGAGTGGGTAGAGGGGGTGACACGTCATGGCGGATAACATCTGGGTCCAGGGGATCCTGCGTGCACTTCTGACACATGGCTAGCCCTGAACCAAGAGGCATTTTATGATTCTGTGCGTACTTGACTTCGACATTGTGGCTCTGGAAAGTCATGAGCCATTTGGCGATGCGAGAGTTCGTCACCGCCCCTTCACGTAACCGTTGACTGTTAAGAAAAGTGACAGGCTGATGGCATGTCTCTACGATGACTTTTTGACCCCCAACATAGTTGGCGAAATGGCTGACTGCCCAGACCGTGGCCAGCAACGCCTTTTCGCAGTCAGTGAACTTCTGCTCAACGTCGCTAAGGCCTTTGCTGGCGTAAGCCACCACTCTCTTGTCTGCGTCGTGGATCTGGTATAAGCCCGCCGAAATACTCAGCGGGGAGAAACCCGCTTCCAGATAGAATTTCCTGGAAGAATCAGGGTAAGCCAGGCACGGGGCAGAGCAGAGTGCTCTTTTCAGAGTGGTCATTGCATCATCCTGCACCTTGCTCCAAGTGAACGGGACATCCTTCTTGAGGAGCTCGTTAAGAGGGCGGGCGATTTCCGCATAGCCTTCGATGAATTGTCGACTGTAGTTGCAGACACCCAAGAAGCTGCGCAGTTCTGACACGTCTGTTGGCGTTTTCAGATTCTGCATACCTTGGATTCGGCTAGCCTGTGGTTCGACTCCATGAGGTCCCACCAACAGTCCGACATAATTCACTTTCTTTCGCAACCATTGGGCTTTTGAGAGCACAATCTTTGCGCCTGCAGCGACGAGCTGTCCCAAGACGTGGTCCACTTCCTGTAAGTGGGCCGGTAGAGTTTTGCTTCGGATCAGAATGTCGTCAACAAAAATTACCGAACCTCTGGCCGTCGCGTCTGGGCAGGCCTTGTTCAGGAAGATGTTGAATTCAGCGGGAGAATTGGAAAAACCAAAAGGAAGACGATTGAATGTGTACTGGCGATTGGCGAACGTAAACGCTAACTTATGCTGGTCACGGTGGTCTACCGGTATTGTCCAAAACCCAGAGGCGATGTCAATGGTGCTGAACACCGTAGCATCCCTGACTCTTGGCAGCTCTTGTTCTAATTGCGTCATGGGCCACCGGGACAAGGGAGTCAGTTTATTCAGCTGCCTGTAATCAATCGTAGGCCTCCAAGCGCCATTCTTTTTCAGCACGGGCCAAAGAGGTGAATTGTAGACGCTGTTGCACAAACGTATGATGCCCTTGTCCAGCATGGCCGTGACCGTCTGCTGGACTTCGTCGTATGAAGCTAAAGGAATTTTATACTGTCGCACGTATGAGGGCGGGGCCCCTGGCTTTGTCGGGATCCGCACAGTGTGAATGTCGGTGAGACCGCAATCAAGTGAATCCTTGGCAAAGACCGAGCCGTGCTTGTACAATACTTGCCGAAAGTCTGCGCGGAACGTTGAATCCGCGGTTGCGTCACCTAGTGCCAAAGCTTGAGTTAACTCGGCGTCGAAACCATCATAGGGTTCCGGTAACGTCGGGGCCCCACAATCCTTAGGGTTGGTGGGGGCCGCCGTGCGCCAATTGGCCTCTGTGGTGGTGTCCCCTCGAGAGATGTTGTAGACCAGCATGTGATCTCTGTGGTCCAGCTCCACCCTGCCCACTGAGTCGCTGTCAATGGGAAGTTGAGAGACTATGGAGATTGCACCTGAGGGCAGGGACGTAGTTACGTCAGGGGAGCGTGGGTCTCGCTGTAGTAGCAACGGAATCTTGCCGATGACCGGGATGGTCAAGCTGAAATCATAGAACTCGGTGCTGATCAGCAATCCCAAGTCTGTGCCCTTAGGCAAAGTGACGTCTGACTCCAATCGATTGGTTACTAACAGGTACGTAGACCTCCCCTCCACGTCCAGCATGGGCGTGCCTTGGAAGGCCAGACCTCTGCTGGTGAACCCCGAGGAGGGTTGGAAGAACACCAAGGGTTGGTGCAGTTCGTGGCCTGGTTTGATATTTAACCTAACGGCCACTTCTGCCATGCGTGCCGGGACGACAACGTCATGTTCAACGATGACTCCACACACTTGCGGCATCGTTTGGCCCGCCAGGATTTGTGCGTGGGAGAGCGTGGTGTCATCCCTGAGGAGGGGTGTTAATGCCCAAAGCAGGTTGTTAAGAGTATCGACCGTTACTGCCAGTCTGATTGCCAAATCGGCCCCCAGGAGGGCTCCCTGTTTGAGGTCAGGGACCACCAAGAAAGCCTGGTGAAGTGTACGGTTTCCCACAGTTAGCGTTGCAGCGCACACCCCCGTGGCCACTAAGGTCGTGGGTTTAGGGGTGCCAAGTGGGAATCGGAAACTCTTGTGCAACAGCGTGAGTGTCGGAGTGACACTCTGAAGTTGGGAGAAAGTGTCTGCGCTAATGGCGGACCACTCCGACCACAAAGCCAAACCCACCTGGTGTATGTGTATGCCGTTGAGTGTGACTCCAGCCGGAATCTGCGGGCAGTACTGGTCATCGCGTAGCGAAGGGCCCAAGATACACAGGAAGTTCTGTCGTTGTTGGTGGAAGTCTCCACGACCTCCGACAAGAGTTGCCGGGGCCGAGGAGTGTTGGGGGCGTTCCACGTCAAGGCTGTTGATTTCGGGAAACTCGTCACTATCAAGAGGCATTGGTTCCCGGAGTTCAGTGGAGATGGTTAGATCTGCGTAGTCTATTCTCGGTTCCAATCTCTCCAGTAGGTCGCGTCCCACCAACAGTGGGACATGACTCACCGGCGAGACATATATGGGGTGGATCATGGACCAAGGACCAATCTGGACTTGGCACAGGGCCACTCTGTCCAACTTAGTGGTGGACAGTGCATACGGCACCACCACTATAGGGTGGTGGCACAATTTAATGTCTCGCTGGTTTTGTCGAGCCCGGCCCTGTAGGACATGGAATAAATCTTCCGACATAAGAGTGATGTCGGCAGCCGTGTCAAGCAAAGCGTCGTGGGTTACAGCCTGTTCAAGTGTTACTGATAAGTACAACTTCCGTCGCGCTCCTTTCTTTATGATTTTAGTTAAAAACTGACGAAACCCAGGGTTTGCCCCTGGTTCCCGTGGGCCGTGGTCGACCTCATCGGAGGCGAGGTCATGCTGTATAGTCAGAATTTCGCAGTCCTGAGTCTCCGTAGGGGAGACTGTGTGGTCATCACTACTTTCGACTGCAGTTGCGTCTGGTTGGATGTCACAGATGTCACCGGCCTGGCCCGTGCTCGAGCCTGGTGGTGACTTTCCTACACACCCAGCTTCCTGAGGAGGGGAGAAATGCCCCTCCCCTGGTTGTGGTAGTGATAAACATAGAACGTCCTTTGATTGGCCCTTGTTATCATTTTTGGACCTATCGTTGGACGCGGGGCTTTCCCCTTTTTTGGACGTGCCTCTCTTAGGGAACGTCTTCTTTTTGCCTTTAATGTTCTTTTGAACTGCGGCGAGTAACTCCGACAGTTTGTCGGTGATGCTTGCAATGCTCTGCTCCGTACCGTTCCCTGCGCCTGACGCCGGGACAGTTGCCCGTGGCTTTGACTCTTGAACCCTCAGGGATTTCGGGTCGTCAGAGGCCTCGTCTTGGAAGCGTATTTTGCGGAACGGACTTGGACTACGGTCTCTGTAGGACGAGTCCCGAGTCTTGGGAGGGGGAGACCTATCGCGGTTCTTCAAGGAAGGCCGGGAATTATTGTCATAGTGACGATTTCTATCGTCACGGGAACGGTCAAAAGACGGTGATCGATTCCGATTCCATGACGCGGGTGAGGCTTCACGGGACCGGCGCCGGTCGCGGCCCTCTTGGTCTCTGTCGTGAGAAGAATCTCGGCGATGTTGCCAAGAAGAATTGGAGGCGTCTCTCCCGTGGGAGCGGCCTCTTTCACCACGATCAAAAGACCCAGACCTATCGCGGTGCCCGGGTGGATTTGACGAACCCTTAGGCGCCGAACGGCTCCTGTCTTCATGGTGTGAAGAAGTACCCTTACTATTTCTATTGTCTTCCTCCCGTGGGTGACCCCCCTCAAGTTCCATGCTATATATGTCATGGTCCTTTGGCTTAACATGTTCTCTGTCGAATGCTTCGCGTGCTAAGTGACGCAAATCGGTTGACCGAGCACGCTTGGGGTCGATGCCCAGCGGGAATTGCTTCCGGATGGAAGCGTGTAAGTTAGACATGAAAAGAGATTTGAAGTTCGGGTCTTCTTCCATGTCAGGGAGGTTACTGTCCCCAAAGTAAGCTCTGCGCAAACGAGTATAAAACACGTTGATGGTCTCTGACTTAAATTGGCGGACTGCCATGGCTGCGGTTAGGCCGCCCAAAGCTTGATGGTCGGCAAATTCCTCTATCAAAGCTAATCGTATGGTATGCCAGTCCTGGAGCGCCGCCGGTGGTTGGCGTTTAAGGAACCCGTTTACCTCGCGATTTGAGGTAAAACAAACCAGACTTACCTTTGTGTCTGGTGACACGGGTTCGTGAGCTCGCAGGTGATAGTCGATGTCTTCAAGATAAGAATGGGTATCTACCGCTCCATTGGCTTGTGGGTCGAACTTCGTAATATACCGAGCGATTCTCCTGATGGCATCGTCATCTAACCGCTGCACTCGGCGCTGTGTGCTGAGTGCGGCGCCGGTCGTACCACCAGTGGGCAAAACATCAGCAGAGCTTGCGTGAGGCGTGGATTGCCCCACCACCACTGTGCTCTGGGGCAAAGACTGGTACCCAAGGCCATAATCGGGAGTGGAACTTGCTGTTTGAGGGAGTACATGGCTCCCCAAGACGGGCGCTGGGCTGCCTTGTTTGAAACCTGGTGGCCCCCCACGCGTCGCATCGTGAGATGCTATAACCCCGTCTATGCGCAAGCGTTTATTTTGTTCCTGTGCAGTGATAGCGGCAGTCTTCCAAAGGGCCACCTGCTTGTCCTGCTCCCGTGTATAATCTTGAAACCCAGCCCTTTCCTTTTCATAGCTTTGTATTTGGGCTATTTGAGCATCTATATTGTTTTTATTCTGGATTAACTGGTCCTCTTTGGAGGACATGTCATCCCGTAATGATTTAATTTGGTGGGTCTGGGTATCGACCATCTCATTCAACTCTTTGATCGCGATTGACTTATTTGCTCCCCACGTTGTGTGTTTTTTTAGTTCGTCCTGGAGAGTAAGTCGTTGTGCGTCTAAATCGTCTAATTTTAGGTTTGCCTGGTTCAGGTTCTGTTGTAGCTGAGCATTTTCCCCTATTAAAGGAGAAGTCCCCGGCGGGGAAATTGGGCCAACCGTCCCCGGCGGGGAAGTTGGGCCAACCGTCCCCTGCAAACGAGTTATTTCCAGCTGTGCCTGTTGAAACTGGACCCTGAGATCAGCTATCTCTTGTCCAGCCTCACTTAACTCGCCGCCTTGGGTTCTGAGCCTCCCCTGATATTCTGCTACCAGGGCCTGACTGCTATTTAGCTGATCCTGACTGCTATTTAGCCTGTCTCTCATGTCTCGCAATTCAGCCCCAATTTCAAGGGCCTGTGCTCGCGCTTCAGTGAGATTCGTTTGGCTAAGATCGGCCTTCAAATCCCTTATTTGCTGACGGGATTGGGCAGCTGTCTCAGCCGAGACCTTGAGTTGGATAAAATCTAAATCTCGTAACCTAACCAGGTTCCCAAGTATATGTTGATTTAATTTCTCACGTTCTGCCTTAGTGTAAAGCCGTGTCTCTGCGTGAGAGCTAGCTAAGGCTTGTAAATTCACTAGTATTGCGTCTGCGTCACATTTGCTCGGTGTTTCATCCAAACTTAGGCCAGTCGTTGCGTTAAGCAACCTTATTATAGCTACGTACGGGTCCATGCTCGCTTTCTGTGTAGCTGGCTAACAGTACAGTATGCTTCAACAGCACAAAGCCACAAAACTTCTGTAAACAAAACAGCGATGGGGCCAAATGTCACCACCACGCTCCCTCGTTGCCTCTCAGGCGAAACAGTACAGAGCCCTCAATTTGGTTTGAGGACACAAAAGACAATTCTGTGCGGAAGTGAAATAGATCAGCTATATTGATTTTGTTATTATTCCTGCCCCTTAACCCCCCTTTTTATTAACACCCTTAGTTCCCTTTGAAAGGAAGGAAGGGAGTAAATAAAATATTAAAAGGGAATAAACACCCAAAATAAAATAAATAAAATTTTTAATTTGGATTAAAAATCTCAATTTGTAAATGGCTAAAATGAAAATAATTAATTAAACCCAATCAATCAACTGCCTGATCAACAAAACCTCAAAGGCTTAATCAACCATACATTCAACCAAACGAGAATAACCAATTAAACTCAATTTGTAAATGGCTAAAATGAAAAGAATTAATTAAACCCAATCAATCAACTGCCTGATCAACAAAACCTAAAAGGCTTAATCAACCACACATCCAACCAAACGGGAATAACCAATTAAAACTCACTCTGTATGTGGCTCAAATGAAAATAATTAATTAAACCCAATCAATCAACTGCCCGATCAACAAAACCTAAAAGGCTTAATCAACCACACATTCAACCAAACGGGAATAACCAATTAAAACTCAATTTGTATGTGGCTCAAATGAAAATAATTAATTAAACCCAATCAATCAACTGCCTGATCAACAAAACCTAAAAGGCTTAATCAACCACACATTCAACCAAACGGGAATAACCAATTAAAACTCAATTTGTATGTGGCTCAAATGAAAATAATTAATCAAACCCAATCAATCAACTGCCTGATCAACAAAACCTAAAAGGCTTAATCAACCACACATTCAACCAAACGGGAATAACCAATTAAATCAGCAAGCCAATCGCCTGGTTGATTAAAACCACACAACCCAAACAGAGGTTATTTCGAGCCTTAAATCTGGAATGCCACAAAGGAATGAACGAATCACTTGGGATTCAAACCTCCTAACGACACAATGGTATTAATTAAGTAAATCCAACAAGTTAATTGCCTGGGTGATCACAACCAAAGGTCAGACCAAACCACACACTTAACAGAGTCTATTCCAAAAAATCTAGAGTCAAAGGACAAGGGCATTAAAAGGACAAAAAAAAAAAAGCCTGTATCCCTTAAACAAAACAAACCCGATTTCCACAGAACAAGGGCTGTGCAAATTAAAGAATGTGTAATTTGTCCAAGGCACAGGTCGTAAATAGCAGAAATGTTTCACTCAATGTACCACACAATTAATTATCCACAACTGAATATGTCTGAAAGAGCACAGAGGGCTACACTGTTATGCACACAGAATGTAACCTATAGTACTACCGAAAACGGGCAGGCACGCAAACGCGAGCCCAATGAATGAGTGTATGAAACGTGAAATAATGTCTCTACCATGCACAACGATTAAATGGTGTTAATCGCTAACACGAGCATGCATGTAACCTAGAGGAACGCAACGATCAATAAAACGCGTGTGATACAACCGGCGGCCACAAGATGGGGCGATTGCCTACTTTGTATCACACGTTGCCAACAATGGGCGGGCTGGCCGGACGCAGAGCGTCACGCACCCAGCGGTCGGACCTCAGGGGGCGGGGCGCCGACGGGGAACACACAAGATGGCGATTATGCAATCCGAGCGTGAGCAGCTTCCCTTAAACACAGTGGGAGCGCGTCACGCCCCAATTTACAAAATGGCGATCTCGCTAGTGGCCAGAGCAGACGTGTATTTCGCAGGCAGTGAACAACACTGTATTTGCGATCACGTCAATTAGCCACTGTATAGATCCTTGTTTACGCTCCTGATCTAAACTCTTAACCTCAAAAAGGCAGCACACTTATGGCGACACTTAAGTCTAAATTCATACTAAGCCAATGGCCTTTCTGTAATGCCGTGAGCCGTTTTATAGTATAGAGAGAATTCTCAGGTTCCCCTGGACAATAGCGCGAATTACACGCTATACGAACTTAATCGCTTAGTCCAGTGGCAAACATTCGTTGCTGAGATGACCCACAAATAGCTTACATTCGGGGACAGTGCAACTGGGCGTTAGGAAACAGAATCACTTAAACGATAGCCCACTTTTATTAATTACGCTCCAATAAATAGTAATCCCGCGTCTGCAGAAACGTGGGACCAAATGTCGGAGGGCTTGAATCGGCCGTTACCAGCCAAATGCTTGAGTTGATCAACCGTTACTTAAAAAAAAAAGAAGGACAACTGTAGCGCACAAGCGCACAAATAAAGTTCCAACGAACCTTTATTCAAATCAAATGTACATTAATCTCTTATACACCGAAGGACCGTAATTCAACAAAACCATTTCACTTAGAGGCACCAGTATGTAGCGAGATAATTAGGCAAGATTATGATGTCAATTAGCCAGAGAGTAAATGTAACCTTAACTCGCCAGCGAATTAAAGGCACATTACACTCTATCCCCTTGCATATCATTAACGTCCAATGAGGGCGTGAGTTTCGAATATGGTTGTATTAATGTTAAAATTACGGTTCTCCTCGATGCACACAGATCAATGAACACAGACAGAAACAAAGAAACACTCCGTAGATTTGTTTAGATTGTACTAGCAAATGGTATATTTATTATATCGAAATACTGTTACAAAATGCTTGCATCTGGTTGTGTGCAATCATTCATTCAAAAATAATACCACATAGCAAATGAACGAGCGCGTCAACAGGTATTTAGTGGAGACATGAGCTTCAGCTAAATAAACTGTTGTGCATTGAAAATATATATTTTGCCAGGCCGGTGTGGAGTCCTACCTTTGACAACTCGCGCGGTGAAACGGAGTTAGTCAATGGTAGTACACAATTAAATTCGATCTGGTCAAAATGATATTACAATTATAGCTTCGTTCTGTTTAAAACACAATGCAAAGATAGTTTCAGGAAGAAGAAAGAGGAAAGAGGAAAGAGGTTCTCCTAGCAACTAGGAGATTTAAATGGTTGCTAACTTCAAGTTTACCTTAAATCATTTCCCGAGGAAAAGAGTAGCTGGTTCTCTAAATCAGGTTATAAAATAAGGAATCTAGCGTCGGTTTGGGGCATTAACATGTTCAATTCCTGGACCCACCTGTGGTTGAAATTCCGTCTAGGCGAGATCCTCAGAATCTGGAACCAGGAGTAATGAACGTAGTTAAAATCCAAAGGTGTTGCGCGACACTATAAAGTTGTCTTTACTTCTTTAAGATTAAAATATAACGTAGTCGATCTGGTTCTCATATGAACACACCCAGTTGAGGTGATACGGAACTGCTCTAGTTCCCTGGGTCTGTGTTTAAAAGGCAAGCTCCACGCGTGGCTTGTGTTGCGTGGTCGTTGCAAAATGGAAAGAGCAACCAAAATCGGTTCTCTCTGGTATATATTGAAGTTAAGAAAAGCGCCAAAAAGGCATTCTCTTTGTCTTGGGAACCAGCTCAAACTGGTTAGTAAATTTGCTTATTTTACCCCAAAGTCCGTTTGGAGGGGCTAAGGAATGTCGCACCTATAACTTATCGCCAGCAACCATTTGTTTAGATCTTTGAAGTTAAGAGCGCACACACACACATCCACACACCGGCACACACAGGCACACACGCACCAACGCACATACTCACACACACACACACACACACGCCCACCCTTGGGTAAGCGTTCAACCGTGAGGTTATTTTTCACACGTCTGGGGATGGCAGCGCATCCCCCCCAATATTGAACAAAAGGTAGTGGTGTTTGGTATGTGCGTTCTTATTAAACAATGTGTGTTACAGTAGTGCATGTCATTCTGGTCTCACAATCAAGGGTTAGGAAGTGCATTTCTTGTGCCAGTGGCTGCATGGCACTGTCCAGTGTCTGTCATCTGTTAGGGTGAAACGTTCAGCAGATTCTGCGTGCCCCACGCGCATCCTGGCGGGGTTAGGGGAGTCTTCAGGTCCGGTTTGTTTATTCAGTGTAGGCAATAACTCGACCAAGTGTCAGGCACCACCGTTCGGCCCACATTCTCTGATTTTACTCACTCAAGAGAAATGGGGAAATAAGGTGGTGTCCTTTTACTTAAATTGGCCAAGTTAATTTCACCCATCAGCTCTCTCTCAGACTACAACGGGTTTCTGAACTGCCCACAGCCTTCCTATGAGACACAGACCGAGTAGGAAAAAATGGTGGTATTTTATCATGAACATTAGTTAGCACCAATTATAGGAAGAGAAGTTGAAAAGTGGTGAAGTGGTCCTTTAACACAATTATTTTCTCATGGTAAAAAACAAAAAAGTGCAGGACAACAGTGGCAAATACATTGGAAAAACAAACAAATCTAGCGAGACATGGTATCATTTAGTGCCTTAATGGCATTTGGTATGAAGGAATTACCTCTGAGATGTAATGGAGTAGAATTGGAAATACTCAAGTAATGTACAAAGACCTAAAATTTTTACTTAACCCATTCAGTACGGGAACCCCTTTTGGGGTTCTTGTTTCTATATGCCGTGTGTAGCAGCATAGCATTTTTGTATTTTTGAGTGGTGTAAACCACTCCTACAACTGGCTTTGTTAGTTTACGTGTCTGTCTGTCTGTCTGTCTGTTCGTACCAAAAAATGAGCACGGTTGCTATGGTCACCCAGTTCACACGGGTGTGATTTCATTACGTCAGACATTACGTCAGACCACAGCTGACCAGTCTATATAAGACCTTACACCACTCAGTTCACACGGGTGTGATTTTTTGAATACATATTTGAACTTGTTTTTTCTGGATTTAGAAGGCATTTTTAGAATCAGCCTCTGTCCTAATTGGGTACAGTATTTACAGTAAGTACATACATGTTTTTAGTTACTTTACACCACTGGTGGATGTGTGTGTTTCGTCTGCAGCCATCCAATGTAAAGTGTGTGTGTGTGTGTGTGTGTGTGTGTGTGTGTGTGTGTGTGTGTGTGTGTGTGTGTGTGTGTGTGTGTGTGTGTGTGTGTGTGTGTGTGTGTGTGCGTGTGCGTGTCTCCACAGTGTGGAGTCGTCAGACGTCAACTGGAAGAGGAAGAAGAGCGGAGGGATAAAGATCGTCTGTCAGTCAGAGAGCAGAGACTTCTCCGCCATGGCCTTCATCACCGACCACGTCAACTCTCTGATAGAACAGTGGTTCCCTGGTAGGTGATGACCTCATTGTAATGACCTCATGATAATGTCAACTCCCTGATAGAACAGTGGTTCCCTGGTGGGTGACTTAACCCATTTAGTCTTGATGACAGTTTTCTAAAAAAAAATCTATGTATTTCTGTGAATTTATGGTAGACTTCTTCTCTAATGTGTTTGTCACATGCAGTCAAGAAGTGGAGTTCTGTCTCCACCACTCCTTGACTACAGTGAGAACACAGCCTGTCCTCTCTGGGCAGCCAGGTTTGACTACAGTGAGAACACAGCCTGTCCTCTGGGAAGCCAGGTTTTGTCTAGATATCTGCCTTTCTCGATGGCCAGGCTGTGTTCACTGAGTCTGTCTCCTTCTCCTCTTTTTCTCTCACTGCATGCTCTGTGCTTCCCCCCCCCCCCCCCCCGTCTCTAACCATCAGTCATTTGAGTGCACGTGAGGTGCACGTGCTCCGTGCACGCTGTGACTGCCTCCACAACAGCAGCTTTAGTAAACTGCAGCCATCCCTCATTGTGTCGGCCGGATCTGCCAGTCAACCCCCCTCCCCCTCCCCCCCATCGTGCACATCGTGCACGTCACAGCTCCTAAGCAGCTCCAGGCGTACAAGCCCCAGTGACTCATCCACTTTAACAGGAGTTGTGCACAACGATGCCTAGCAGTACTACTTCACCTGGTCTCCCCATAGTAGCACTACTTCACCTGGTCTCCCCATAGCAGCACTACGTATAGCCTGGTCTCCCCATAGCAGCACTACTTATAGCCTGGTCTCCCCATAGCAGCACTACTTCACCTGGTCTCCCCATAGCAGCACTACTTCACCTGGTCTCCCCATAGCAGCACTACATAGTCTGGTCTCCCCATAGCAGCACTATGTAGCCTGGTCTCCCCATAGCAGCACTATGTAGCCTGGTCTCCCCATAGCAGCACTACTTATAGCCTGGTCTCCCCATAGCAGCACTACTTATAGCCTGGTCTCCCCATAGCAGCACTACTTATAGCCTGGTCTCCCCATAGCAGCACTACATAGTCTGGTCTCCCCATAGCAGCACTACGTAGTTTGGTCTCCCCATAGGAGCACTACGTATAGTCTGGTCTCCCCATAGCAGCACTACGTATAGTCTGGTCTCCCCATAGCAGCACTACTTCACCTGGTCTCCCCATAGCAGCACTACGTATAGCCTGGTCTCCCCATAGCAGCACTACGTATAGCCTGGTCTCCCCATAGCATAACTACATATAGCCTGGTCTCCCCATAGCAGCACTACGTATAGCCTGGTCTCCCCATAGCAGCACTACGTATAGCTTGGTCTCCCCATAGCAGCACTACGTATAGCCTGGTCTCCCCATAGCATAACTACATATAGCCTGGTCTCCCCATAGCAGCACTACATAGCCTGGTCTCCCCATAGCAGCACTACTCATAGTCTGGTCTCCCCATAGCAGCACTACGTAGCCTGGTCTCCCCATAGCAGCACTACATAGCCTGGTCTCCCCATAGTAGCACTACTCATAGCCTGGTCTCCCCATAGCAGCACTACTTATAGCCTGGTCTCCCCATAGCAGCACTACGTATAGCCTGGTCTCCCCATAGCAGCACTACGTAGCCTGGTCTCCCCATATCACCACTACGTAGCCTGGTCTCCCCATAGCAGCACTACTTATAGCCTGGTCTCCCCATAGCAGCACTACTTATAGCCTGGTCTCCCCATAGCAGCACTACGTAGCCTGGTCTCCCCATAGCAGCACTACGTAGCCTGGTCTCCCCATAGCAGCACTACATAGTCTGGTCTCCCCATATCACCACTACGTAGCCTGGTCTCCCCATAGCAGCACTACGTAGCCTGGTCTCCCCATATCACCACTACGTAGCCTGGTCTCCCCATAGCAGCACTACGTAGCCTGGTCTCCCCATATCACCACTACGTAGCCTGGTCTCCCCATAGCAGCACTACTTATAGCCTGGTCTCCCCATAGCAGCACTATGTAGCCTGGTGGTCTCCCCATAGCAGCACTACGTAGCCTGGTCTCCCCAGACGAGACATGAAGCTGCCTGGCGGTTGTGTCATCTTCCCACAGGCTGCTGTCGCTGTACCTGTCAAAACAGACACACCGTGTGCCACTATCAGTTAGTGGCTAGAGGCAGAGTTGTGACGTGTGGAAACGCTGTACGAGCTTCATGTCAGACTGATAACGTTGGCGACCAACAGGATCGGGGATGGAGCCGTGTGTGTGTGCGTGTGTGCGTGTGTGCGTGTGTGTGTGTGTGTGTGTGTGTGTGTGTGTGTGTGTGTGTGTGTGTGTGTGTGTGTGTGTGTGTGTGTGTGTGTGTGTGTGTGTGTGTGTGTGTGTGTGTGTGTGTGTGTGTGTGTGTGTGTGCGCGCAAGTAACTGCTTTCCTTTATTGACAAGCCTTTGCTACAAAACTGTATACATCTGAACGTTTTATTTATCTTTTCTTCTGAGGGGCCCCTCCTATGCCCAGCTTTGAGGGTGTGCGTGACTGCCGTGACACAAGATGATTTGGTCGATCACCCCATAGCGATGATTTGATTGGCTGAGCAAAGTACACAATGAAGATAAGAGTGAGGGCAGAAAAGTGAAGATGCCAAAAGTGATTGGCCGGAATGACATTTGTGATGATTTGATTGGCTGAGCACGGACTTTGATGTATGATCATGTATGATGATAAGACCGCCCCTCACTTCACACGGGTGTGATTTTTTTTTTTTTGCTTTACCACAAACTTTTTCCTGAGATGCCTGAGATAAGATATATGTAAAGGTGCGTGAGCAAACTGAGCATATACGGTAGCAGCAAGGTCAAGGTGAATAAAAAGATGAACACACAAAAGACAAAAGTCTGAGTCGTTTTCATGCAGTAAAAATATCTGTTTCACCCTCTGTAGCGCTGACCACCAGCATGTGTTCTATCTGTTTCACCCTCTATAGTGCTGACCGCCAGTATGTGTTCTATCTGTTTCACCCTCTATAGTGCTGACCGCCAGTATGTGTTCGATCTGTTTCACCCTCTATAGTGCTGACCGCCAGTATGTGTTCGATCTGTTTCACCCTCTGTAGCGCTGACCACCAGTATGTGTTCGATCTGTTTCACCCTCTATAGTGCTGACCACCAGCATGTGTTCTATCTGTTTCACCCTCTATAGTGCTGACCGCCAGTATGTGTTCTATCTGTTTCACCCTCTATAGTGCTGACCACCAGTATGTGTTCTATCTGTTTCACCCTCTATAGTGCTGACCGCCAGTATGTGTTCTATCTGTTTCACCCTCTATAGTGCTGACCGCCAGTATGTGTTCGATCTGTTTCACCCTCTATAGTGCTGACCACCAGTATGTGTTCGATCTGTTTCACCCTCTGTAGCGCTGACCACCAGTATGTGTTCGATCTGTTTCACCCTCTGTAGCGCTGACCACCAGTATGTGTTCGATCTGTTTCACCCTCTGTAGCGCTGACCACCAGTATGTGTTCGATCTGTCTCACCCTCTGTAGCGCTGACCACCAGTATGTGTTCGATCTGTCTCACCCTCTGTAGCGCTGACCACCAGTATGTGTTCGATCTGTCTCACCCTCTGTAGCGCTGACCGCCAGTATGTGTTCGATCTGTCTCACCCTCTGTAGCGCTGACAGCCAGTGAGAGCGATGGGAGCCTGGTCATCGAGCAGTACGCCCCCTGTCCGCTGTGCGCCTCTGCGGGCAGACCAAGCCAGAACCTCCCTGTCCCAACCAGCCAGAACCCCCCTGTCCCACCCAGCCGGCCATCAGGTACTGTATATTCTTCCAGTAGGCCTTAGGGAGAGGCAATGATCACTTCTCCCTCAACACATTCCCTGCGTTGAATTTAAATCGTCATATAACCTTCACTGCAGAGATTTTCACTGACCTTTTTGGAGAATCATCCCGTCGCGCATGCACGTCCGTTTGATGAACATCGTTTGTCGTCGTCTTGAAAAAGAATCCAAACTGCCCATCAGCCACAGAACGAAAGAGGAAGGCTTCCATAGCCCGCCGCCATAGCCATTAGAATGCATTGGGCCTCAGTTTCCCAGAAGCCCTAGCGAGCCGGTGTGGCCAATGTTTTTTTGTTGTTTTTTGTTGGTTACGTCATCAGAACGCGTCACCTATCCCACTGTGACGGATGGACACCCCGTAAGTCTTAAAACGTATCTTGATGTGAAAAGGGTTGAAAAGCACTGTAATAAAGTATGTAATGGATTAGGAGCGGGACCGGGGGCAGGAGAGGCGACCGGAGGCCGTGGCGGGACAGCGGGGGACGGAGCAGTGACTCCTCCTCCTCACTACTTCAACATGGAGGACTGTGTCCTGGCCGCGGTGGACAAGGAGCACATCGTGTGTCCCCGACACCCCGGGCTACCCGTCCCGCTGCAGGAGCTGGTCCCCGAGCTCTTCATGACCGACTTCCCTTCACGGTAAATAATACATGCTTTTATTTATATGCGTTTTTTCTGGGAGGGAGTCGAGAGGCAGTCCATATTTAATGGGAGGGAGTCGAGGGGCAGTCCATATTTAATGGGAGGGAGTCGAGGGGCAGTCCATATTTAATGGGAGGGAGTCGAGGGGCAGTCCATATTTAATGTCGCCGACTGACCCGCCCAGGTGATGGCAATAATACTAATGACCGTAGTCTTACCGTGCAGTGTGCACTGTGAAAACTCTGGACGGTCGTTTGGATGCTGTCATTGGATACCTCTGTCATTTCCTCGTATTTCTAGTTGAAATAATGTCATGCCCATTTGTCCAGTGCATAGCCTACTGCAGGCCTGGTTGACTAGATTTAGAAGACATTTGTCCAGTGCATAGCCTACTGCAGGCCTGGTTGACTAGATTTAGAAGACATTTGTCCAGTGCATAGCCTACTGCAGGCCTGGTTGACTAGATTTAGAAGACATTTGTCCAGTGCATAGCCTACTGCAGGCCTGGTTGACTAGATTTAGAAGACATTTGTCCAGTGCATAGCTTACTGCAGGCCTGGTTGACTAGATTTAGAAGACATTTGTCCAGTGCATAGCCTACTGCAGCCCTGGTTGACTAGATTTAGAAGACATTTGTCCAGTGCATAGCCTACTGCAGGCCTGGTTGACTAGATTTAGAAGACATTTGTCCAGTGCATAGCCTACTTCAGGCCTGGTTGACTAGATTTAGAAGACATTTGTCCAGTGCATAGCCTACTGCAGGCCTGGTTGACTAGATTTAGAAGACATTTGTCCAGTGCATAGCCTACTGCAGGCCTGGTTGACTAGATTTAGAAGACATTTGTCCAGTGCATAGCCTACTGCAGGCCTGGTTGACTAGATTTAGAATACATTTGTCCAGTGCATAGCCTACTGCAGGCCTGGTTGACTAGATTTAGAAGACATTTGTCCAGTGCATAGCCTACTGCAGGCCTGGTTGACTAGATTTAGAAGACATTTGTCCAGTGCATAGCCTACTGCAGGCCTGGTTGACTAGATTTAGAAGACATTTGTCCAGTGCATAGCCTACTGCAGGCCTGGTTGACTAGATTTAGAAGACATTTGTCCAGTGCATAGCTTACTGCAGGCCTGGTTGACTAGATTTAGAAGACATTTGTCCAGTGCATAGCCTACTGCAGCCCTGGTTGACTAGATTTAGAAGACATTTGTCCAGTGCATAGCCTACTGCAGGCCTGGTTGACTAGATTTAGAAGACATTTGTCCAGTGCATAGCCTACTTCAGGCCTGGTTGACTAGATTTAGAAGACATTTGTCCAGTGCATAGCCTACTGCAGGCCTGGTTGACTAGATTTAGAAGACATTTGTCCAGTGCATAGCCTACTGCAGGCCTGGTTGACTAGATTTAGAAGACATTTGTCCAGTGCATAGCCTACTGCAGGCCTGGTTGACTAGATTTAGAATACATTTGTCCAGTGCATAGCCTACTGCAGGCCTGGTTGACTAGATTTAGAAGACATTTGTCCAGTGCATAGCCTACTGCAGGCCTGGTTGACTAGATTTAGAAGACATTTGTCCAGTGCATAGCCTACTGCAGGCCTGGTTGACTAGATTTAGAAGACATTTGTCCAGTGCATAGCCTACTGCAGGCCTGGTTGACTAGATTTAGAAGACATGTGTCCAGTGCATAGCCTACTGCTGGCCTGGTTGACTAGATTTAGAAGACATTT
>NC_136808.1:8797100-8914600 GCF_951216825.1 Electrona antarctica | reverse complement strand
GTAGCCAACTACGCCACCTGGGGAATTGCGCCCCAGGTGATATTTACTAAGATACAATACTGAACACCCGGAGCACGTAATGACTCCCCAACACAGATTCGTTATACAATATACATATATATATATGAAGGCAGGCAGAAACGTGTGTAACAAAATATACAACAGTCTTTATTTAAATGCATTGGTCAGTTATGTCGTTAAATCAATAAAACAATTCAAACCATAAGACAGTCAATTCATCAACCCATGGGACTGTTCAAAACAATATAAATAGACGCATCCAATGTGGTTAAAAGTGCTGGTGACTATAAAGTGCATGTGCAGGGATATCAGCACTTCAGTGGGAGGCATTTTAAAATGACAGTATTCTCTGGTTAGGATAGGATATCGAATGCAATATAAATATATATATATTATATAGTACACGATATATAATTACATATAAATATATACATATATAAGCTCAGATAATGAGAGAATACAAGATAATAGGAGTCATAAACCAAGGTCCGGCCTCGGACGACCAACGACCCAGCAGCGAGTGGCCGTGTGATATGGCTCTCTCGAACACGGTGGTGCGGAGGGGGTGGATAATGGATCGGAAGGGTAAACCCCAGCAAAGCAGCAGGGTGTGCCGGGCCCCTGAAAGCACAGGTGGCCGTATTAAACTAGCATTTAAATATAAAGTTCACGGAGGCAAGAACAGGTGCACAGTGAGACTTACCGCTTTAAATTAGTGTGACACGCACCGTCGGGATGCCCACAGCGGCAGACCAGATAAGAGGAGAACTGGGTGGCGTGGTGAAGTTTCACCGCACGCCGACACGCAGGGCTCCAAAAGGAGCGAGTAGGTCGAGTCAGTAGCCCCGAGGCTAAAGAGACAAGAGTCGGTCGAGTTCAAGAGCCAACAATAACTGCAGATGATCGTTTAAACAGACAGAGGAGAAACATACCTGCACTGCTGTGCACGTCAACACGCTGTCACCCGATGGGACAGCTCAGTTTAGAATTCCCACTTCAGTCAGTGGAATCATTCCCAGCCGGGAAGAGTGTGGCGTGGCACTCACACACCGACGGGAGAGAGACAGACAGCTGACGCATACGGAAGACACGCCGCCTTATAACGCCACCGTGCCACTAGTAATCAGACTACTAATCAGTGGGCGGGGGATGGGCTGTGACAGCGTGGGAACTCAGCCCATCCTGCCACACATGCATGAGCGCACTACGCAGGCACGGGCGCACGGCCGCACCTGTCATGGAGGAGTTTATTTTCCCAGTGATGGATTTTCTCTACGTGCTAACCCCCTTTTTGCTTTTCCCTGTGTGTGCGTCACACTGTCACTCAGCAATAATGTGAAACAGAACACAAAGATGAGTACAATTTGTTTTGTAACCTGCAGTGACCACCAGCACGCAGCATCTCTCTCTCTGTCTCTCTCTCTCTCTCTCTCTCTCTCTGTCTCGAAATCGGATCGGGAGCAAAAAAAACCATGACGGGGATATCCCTAGCTACCACATGTGGCGAGTCATTTTTCATACCACAGAAAAAACGACTGTGCCGGAATGCAATTCATAGCATATGTTAAGTGTAAGTGGCTGATATAATGTTTCAATGTTTCATGTCCACATGTGAGACCTTTTAAGGAAACTATTTCCAGAGCACTAGTTGTTTCAAAGGAAGTGGCATCGTTTGGGATTGGCACCTGACCAATTGGACCATTGTTTTAATGCTGGATTCAGCTGCCATCTTGGTTTGTTTTTCCTTTTGCTCCACATGAAAGGGCTGATGTGGACTAGCCCTTTAAGACCTGGAACACATCTGTGTCACGTTAGCATTAAACCATTATTTGAAACTTTAGCTGTTGAAAAATTGCAGATCTACAAGCTCGTAGCGCGGCACCGAGTGCCGCACTACGACCTTATAGATCTGCTATATTTTTTTTTATCGTGAAAATGTGTGCAAATCCTTTTTTCCCAGCGGACATTTTTAACTCAAATCTTTGCTTCTGGGGGGGTTCCTAGCACAACATATCTTCAGATGGGGGTCGGCGGCCAATTTCATATACATTGTGGGGTCCTTGACATGAAATAGTTTGAGAACCACTGACATAGAAACATCACAACTTCAGAAAACTGTCAGGATTTTAGAAGACACTTTGTAGAATCTGATCTCAGCTCTCAGTGGACTAGAGGATGCTGCTAATGGCTCAGGAATGCAGCTATACTGTGAGCCTATAGTAGGAGAGCACTCTGGACAAAATGCACACTGTACATCATTTCCCAGATGTGCCACGTCATACGCGTGCTGACGGTAAATTGGGATAACATTGAGGTTAAGGTGGAAAAGGGTAGTCACATTTCTCTTACTAAAGTAAAAGTACTGTAATGTAGATATAGTCGTCTTAGTCTGTATGGTCTGTAGGGAATTCAAAAGTATTTGTACCTGTACTTAAGGATTAGGATATGGTTGTATTCATAATACAGGTTAGGTCATGGCAAGGGACAGGGATTTAGTTTTAATGGAATAAATCAAGGTTATGCGAATGTCCTCAAATGTATAAAACTAGAATTTCGCGGGCCTTCGGCCCGCTCATCCCAGAGTTGCGTTGCCCCGCGTTGCGAGACAGAAGTCCACAGGTACAGAAGTCCACAGTGACACGCGTTGTATGCAGCTGTTTTGTGTTGCAGCGCGTGCGCGCGTGTGCGTGCAGACTTACTGCCATAAGGAATGTAATTACCTTCCGCTCCTGGCGGATTGATCCGTCAGATAAGCTTTATTATTGATATCAAAGCGGATCGCTGATTTCTATTTTGTCATTATTAGTTTGGCTCGGCCTTTCCTTCTTTAGCGATCCTAGACCGGATTGCGCAACCGCCCTGCCGCCGACCTCCCATTATACAGGCTGACTAAAAGCTGAATAACTCCTAATCTACTGAGCTCTCCATGGTTTGGATACAACGCGCGATGTTCAGAGGTCTTTGCTGTTTATCCGGTGGTGTAGATGGAAACATTAGCGCTTTCTAGAGCAAGGATGGCTATGGTTTAGCTCGCTATCATTGACGCTATTTATTTAGCATAAGATGGACGCCCACAACATCCGTTTCTGTGCTGTGTGTTCACCCTCTAAATCGCCCCCGCAGCCCTCGGCAGTCTGAGGTTGGCTTTGCGTCCAGCAGGTGGCAGTAAACGTGAGAACATGAGGGGGATGTAGCACAGCAATCGGTGACCCCTACATTAAGCTGTGTTGCTCCCAAGATGCAGTGCAAATGCGTGTTGTAAGCAACCGTAGCCAATGGGAAAACAGGATGCAGTGTTGCCAGGTCCGCGAATTGTAAGCGAGTTGTAAGTAGCGTGTTGAATGGCATATTTTCTGGGCTTGTTTTCATAGACGTGGCAACAAATTAGGCGGGGGTGTCGGTGCTTGTGGCGTGTTTGTGTTTATTATTGATATTGATGTTGTTTGTGAGTGTGGACGGGAGGCGGCTCTAGTGGCAGTGCAATGACAGTTTTTACGCGGGTGTTGTTAAATGTGGCCGTGCGGCGCGACATGAGGAGATAGCCGTGGATCGACGCGGAGGGTAAGGCTGTGTCGTGTTAGTGTGTTGTTGCAGTGTGTGTTGCAGCGTGTTGCAGCGTGTCAGTGACGTAGTAGCTGGTGCCTTTTGTTCCTGTGCGTGCTTTTGGGCACATGTTTTCAATTGTAATATAGGATGTGTAAGGGATATTTGGAGAATAACCGAAAAGGTACATATACAGGTATACAGTTTTTTGTACTAATAATAAATATAATCATAATCTACAAAGTAACTTGTAACTAAAATTGTCAAATAAATGTAGTGGAGTAATAACATTATTTGCATCTGCGATGTAGTGGAGTAGAAGTAAGAGTATTGGAAATACTCAAGTACAGTACAAATACCTCACAATTGTACTTATGTACACTACTTGGGTAAATGTACTTTACGCTATAGTTATATTCTGTTCTGATTGTTTTTGCGCATGCTTTGATGGGTCAGGAAAGAAAAACACATTTTGATGTGTTTGTTTTAAGATTCAGGGATATTTTAAGATTTTGTTTTAAGATTCAGATATATTCTTTTAATGTTTTAAGATACTAGAGCGGTGCCCGTTTGGCACTGGCCTACTTAGAACGATGGTAGTTGGAAATGAATGCCCCACCCAGATATTATGTTTGTATCCCTTTTATGCCCATATATGGAGTTCTTTGTCAGGCATGCCCAAATATGGAGTCTATGCAGACGTCAGAATGATGTCAGAAAAGGCCAGCTCCATATGGACCCTGGGCAGGGGGCCCTGTCCAGAGCCCGGGCAGAGGCCTTTTTGTGGCGGTTCTGGACAACCGTGGGTCCGACCGACTCGACCCCATTCACTGCACCCCCCGTGCTGGTGTGGAGCGCGTGAGTCGAATTTGAAGTCTGTGGGGCGAACGGTTCTCGAGTTACGTGGATTACAGACGTGCCGGTACATACAGACAGACAGAGAGACTGAGACTTGGTGCATTTATCGATAGATGTTTTAAGATGCAGGGATATTGATTGGCGATCAGTTGAGTGTGTCTCTCGAATCTGTGCGTTCACTTTCTGAACAATTCAGTGCAAATATATCAAAATCATTATAATGTAGAATATTGCAACATGCTTCAATCTGTATAGAAGGAAAAATCACACCCGTGTGAAGTGAGGGGGGCTCTAATTATCATACATCAGCATCAAGAATGGTGGTCCCTTGCCAGGGTTCCCACCAACATACATATGCCAATTTGCTCAGACATATATGACGTAAATTCTCCGTTCATTGTCAATGGCATTTTTAATGTTTGTTCAAACAACACAACCAGTAAAGCTGTATATAGGAGGGGCTGGCGCCCCTCAAAACACAGGCCTATTCCTGTACTTAAGGATTATGATATGGTTGTATTCATAATACAGGTTAGGTCATGGCAAGGGACAGGGATTTAGTTTTAATGGAATTAATCAAGGTTATGCAAATGTCCTTTCTCTGTGTGTGTGTGTGTGTGTGTGTGTGTGTGTATGTGTGTGTGTGTGTGTGTGTGTGTGTGTGTGTGTGTGTGTGTGTGTGTGTGTGTGTGTGTGTGTGTGTGTGTGTGTGTGTGTGTGTGTGTGTGTGTGTGTGTGTGTGTGTGCGCGTGTGCATGTGCATGTGCGTGTGTGCGTGTGTGTGCTTCAGCCTCTTCTTGGAGCAGGCCCAGCTGGAGTGTTCCACAGAGGAGACAGACATTCTGGGCCAGGGCGGCAGCGGAACCATCATCTACCGAGCTCGCTACAGGAGGCAGCCGGTGGCTGTCAAACGCTTCCACTTCAAGAGGTGTCGACAGCAGACCATTCACAGTGACACAGGTACACAGGTGACACAGGAAGGGAGGGACTAGTGGAGAAGAGATCCAGTATAACTAAATGTTAGGGAGGGACTAGTGGAGAAGAGATCCAGTATAACTAAATGTTAGGGAGGGACTAGTGGAGAAGAGATCCAGTAGAACTAAATGTTAGGGAGGGACTAGTGGAGAAGAGATCCAGTAGAACTAAATATCAGGGAGGTACTAGTGGAGAAGAGATCCAGTAGAACTAAATGTTAGGGAGGGACTAGTGGAGAAGAGATCCAGTAGAACTAAATGTTAGGGAGGGACTAGTGGAGAAGAGATCCAGTAGAACTAAATGTTAGGGAGGGACTAGTGGAGAAGAGATCCAGTAGAACTTCTTCATCAGGGCAGCCCAGCCATGTCGGAATGGCGTCATGACTAAAATATCTAAAATAACATACCGTTATTACACACATAAAAACCCCAGGAGAAAGTGTTTCTTGCGTCCTAAACATCACTAAAATGAGCTCTGGTTGCAAAAGGGGTGAAGTGGCCCTTTTTAGGTTTATTGCTTGGAGGTAAATTAAATCTCCACAGCACACGGTAGAGCACAGCTTCCACCAAAACAACACCCTTAACTTAGAGCACAGCTTCCACCAAAACAACGCCCTTAACTTAGACTTCGGCTTCCATTTGTTTTTGTTTTTCTAAGCGGCATTGCTATTTGCTATTAATCCATTGAGACCTGGAACGCATCCATGTCACGTTAGCGTTTAACCACATTAACCATTAACCCATTTTGGGCGGGAACCCCTTTTGGTGTTTTAAACATTATGTTATAATTTAGCTATTGAAAAATAGCAGATCTACAAGCTCATAGTGCGCCACCGAGTGGCGCGCTATGAACTTGTAGGTCTGCTATTTTTGAAAAATCGTTAAAATGTGCCTCAAATCTTTCCGAAAATTGTCATGATTTAGAAAACTTTCTTTTTTAAATTTCGACGTCAGGCCTGAATGGGTTAACGAGGCTGCTTATAAATCTGGTATCAGTGCTATTATTTTTTTCGAGGCAGGTTATAAATCCGTCGCAGTGGGACAGGAGTCATGGTGGAGTTGTCGGACATCGCTAGGATCGAATGTGCGCTTTAGTATTGATCTGTGTGTGCACGCACGCGCGCGTGTGTGTGCGTGCATGCGTCACTTACTGGTCACAGACACAAGGCCAGCACACTCCCCTCTCTGTCATTTTGTGGCCAGAAGGGTGTAAAGAATCTCTGCCCTGCCCCTAGAGGCTTTGATGCGTCCTTACAAACTTGACGCATCAAACTGGAACAAAGCGATATTGCCTGCATAATGTGGGTCGTGGGATGCAGGAATCCAAAACGTCAAAGCTTTTTTTTGTCAGGAGGGTGAGAAGCTCAGTGACGGTCACCCGCTGAAAAGAGCGGAGCCGCGCCTTTGCCTGGAAGGAAGGGGTTGGGCCACCTAGTAAACAATGCGTCCTTGGGCGCCTTTTCAAGGCATGCCCAGCAGCGAGGAGACCACGGGGGACCAGATGGAGGGATTGTATCTCCACGCTGGCCTGGTAAACGCCTCAGGGCGCCTCCGTATAGCTAAATGATGTGGCCTGGCTGCGGGATTGTCTGCTGGAAGTGATATCCGTAGCCATGACCCCATTCCCCCGAAGAGAAGACACAGAAGGATGGGTGCAAAATTTACGTTTTGACCTGCTGGTGGCACTAGAGGCTAGCTAGGTCATGGGGCGGAAGACATGCAATCGTGTCTTCTGGAAATGATTTATCTTGTTATAATGTCTTTATTGTGTTTTATAGGTAGAGGCCTCGTATAATCCCCCAGGTCTTCTTGCCTCCTCCTGGCACTTCCCCTTGTTTATTTTTGTTTGCTTTAATGTATTGCTCTATACAAATCAAATCAAATCAAGTGGTTATGGATCAACATCTGGGGAGCATGAATGTGAACGGTAAGTTTCATGACGATCTGCTCATTAAGTCTTTGAGATAATGTAATGTAGAACTGGACAGTTTTTACTACAGGAAAGGTCATGGGGTCAGCGAACTCAGTGGGGGGGCTTTCTCCTGGGAACATGAAGGTTCACCGCACCACATGGCAAATCTCACACGTAGATTTTAAGATGTCTTGTTTGGGACCAAAGTGTTATCCTAAGATTTTAGTTTTAGTAATCTACAGTTCATTTTGTCAACAAACATGTATGTTTGGTGGTGCCTTGATGGCGTCGTGAAGCCAATTAACATTGCAGGAGAAAAAGGTATTTTTGACCTGAATTCAGCTTGTGTGGTACTGTGGTAACCTGGCCTTACTTCAGGCATGCGAGTAGTTGTAACCTGGCCTTACTTCAGTCATGCGACACAGTGTGTGTGTGTGTGTGTGTGTGTGTGTGTGTGTGTGTGTGTGTGTGTCTGTGTGTGTGTGTGTGTGTGTGTGTGTGTGTGTGTGTGTGTGTGTGTGTGTGTGTGTGTGTGTGTGTGTGTGTGTGTGTGTGTGTGTGTGTGTGTGCGTGCGTGTGTGTGTGCGCGTGTGTGTGTGCGTGTGTCTGCGTGTGCGCGTCCTTCCCTCCACAGACACCATGGTGAAACACATCCAGTCGGTGGACGCGTGTCGCTGCTTCTCAGAGTTCCGCCAGGAGGCCAGCATGCTGCACTCCCTGCATCACCCCTGCATCGTCCCGTTGGTGGGCATCAGCATCCACCCGCTCTGCTTCGCCCTGGAGCTGGCCCCCCTGGGGTCCCTCAACGCTGTCCTGGAGGACCACTACAAAGGTAATGACTCTGTATTAATATAGGACATCAAAATCCGACCTGTCTGAAGTGAGTGGTGCAAAAGCGCCCCCTGTTGGTACCCTAAACATACATACTGTACATAAGGGACACAGCCAGGGACGGACAAAGCTGGGCATTGGAGTGCCCTAGCTGCACCCTATCCCCCTTTCTGAAACCAGCTCCTCGCCACTCGCTCTACACACTTGCCCTCGATATGCGCGTTCACGCGAGGCTGCGCCATATTAAGTGTCGTCCGAAACCAAGCAGCCTTGAGTGGAAGTGGCTTATAAAGCCCTCAAGAGCGAGTCTGTGCCGATCTAGACTCGATTGCCTTGTGCAGCCCTGTTCTCTGTCCGCATGGAAACCGCGACCTACAATGTAAGTACCACCACAAATAAATGATAAATAAACTCCTCCTAAACAATCTTCATCTGATGCAGAATAGACAACACTCCAACTGATGTTCACAAGGGCTCTTTATTTACCCCACCGTGAAAAAAACTATAAATGAAAGTTATGAAACCACACAAACAAAACAACTTTTAACACAATGATTTATAAACACCATGGATGTATATGACATGTCATTTTTGACAGTCACGCTGTATTTCCTTTTTCCATATTAATGAAATCCACATGTCACAAACATACACGATACAATGCAATATAACTGTACAAACAAAATAACAGGTAACACAATTGCGTGATGGTAACCATGGCAACGGATGGTGTCTGTTTCCTGTTTCTGCACAAGGAGGGCGAGTGTATTTCCAAACTCAGTCAGTAAAATGCAATACAACACGCTTTATATTACTACATAATCAATCTGAGAACCCGGCGTCAAAATATAAATGAAAAACAGCACCCTCTTTTCCATTTGACGTTAGTCAACACTCAACAGTCTGTCGAGAGAGAGTACGACATAATCTTTAGACCAATTTATACATCAACATATTCTCTAAGAGTCTAAGGCATACTCAACAGAGAAAGTTCAAAGCACCGTCAGACTGGAACAACCTGCCCTTAATGTCACTTACAGTAGATCAATGTATTATTTCAATGCTTACAAGACTTCATCTGCTTCATCTTACATCTACTGTAGCTGCTCCTGTTTCTGTATTTATTAATGTATCTATTTTATTTTAAGATGATCCTATATTGGCATCATGTTTGTTTATTTGCATTGATTGTTTTATTTCTTGTATTTTAATGTCATTGTTTTATTCAGGACGGGAACCCCTTTTGGTGTTTTATCCCTTCTGGAAGGGAACCTTTTCTGGGGTTCTTGTTGCTATTGTACAGTGTATAGTATACAGTAGCAAAAAAAAATTGAATACATGTTTGAATTTTGACCTGAGAAAACTTAGGTCAGGCTTTAGAAGGCGTTTTTAGAATCGGTCTTAAATGGATTAAAATCTCTATCGAGTTAGGAGTTAGGAGTTAGGTGGTTTCTTCCGGACAGAAACAAAATACAAAACATAATTAATTATTTTGTGTGACTTGGGCTTATTCAGGCTGTTGTCAATGAGGTCCTTTATAATTCACCTTTAGCTAAGCCCCGCCCTCTCCCACTTAGACACTCCCACTTGGACACTTTCCAGCCGGTAAATATCATGGATTTTACACATTAAATACTGGTTCATTTTTGGAACCAGACCTTCAAAATCTCTTCCAAATCCGTCAACAAGGCCTGCCATATGCACTGGGAAAATATGTGCGTGACGTTTCTTTTTTAAAACAATGTTTTATCATAGGAAAACTATTGGTGGAGAGGTTTGTCTAACCCATGTTATGCTTAGCTCTGATTGGACCATAGCAGTTTGGGGAGGGGCTTAGCTATAGGTCAATTAATGTCTCCACCTGAAACGTGTCATGCTTTGGTGTAGCATTAACAGGACTTCTGGTCTTCCCACTGATAGGCTCTGGGTCACATGCTCTCTGTTCTTCCCACTGATAGGCTCTGGCTACATGCCTCTGGGTCACATGTTCACCTTCAAGGCAGCCTATCAGATCGCGGCTGGCCTGGCGTACCTGCACAGGAAGAACATCATCTTCTGTGACCTGAAGTCTGACAACATCCTGGTGTGGTCGTTGGAGGTATGACTAAAACTATGACTAAAACATCCTGGTGTGGTCGCTGGTCGACTATGATGGAAAATGACTTATCGACTACCTTTTTTCACTGACGAAAACTAAAGAAAAACGAAGGGCCTTTGTGTGTGGAGTTTGCATGTTCTCCCCGTGTCCCCTAGGGTAGGTACCCTCAAATGTTCTCCTGTGTCCCCTAGGGTAGGTACCCTCACATGTTCTCCCTGTGTCCCCTAGGGTAGGTACCTTCACATGTTCTCCCCGTGTCCCCTAGGGTAGGTACCCTCACATGTTCTCCCCGTGTGTCCTAGGGTAGGCACCCTCACTTGTTCTCCCCTTGTCCCCTAGGGTAGGTACCCTCACATGTTCTCCCCGTGTCACCTAGGGTAGGTGCCCTCACATAGTAATCCTGGTCTCTATACTGCCTCCCCCTAGCCAGCCGGGGCGTCTGATGGAGGGGAAAGGAACTGGTTGGAATAACATGTTCCTTCCACGCGCTACGTCCAACCAGGGAAACTCCCGCCCTGTCAGGTGATAAGAAGCGGCTTGGACTCCTCATGCAGTGAAGGAAGCATGAGGTCAGTCCGTTGCTCTCCCCAGGTTAGCAGAGGGAGTGTAGCGCCCAGGATTATCTAGTGACTAGATAATTGACACTGAGGTTCTGCTCCAGTCTGCTCACTGATCCCGTGTTTGCGGGTTCTTTTCAGGTGGACGATCCGGTCAACATCAAGTTGTCCGACTACGGCATCTCTCGCCAGTCCTTCCACGAGGGGGCACTGGGTGTCGAAGGCACGCCGGGTTACCAGGCTCCTGAGGTCCGGCCCGGCATCGTCTATGACGAAAAGGTACTTTCTGTCTGCAACTAGCCTAGCGCTCAGGCACACTAAAGAATGACCTATCCTAGCGCTCATGCACACTAAAGAATGACCTAGCCTAGCGCTCAGGCACACTAAAAAATGACCTAGACTAGCACTCATGCACACTAAAGAATGACCTAGCCTAGCGTTCAGGCACACTAAAGAATGACCTAGCCTAGCGCTCATGCACACTAAAGAATGCACTAGCCTAGCGCTCAGGCACACTAAAGAATGCACTAGCCTAGCGCTCAGGCACACTAAAGAATGACCTAGCCGAGCGCTCATGCACACTAAAGAATGCACTAGCCTAGCGCTCAGGCACACTAAAGAATGACCTAGCCTAGCGCTCATGCACACTAAAGAATGCACTAGCCTAGCGCTCAGGCACACTAAAGAATGACCTAGCCTAGCGCTCATGCACACTAAAGAATGACCTAGCCTAGCGCTCATGCACACTAAAGAATGCACTAGCCTAGCGCTCAGGCACACTAAAGAATGACCTAGCCTAGCGCTCATGCACACTAAAGAATGCACTAGCCTAGCGCTCAGGCACACTAAAGAATGACCTAGCCTAGCGCTCATGCACACTAAAGAATGCACTAGCCTAGCGCTCAGGCACACTAAAGAATGACCTAGCCTAGCGCTCATGCACACTAAAGAATGCACTAGCCTAGCGCTCAGGCACACTAAAGAATGACCTAGCCTAGCGCTCAGGCACACTAAAGAATGACCTAGCCTAGCGCTCATGCACACTAAAGAATGACCTAGCCTAGCGCTCAGGCACACTAAAGAATGCATGTGTCCCTTCATGTACTAAATATCTAACATTTATTGCATGTACAATACATATTTTGTTGCTATAATTGTATCATTGACTAGAAGCTCGACCCGCCTGCGCATAGAGTATATAAAAGGATAGAGACTGAACTGGCGTGAAGCTCCGCCCCCCCAGCTATTCATGTCAGTGGAAGTTGCTCAGTGGCGTTTTGAAGCACCCGGAAGACTGCCGGAATTACCGTCTCAGAACGTCTACTTCCGCATTTGACCACCAAATTTTGGTGGTCAAATGCGGAAGTGCAACCGAGCGCTCAATGTTAAAGCCCAGCTGCACGGGGTTTCCCAGTCATGAATCCACGGGTCCGCCTGTAGTCCGTCCTCCTACCACTAGGGCCCAGTGCTTCAACGTTGAATAGCCTCACTGGCCCCTTGCGCCTGCGGCATGTCTTCGCATCTAAAGTCTAAATGTCTAAAAATGTAGTATTTTTCAGCCATGATGTGTCTGTATAGATTAATTGGAAGTAAGTGGTCCTCTCTCGTGTGTTTAGTTTATCTCTCAGCTGATTCCACCTTCCTATGATTTTTCTTGTTGATTTGTATCGTCGGAAATTGCATGCTTTTACCACAACAACTGTATAGGAATTAGCTTTAGTTGCATTATTGATTATTGGGGCTTTGTACTCTCATGCAGTGCAGGGATATCAGGACTGTAGTGATGCACTGCAGGGATTAGATAACTCCACCTCGAAGGCATCAGTGGCTAGAGAGAGTGATGCACTGCAGACGTGACACAGCATATTATTGTGACAAAAGCACATTATTAATGTCATTCTGCTTTATTTTTCTGTACATTCTTTTGAAAAAGAGAAATGTAACATGTGGAAACTGTTTGTGAGAATATTATCCCATTCTCGACGGGAACCCCTTTTGGTGTTTTAAACATTATGTTGTAGTTTAGCTATTGAAAAATAGCAGATCTACAAGCTCATAGCGCGCCACCGAGTGGCGCGCTACGAGCTTGTAGGTCTGCTATTTTTGAAAAATCGTTAAAATGTGCCTCAAATCTTTCAGAAAATTGTCATGATTTTAGAAGACCTTTTTTTAAATTTCGACGTCAGGCCTGAATGGGTTATTGTTCTTTCCTATTCATGTATGAAAGGTAACGGGTCTGGTACAGGGGTGATTGACAGGTGTCAGTGACTGGTTGATGTCGCCACCAGAGTTTACTAGTAGAGGAAGTGACACATGGGGAAGGGAGGAATCTCAAAACAAACAGAGTGTAGGCCTGCACGGAGGAGGAGAGGAGCGCAGGGCTGCCAAGTCTCACGCTTTGAGAGTGACAGTCACGCAATTTGACCTTTTACCACGCACCACGCCACACCTCCCATTTCTCACGCGCGCACAATACGCACGCCGAGGGGGCCATATAATGTGCCAAAAAAGCCAAACCGGCTCTCATGATAATAATTTTCTCTGCGGCTCCGCCGCATAATAACGCGCGCCCATGTGTGCGTCCTCACAAACGGCAAAACAGCCGATCTGCCTGAGATCATGCAGCGCTGTTATATGCAGTAGGAGGGTAACCAGTGGACCACCAAATCGTCAGCAGGGTCCCTGACTGTGACGCATGGAAATGAGCCATGCAGAGTTTAACATCGCTTCGAAATATTTTTCATGGAAGACAATATAGCCTCCACAACAAGTGAGTAAGTGACTATCTCTCTTCTATACTCTTCTATACACTGTGTGTGTGTGTGTGTGTGTGTGTGTGTGTGTGTGTGTGTGTGTGTGTGTGTGTGTGTGTGTGTGTGTGTGTGTGTGTGTGTGTGTGTGTGTGTGTGTGTGTGTGTGTGTGTGTGTGTGTGTGTGTTTTTAGTTTTTATTTCACAAAATATTCCCCAATGTTGAATAAAATGTCCACCGTAAGCCAGCATGGCAATACAAAACCTTAACGCACAGCATACAGAACGGTGGGCGCTGGTACCTACACTACTCATACCAAACCTTAACGCACAGCATACAGAACGGTGGGCGCTGGTACCTACACTACTCATACCAAACCTTAACACACAGCATACAGAACGGTGGGCGCTGGTACCTACACTACTCATACCAAACCTTAACACACAGCATACAGAACGGTGGGCGCTGGTACCTACACTACTCATACCAAACCTTAACGCACAGCATACAGAACGGTGGGCGCTGGTACCTACACTACTCATACCAAACCTTAACACACAGCATACAGAACGGTGGGCGCTGGTACCTACACTACTCATACCAAACCTTAACGCACAGCATACAGAACGGTGACCGCTGGTACCTACACTACTCATACCAAACCTTAACACACAGCATACAGAGCGGTGACCGCTGGTACCTACACTACTCATACCAAACCTTAACGCACAGCATACAGAACGGTGGGCGCTGGTACCTACACTACTCATACCAAACCTTAACACACAGCATACAGAACGGTGGGCGCTGGTACCTACACTACTCATACCAAACCTTAACACACAGCATACAGAACGGTGGGCGCCGGTACCTACACTACTCATACCAAACCTTAACACACAGCATACAGAACGGTGGGCGCTGGTACCTACACTACTCATACCAAACCTTAACGCACAGCATACAGAACGGTGACCGCTGGTACCTACACTACTCATACCAAACCTTAACACACAGCATACAGAACGGTGGGCGCTGGTACCTACACTACTCATACCAAACCTTAACCTTGTTTGTTGTGACAGTAATCTCGGTGGAGTCGGTGTCCTATTATGTGTCGTGTCATCATGTCGCTGGTTTAAACATCATTTCTTCTTTATCTTCGAACAAGCATGCCAGCCTGATCCTATCCCGGGTCGCCGTGTTGAATTTAATCACACAAGCATTCACATTTTGTGTCATAAATGGACTATAATGTATGTATATGTATGCCAGCTCCGTGAGGGGGTGTGTGTGTATGTTGTGAGAGGAAGCGATATGGCCTCTTCCATATTCATGGCCCGCTAGAGGCGAGACTGATGACATATTGAAGCGCTGCCACAGCGTAAATGTAAATACAACCTAACGGGACTAAAACTCGAAATCATTATGGAGATATCAGATTTCTGTCCCTCTGCTTCCGGGTTCATCGTTTATGCTTGGAGAGAGACCAGATCAAGGTAGGAGGAGGGAACTTGGGAACTCAATACTGCCGCAATCTGGTGGAGTCAGCAGAGTGAGAGGGTCTGACGGGCGACCTTGGCCTTTAGTTTCAACGTAAAGGTGTTGCAGCAGAGTGAGAGGGTCTGACGGGCGACCTTGGCCTTTAGTTTCAACGTAAAGGTGTTGCAGCAGAGTGAGAGGGTCTGACGGGCGACCTTGGACTTTAGTTTCAACGTAAAGGTGTTGCAGCAGAGTGAGAGGGTCTGACGGGCGACCTTGGCCTTTAGTTTCATCATAAAGGTGTTGCGGCAGAGTGAGAGGGTCTGACGGGCGACCTTGGCCTTTAGTTTCAACATAAAGGTGTTGCAGCAGAGTGAGAGGGTCTGACGGGCGACCTTGGCCTTTAGTTTCATCATAAAGGTGTTGCGGCAGAGTGAGAGGGTCTGACGGGCGACCTTGGCCTTTAGTTTCATCATAAAGGTGTTGCAGCAGAGTGAGAGGGTCTGACGGGCGACCTTGGCCTTTAGTTTCAACATAAAGGTGTTGCAGCAGAGTGAGAGGGTCTGACGGGCGACCTTGGCCTCCGCTGTTTGTTTAGCTTGTCGTTCCGGAGGATTTATAGTCCGCTGGGCTGACTGTTATGACTGGCTACTTCCTCTCAGCAGGCAGCATGTTGCTCTACTGTCTGATTAGTACCACATGGACCAGGACACTTTAATGGGCGAAGAGGAGAAGGTGCGTGCGTGCGTGCGTGCGTGCGTGCGTGCGTGCGTGCGTGCGTGCGTGCGTGCACATAGATCCATGTTCTTGTGTGACTAGTGTTGAAGAAAATTATGTTTTTAGTGTAGGGTTGCTTCGATACCAATACTGGTACCCTCATGTACTGATGTACTCATTTACTGATGTACTCATGTACTCATGTACTCATGTACTCATGTACTGATGTACTAATTTACTCATTTACTCATGTACTGATGTACTGATGTACTCATTTACTGATGTACTGATGTACTCAGTTACTCATTTGCTGATGTACTCATGTACTGATGTACTCATGTACTCATGTACTGATGTACTCATTTACTCATTTACTCATTTACTCATGTACTGATGTACTGATGTACTGGTGTACTCATGTACTCATGTACTGATGTACTCATGTACTGATGTACTGATGTACTGATGTACTGATGTACTCATTTACTCATTTACTGATGTACTCATGTACTGATGTACTCATTTACTGATGTACTCATGTACTGATGTACTCATGTACTGATGTACTGATGTACTCATTTACTCATTTACTGATGTACTCATGTACTGATGTACTCATTTACTGATGTACTGATGTACTGATGTACTCATGTACTCATGTACTCATGTACTGATGTACTCATGTACTGATGTACTGATGTACTCATGTACTCATGTACTGATGTACTCATGTACTGATGTACTGATGTACTCATTTACTGATGTACTCATGTACTGATGTACTCATGTACTCATGTACTGATGTACTCATTTACTGATGTACTCATGTACTGATGTACTGATGTACTCGTGTATTCATTTATTCATGTACTCGTACTCGGTACTTGGAAAATCCTGATACTCTCACCCGATACCAAGAATATTCAGTTTACAGAAACATGAAGAATCGTTAGTCTTATTGTGGTTATTGTACATTACAGTATCATTACAGTTCCATGCATGTACAAGGAATGAAATTGGAGAAATTGGTTCTTTACTGCCCCCCCCCCTGCCTCTGCGGGGAAGCATTTCAAAGGAGCACACACAGAGAATCTCCATAAGCCCTCTCACCCCTCACCACCACCTCTGTATATATATATCCCTGAGAGTCCGCTGAGCTCAGCCCACAGCAGGCTCTCTCTCTCTCTCCCCTGGCATTGATTAGACTTTTTGATGAGGTCTGGGTATTGTAATGTGATGCAGCGAGGGACCTGGCTGAGCGAGAGAGATAGGGGGAAGGAGAGAGAGAGAGAGGGGAGGGGGGGTGGGGGGGGCTTAGGGATTAGGGTTTCAGGAGGATGTGGTTATAAATGAGGAACGGACAGAGTGCACTTAACTGTGGTGTGAGAAGTAAAGCATGGAACGGAGTGGGCAGACCTGTCTCCCAGTCCCTAGACAGCACTGGTTCCCACACTTTTTTCATGTCAAGGACCCCCGAATTGACACGAATTAGCCTGCGGACCCCCATTTGAAAAGATATACCAGTGACCCCCATAAGAGAAGATTTACTATTTTCCTTTCAAGGACCCCCAGTTTTATATGCAACAGGCTACGGACTCCCATTTAATTACATTTCTATCTACTCTGGGACCCCAATTTAGTCTGGTTTTAGTCGACTAAATATCCTAAGCTTTTAGGCAACTAAATCAACAGCTGGTTTTGTCGACGAAAATGTATTTTGGCGTTTCCTTGATGGCGTCGTTAATGACAGATTTTACACTTCATGGTTGCATGTTGGAAATAGCGCTGCAATCTGTTGTAGATCTTGTAGAACTTGTAGATCTGCTTTTTTCAGAGCACAACCAAACATAACATTACTTGACATTTAGTTCTACTGGATCTCTTCTCCACTAGTCCCTGCCTGACATTTAGTTCTACTGAATCTCTTCTCCACTAGTCCCTCCCTGACATTTAGTTCTACTGGATCTCTTCTCCACTAGTCCCTGCCTGACATTTAGTTCTACTGGATCTCTTCTCCACTAGTCCCTCCATGACATTTAGTTCTACTGGATCTCTTCTCCACTAGTCCCTCCCTGACATTTAGTTCTACTGGATCTCTTCTCCACTAGTCCCTCCCTGACATTTAGTTCTACTGGATCTCTTCTCCACTAGTCCCTCCCTAACATTCAGAAAACTGTCAGGATTTTAGAAGTAATTTGTAGAATCTGGTCTTAGGGCTTAATGGGTTAAAATGGTAATTTATATAGCCTTTATCCAAGGCGTAGATTGTGCATTACATTCGCCCATTCACACACACACATTCACACACCATTACATAGATTGTGCATTACATTCGCCCATTCACACACACACATTCACACACCATTACATAGATTGTGCATTACATTCGCCCATTCACACACACATTCACACACCTTTACATAGATTGTGCATTACATTCACCCATTCACACACACATTCACACACCTTTACATAGATTGTGCATTACATTCACCCATTCACACACACATTCACACACCTTTACATAGATTGTGCATTACATTCACCCATTCACACACACATTCACACACCTTTACATAGATTGTGCATTACATTCACCCATTCACACACCCATTCACACACCTTTACATAGATTGTGCATTACATTCACCCATTCACACACACATTCACACACCTTTACATAGATTGTGCATTACATTCACCCATTCACACACACATTCACACACCTTTACATAGATTGTGCATTACATTCACCCATTCACACACACATTCATACACCTTTACATAGATTGTGCATTACATTCACCCATTCACACACACATTCATACACCTTTACATAGATTGTGCATTACATTCACCCATTCACACACACATTCATACACTGATGCCGGGGGAAACCATGCAAGGCACCAACCAGCACATCAGGAGCAATTAGGGGTTCAGTGTCTTGCTCAAGGACACTTTGACACTAACTCTGGGGGAGCCCGGGTTCAAACTGGCAACCTTGCGGTTACCATCCGGTCACTCTACCCCTGAGCCACGGCCGCCCACAGTTTGTGTTCATCCTAGTTTTAGGTGATGAAATCAACCCTAATAATAGCCTTTCTTTCCTCGTTTCCCTCAACCAACCAGGTGGACATGTTCTCCTACGGCATGGTGCTGTACGAGCTCCTGTCTGGCAGGAGGCCCGCCCTGGGTCACCACCAGCTGCAGATCGCCAAGAAGCTCTCCAAGGGCGTGCGACCTCCGCTGGGCAGCCCCGAGGAGGTCCAGTTCCACTGCCTCCACAGCATGCTGACCGCCTGCTGGGACACCAAGCCCGAGAAGGTCAGTAGAACCATGAGAAGGTCAGTAGAACCTCAGAGGAACCCACCATGGTTCCATCAGTGGAGACAGTTACAGTCAGTGGTGGGAAAAGTACTCAAATGATTTTAGGCCTGATGTCGAAATAAAAAAAAGTCTTCTGAAAGAATATATGTTCAATTTTCAAAGATTTGTGCCGCATTTTCACTATTTTTCAAAAATAGCAGACCTACAAGCTCATGAGCTTGTAGATCTGCTATTTTTCAATAGCTAAAGTATAACGTAATGCTTAAAACACCAAAAGGGGTTCCCGCCCAAAATGGGTTAAGTAAAAGTATCAGTACTGCAATGTAGATGTACTCCGTTACAAGTAAAAGTAAAATGTACTTGAGTAAAAGTACAAAAAGTACAAAAGTGTTGGCATCAAAGTTTTAAAATGTATAATAATTTTGAAAATATTTCTACAAAACAATAGTAGATCTACAAGAAAATAGCTGGTCTACAAGCTTACAACACGTCACAAACTATTTCTGCTATTTTGTATATATATTTGTTGGAAAGACAAAAATGTAACGTTCTTTGTATTTAAGTTATTCGTCATATCTGCCCTGATGTGATTTATGATCACGGAGCCTAAAAGGCAAACAGAAATACAAATTGTAACGTTTCATTGTTCAATGCAAAAAAAACACAATTCAATTATTAGTCACAATTATTTGTGTGACCATTAATCCTCATCTTAACCCTTTAGACCTGAGAACAGATTCTACAAATGTCAGATCATGACAGTTGTCTGAAAAACCCCATGTTTCTATATCACTGGTTCTCAAACTATTTCATGTCAAGGACCCCCAAAAACTATCTGTATTTGGCCGCCGACCCCCAATCTGAAAATATATATTTTCACGTTTTTTCAAAAGAATAGCAGATCTACAAGCTCGTAGCTTTTCCAGTAGCTAAAGTATAACATAATGCTTAAAACAACAAAAGGCGTTCCCGTCCTGAATGTGTTAAATGCATATTCATGACAGTCCTTTTCAAAGTTAGACTCTGGTCTGGTTCCGTGCTCACACTGCTACGCCAGGCAGCCCAATGACCTCAACGACCCCATGTCCTTTTTTTAATTATTATACCACTTACTTCTAATTGTGTGTGGTTCAAAACGTTTTTTTTTTTTTTTTTTTAAAGCCTGTCGATTTGTGGAGATTATCTCGTGGAACAAAACGTGTTAATATCATAAGCGGTTGTTTTCTACAGAGCTTATTGTCCTAATTTATCCCCCCCAAAAAACCCAATGCCCAAAAATTCCACTGTAAATCTTGCAGTGGTGGAGGAGGGGAGGGTTGGCCTACAAACAGACCTTATCACTGGAACACCGTGCAGGGAAGCTTTGCACTGAGGAGAAACTGTTTTCATGTCAAACATGTGTCTTTAGTTTACTTTATACGGTATAAATGTTACATGAAAAAGCCAAGCATGTCAATATTTGTCAGTCAAACATAACTAGGTGCATGTGTGCGTGTTTGTGTGTGTGTGCGCGTGTGCGTCCATCCAGCGCCCGCTCGCCGCGCACTGCATGCGTCAGATGCAGGAGCCCAGCTTTGCGTGTCTCCAGTACCTGCTGCCCTGCGACACACACTCCCAGCTGTTCCTTTCACACCTGCAGGGAGGCAGCGCCGTCTTCTGGGACGGAGAGAAGGACGGCAGGTCGGTGGGCTTCGGAACATGTTGGAATAGTTTTGAATTGATAAAGTTGTGATTTTTTTGTTGTTGTTTTGTTTGTTTTTGTTTGAAGTTTTTCTAAATCCTAATTGCGAACGCAGTGATTGCGAATGCAGTGAGCACTAACTATAGAAGATGGCCTAAACTGTCTGTCTGTCTGTCTGTGTGTCTGTCTGTCTGTGTGTCGCGCTGTAACACCACCGGCCCGCCACCAGAGGGCGCAGCTGTATCACACACACACGCACACACAAAACTTAACTTAAAAAAAACTTAACTTAAAGAAAAAACTTAGAAAGAAAAAACTTAAAAAGAAAAAACTTAAAAAGAAAAACTTAAAAAGAAAAAACTTAAAGAAAACTTAAAAAAAGAAAAAGAAAGCACGCACACATACACACACATTAAAAAATGAACTTAAAATAAACTTAAAAAAACTTAACTTAAAAACAATTATTAAAAAAAAGAGAACTTAAACAAAACCTTAAAAAAGTACGTAATTTATTCTAATTGTTGTTATTGCAATTTACGAGCTGCGTTCGCTTCCCGTGTTCACACGTCTTACTTGTACTATATGTTTTATGTAGGAAACATGTAGGAGAACCGGAGAGAATATCTCCTTCCATATTAGGACAGATTGAAGGATAACCTTTACACTTGACGTTTATCCAGCATCCATGATCTGGGCGGAGTTTTTACATTTTTAGTGTACTAGTGTACAATTTACAATGTAGGCATTAATCAGATGCTCTTAATCCAGAGTGATTTACAGTAAGCAAGAACAAAACATGGTGATACATCATATACATAAATATATATATATATATATATATATATATATATATATATATATATATATATATATACATACACACACATACTATTACTTACATACATGCATACATACTGTGAGGATTGATACCAATAACAAGAGACAGACAGGCAGGAAACAGGTTTGAGCCCAGGATTTGGCGCTCATTTATTGAAACCAAAATTATATTCACAGGGTTTGACATTTTAAATAATAGTCTCAGGCTCCAGGTTAGTCGACTTAAAATGTCAGCTTCAAATAGCAAACTCAAAATCTTCCTCCCCTTCTAGGACATCATGGGATAGGTGAGTAAGGGTAGCCTAAGTGGGACCATGCGGGGGCTTCATATAACTTTGTCTTTGTCTTACTTGAATGTCATTTCCACACACGGGGGGATTTAAAGGGAGTTCTCCATTCTCCAAGCCATATACTTGCGAGCCTCATTTCTAGCCGAGCCCAATGGGGACCCGGGCATCAGTATGCAGCCTATGAGGTGAGAAAGATACAGTCAGTCTGACGTATTTCGATTGTATTATATTTGTGAGGGAGTGTGTGTTCGCTTACCGCTAGACCGCCCGCCAACCTGCCACGGAGAGAGCTAAGAGCGAGTGCGGGGAGACGAATCCTTTTTGTAGTGTTTGGCTGGGAGCGCAGGTGTTTCTCATCTGAAGCTCTCCAGCAGGTAATCATGATAATACCTGCCTCCTATTACACAGCCCAGCCTGTTGCGCTCTACTCCGCCTCCCACGCTCTCTCTCTCTCCGGGGAGGTGGTCGCACGGCGCGTGTTCCCTCAGCGAGACACCACAATACACACACACATATATATATATATATATATATATATATATATATATATATATATATATATATATTGTGACGGACTGAAGTGGGAGACGGAGACAGTGGAGAAGGTTCGCGATTGAGGTGCGCCGCCTCTTTTATTTATGAGTGGAAATCATGTAGCAGTCCAGGGAATGGTAACATAGATCACAGTCCGTTGGCCACACGGTGGCGTCAATGGTCCCTCCACGGTATCTGCAGGTGCGAGATAGAAGTTAGTCTTTTTAAACAACAGGACATTTTTAACATAAATCCTCCTCTGCGGGGCTAAACACTGTCCCCCGGCCCGAGGCCACTCTGGCGGGGCGGGGGCATGACAGTGAGGTACAATAAACAGGCTTCTCTTCTCTTCGGCCCTCTAGGTTCTACGGCAAACAGCGGCTCCACCGGCGAGCCCGGGTAAGTACAGGTAGGTGGTCTAACATAGAATAACACAGTACGTTAGCTATACGTCCTCTTCTCCCTGCCGGGTCCCCGGGACAGGTGTTGTGTCGCTCAGGTATGACGATAACACAGGTGTGCTCCCCGCTTCAGCCCAAAGCGTCTCGCTAGCCTCCCCATCCGTGGCAATATATAGCCTGAGCGGAGTCTTCGCCTTTAACGGCTCCTCTTGACTCGTCAGGTGAATGATATGTGAACAGTGGTAAGGTTTCTCTTACGACCTTGTCTCTTACGGCCTCTCTTCCAACCTCGCTACTCCGTGTCCGGCTCCGATCCTAGAAGCCTGTCAGTTATAATATATATATATATATATATATATAATGCAACTATGCATATATACTATATAGTGCTACGTCTACATACAATTATATCTAAGTTACCTAAGTTGAGCCTTTCGCCTGCAAGGTCGTTGGGCTGGGGCAAGTGCTGCGGGCCAAGATGGAGTCTGAGAAGAGTTTGGGACTGCTGTGAAAAGGCGTTCTGATTTAAGAAAAATGACCTAAATGATGTAATTGTACAGTAGAACTATATTCATTGTGAGTGGTATTGAAATAATTGTCACACATCATGTCATTGTATGGTAATAATCTCAATCTCAAAGTAACTTGAAATATATTTCAACTAACCCCACCTTGAAAACCACACACACACCTACTGAAAGAATACAAACCCAGGACAATACGGACAGCTCCCAGAACCGTATGTTAATGGTTAATGTGGTTAAACGCTAACGTGACATGGATGCGTTCCAGGTCTCAATGGGTTAACCCATTCAGACCTGAGGACCATTCTACAAATAAAATGCCTTCCAAATCCTGACAGTTTTCTGAAACACCCATGTCACTCGTTCTCAAACATTTTCATGTCAAGGACCCCCAAAAATATATGTAATTGGCCGCCGACCCCCATCTGAAAAATAAAAATTCCAGACACCAAAGAAGCAAAGATTGAAGTTGAAAACGTTTGCTCTGAAAGAATATATATTCAAAGATTTGCGCCACATTTTCACGATTTTCCAAAAATAGCAGACCTACAAGCTCGTAACGCAGCACTCTGTGCCGAGCGAGCAGCCATGTCTCATCTGTAACAGCTGTTAAAAGGCCTTACGTTTAGGATGCGTAATTACCTCTTAGTGGGAAAACGGTCCTGCTTTTCCCAGAGCTTTTAGCATCTCCCCACCTCCTTCCTTTCTTGCTCATTAACCGAGAGAGACAGAAATCTGCGATCTCTCTGTGGGTCTGTTTTACGGAGACGTTGTGGGAGGGAGGCTGGCTGGGGTTTTCCTTTTGAAATACATGAAGGTGTGAGAAGGCTTACGCACGCTATTTAGGACACTTATATACGCTATACCTGTATGCTAGTATAATAAAACTTAACAGATGCACACACACGCACACACACGCTCTCTCACACACACACACACACACACACACACACACACAAACACACAGTCAAACACGTGGCCGCACACACACCAAATTTAAAATGTAATCATATGCTCACTTACACTAACACTCACATTTAGGACACTTATATACGCTATACCTGTATGCTAGTATAATACAACTTAACAGATGCACACACACGCACGCTCTCTCTCTCTCTCTCACACACACACACACACACACACACAGTCAAACACGTGGCCGCACACACCAAATTTAAAATGTAATCATATGCTCACTTAACTACTGAATTATACACGCACGCATGCTGTGTGGGGCTGTGATGGCTGAAGCAAGGACGCCCGCACGACTCCAATCTGTCTTAGTTTCTCTGGACATTCTTACCGGGTGCGCGGTCGAGGAAAGTTAACTTTACAAGAAATTCTCCAAGAAGAGAATACCAGCACTCACGGACAATTGGACATGTCATTTGGTTTAAGGCACTTTTTATTCTTTTATAATTCGCACAGTATGCTGCAGAGCAGACAGCACAATGTACGCGTTTCGGCGTATAGACTTCGTCAGCGTTATACTAATGGCTCCCATGTGTCTGGTTGATGTAAAGGTCCCGTGAACTTAATCTGGGTACAATAAAGCAGGGGTTCTCAATGTTTTTGACTGGGGACCCCCGGAAATGCTATGTCTCCTATAGGAACTACAGTGTGTTGTGTCTCCTATAGAAACTACAGTCAATGTGTTGTGTCTCCTATAGGAACTACAGTGTGTTGTGTCTCCTATAGAAACTACAGTCAATGTGTTGTGTCTCCTATAGGAACTACAGTGTGTTGTGTCTCCTATAGAAACTACAGTGTGTTGTGTCTCCTATAGGAACTACAGTGTGGTCGACGTGGAGAAAGGCCACATGTCGGTGAAGAGGATGGAGTGTCCAGGCAGCAGGCTCAGCTGTCAGATGAAGATGGACAACACTCTGTGGACCGCTACGGAGGTACCGGCGCTTCCACACTACACACTGCACACTCCCACACTACACACTACACACTGCACACTTGCACACTACACACTGCACACTGCACACTACACACTTGCACACTTGCACACTGCACACTACACACTACACACTACACACTTACACACTTACACACTGCACACTTGCACACTACACACTGCACACTACACACTTGCACACTACACACTACACACTGCACACTACACACTACACACTTACACACTACACACTTACACACTTACACACTGCACACTACACACTACACACTTACACAGTTAGACACTACACGCTTACACACTGCACACTACACACTTACACACTGCACACTACACACTTATACACTACACACTTACCCACACTACACACTACACACAGTACAATATTTGGATCTGAGATGTAGTGGAGTAGCAGTAAAAGTACTGAATATTTTGTACATACTCAAGTAAAGTACAAATACCTCAAAATTGTACTTAAAGCTGCTATAAGCAATAATATGTAAAAAATGTCATTACCAAAAAAATAAGTAATTTTTGACATATTATTGCTTATAGCAGCTTTAAGTACAGTACATAAGTAAATGTACCTAGTTACAGTACTGTTGATTAGATATGAACAAACCTCAGCAGCCTGACTGGATGTGTCCGTGGGGTTTGGGCTCATCGCCTAGCAACGTGCGAGCGTTTTGGAATGAAAAGCGTCTTGAAGACTAAACACAGGGATACCGGGGAGAGTTCACGGTGGATTGGGTGGAACGCCAAATTTCAAAGCATAACGAGGGAATATGACAATTTCGAGCAAAGCTGACTTGATGCTTCTTGTTTGTTCCAGGATAAACAGTGTAATCTTAATGCTTTAGTCTGAATGTTTGTGGGGGGAAAAAAACAGGTGTGTGTGTGTGTGTGTGTGTGTGTGTGTGTGTGTGTGTGTGTGTGTGCGTGTGCGTGTGTGTGTGCGTGTGTATTAAATAGGAACAGGAGGTGTTCATCTACAGTCTAAAGGAGATGTGTCCACTCAGTCAACCTCAGATACACTTCTCCTCTCCAGCTGTCGTCACCTGCCTGTTCCCTGTGCCAGCCCGAGAGCAGGTGAGTCATCACCCAACGCACGCACGCAGATATGCATGCACACACACACGCACATGCACACATGCATGCACGCAGACATGCATGCATACACATGCAGTACACCATGCAGTAATTCACACACTTAACGTCCCTTCACTCCTACAAATCACCTTCAGCAACTGTGACAAGAAGAAGTAAATAATTTACTATGAAGTGAGACATGGCAGCTATAAATTAATTTACTATGAAGTGAGACATGACAGCTATAAATTAATTTACTATGAAGTGAGACATGGTAGCTATAAATTAATTTACTATGAAGTGAGACATGGCAGCTATAAATTAATTTACTGTGACGTGAGACATGGCAGTCGATGCTTCAGTATTAATATTAATTAATTTACTATGAAGTGAGACGTAGCAGCTATGAATGAATGAAACTATGAAGTGTAGAGCTGTGCGTTGGTGCACTGCCCTCACAATTCAACTTGAATATGATTCACCAGGTAGCAACTCAATTCGATTTGATTCTACGATGCATCACATGTTTCTATATCACTGCACAACATGGAACATGGTTCACCAGTCAATACAAAGCAGTCAGATATACTGAATAACATATTTTATTTAGAAATATATTATATTTAATAGTAGTATTATAGTATAATTACATAGTATGTATAATTATATTTAGGCATCGATTATCAATTATCTCACATGGCTGCACGGGCGAATCTTGATGCAGAGCTGAATCGATTGCAAACCAATATAAACTGTGTTCCAAGAATAAACAAATCACCCCCGCGGTTTGACTCGTTATGGATATGAAGAATCAACTGACTGCGAGAAACCGCTAATGTTACCGCCGCCAAATTAGCTACATTTTGGCCAGAAACGAACATCAAATATGAGTGCATGACTGAATGTGTACAGAGCTTTTAACCACAAAAACAGCTCTATTTTATACCGTACTTCGTATACCAGAGCTCAGCAGTTCTGTAGGTCTGCAATTTGAGCTATTTCTTACATATTTAGAATTATTTCTAAAGTCCTAAAATATCCCCTAAAAAAAAAAAAATTTTGCCTAGAATATAACGCCTCAAATAAAAAACACACTTATACAAAAGTGCTTTTCACAGAGGCATGATTTCACCAAATTAATCTTGGCTTCATTTATGAGAGAACTGTGCGAGAACTGTGAGAGAACTGTGCGTCCGTGCGTGCGGGAATGTTCAAAGCTTTGAAGTGCATCGAGCTCCCTCTGGTCTGTGTGTGTGAGCGTGTTTGCGTGCGTGCGTGCGTGCGTGCGTGTGTGTGTGTGTGTGTGTGTGTGTGTGTGTGTGTGTGCGCTCCCTCTCTCCTGTCTGCGGGCCATTGTCAAGTGGAAGTAGAATAATGGCTCTCAGAGGATTTAAGAAAAAGAATCTCCTGCAGGAAGAAAAGCGGCTGCGAATATTAATGTACACTGAATTTGCAAGTATAATCTTCACAAGGCTGACTTCAAGTGTCTCAAGTCGGCCGAGCAGCCTCTTATCCCATTCTGGACCCCAACCCCTTTTTGGTGTTTTCAAGCTATTGGAAAAATAGCAGATCTACAAGCTCATAGCGAGGCACAGAGTGCCTCGCTATGAGTTTGTAGATCTGCTATTTTTGAAAAATCGTGAAAATGTGGTGCAAATCTTTGAATATATATTCTTTCACATTTTTAACTCAAATCTTTGCTTCTGGGTGTGTCGGGGGGGGGGCTGAGTCAACATATTTTCAGATAGGGGTCCGTGGCCAAATACAGATAATTCTGGGGGTCCTTGACATGAAATAGTTTGAGAACCACTGACATAGAAAACATGAGATTTTTCAGAAAACTGTCAGGATTTAGAAGCCTTTTTAGAACTGGCCTGAGGTCTAAATGTGTTATATGATGTGGTAATGACCTTTTATGGCCTGATGCGTAATGGCGCTCTAAAGGTCAGCCCCCTAGCCTGCTGGTATGATGGTGATTTACGAACCCGGGCCTGGCCTGCTGACGGTCATGAACCAAACTCTCGGTCATTGTTGGAGAAAAAAAATAAAGTTGTTTTATGGTCTGACCTGTCCCCTCCCCTCTCGCTCCCCTTCCATCATCTCTCCCATCGTTCCTCTGCGGATTCTGGGCTTTCTTTGAAGTGTCCTGTGCTTTGGTACAGTCCAGGTGTTGTGAACTGTGAAGTGTCCTTTCTTTGCTTTGGTACAGTCCAGGTGTGCGGGGGGAGCTTGCTTTGGTACAGCCCAGGTGTGCGGGGGGAGGTTGCTTTGGTACAGTCCAGGTGTGCGGGGGGAGCTTGCTTTGGTACAGTCCAGGTGTGTGGGGGGAGATTGCTTTGGTACAGTCCAGGTGTGTGGAGGGAGCTTGTTTTGGTACAGTCCAGGTGTGCGGGGGGAGCTTGCTTTGGTACAGTCCAGGTGTGCGGGGGGAGCTTGCTTTGGTACAGTCCATGTGTGCGGGGGGAGCTTGCTTTGGTACAGTCCAGGTGTGCGGGGGGAGCTTGCTTTGGTACAGTCCAGGTGTGCGGGGGGAGATTGCTTTTGGTACAGTCCAGGCGTGCGGGGGGAGCTTGCTTTGGTACAGTCCAGGTGTGTGGGGGGAGCTTGCTTTGCTACAGTCCAGGTGTGCGGGGGGAGATTGCTTTGGTACAGTCCAGGTGTGCGGGGGGAGTTGCTTTGGCACAGTGTAAGCTCCGTCCTTAACAGCATTTACATAGACCTGGAGAGGGAACCGAAGCGTCTTGTGTTCAGAGCTAATGGGAGAGGCCTACTATACCTGCTTCCCTTTGATCCCAGGATGTGACCTTTAGGGCAGAGGGTGCGACCTTTAGGGCAGAGGCCAACGCCACTGCAGCTAGTTCCCTGTAGGAGCACAGCTGGCGGTTGCTAGGACAACGGGGGGAAGGTCACAAAAAGAACTTAAAGGTGGCGTTCGGGGGTCGCACAAAGTGTCGGGTAAATTACACACGGCATCGGAGACAGGACTGTTTCCACTGTAATGAGAAGAGGTCGTTGGTGAGAGGTGTGATTTATTGTCCTTCCGTCTGCATTGTTTGAAAACACAAATGTCCCCTACCGGTTTAACTTTTGAGTTCATTCAGTTCTTCAGTGTTTCTTAAAGGGATTGTAATTTTTTTTAATGTTTTCTGAGCTCAATTGCACCCCAAAAAACAAACTTTTAACATTAAGTAGATTGTCTGTGGTCTGAGGTAGAGCCCTGCGCCGGAGTGATTTATTAATCCCGCTCCCACCCGCTCCCGTGGAATTTCAGACCATTCCCGCCCACGCCCGTAATGATTTAATTTTTGTGACCGTCTGTCCGCCGCTCCCGCCCGCAACTAAAAAAAAGTCCCATTTAGTCCCACACCATCCCGCAATTTTATCGTTTAGTCCCGCTAAACCCGCAAAATTTCCATTGAGGTAGCAAAAAAATACATTCACCCAAGCAGCAGCTGAGATTGCAGGCGAGCACGAGAGAGGGGTTGTTTATTTGTGAGAGAGAGAGAGAGGTGCTGCACTGCTGCATGCTGGAGGTCACTGCAGGTTACAAAACAAATTGTACTCATCTTTGTGTTCTGTTTCACATTATTGCTTAGTGACAGTGTGACGCACACACAGGGAAAAGCAAAAAGGGGGTTAGCGCAGCTCGAGAACATCCGTCACTGGGAAAAGAAACTCCTCCATCGGTTTGTCACATTACTAATGAATGACAGGTGCGCCCGTGCCTGCGTAGTGCGCTCATATAATAATAATAATAATAAACTTTATTTATAAAGCGCTTTTCAAAACAGAGTTACAAAGTGCTTTCCAGTGGCATATAAAAAGGCAATACATCAGTTAAGAGGCTCTTACTGGAATAAAATAATAGAAATAAAGCGTTCCACATAATGAAGACGATACAATACATCTAGGGGAAAGCCATGTGTGAATAGGTGGGGTTTTTAACAGTGATTTATAAAGAGCCACTGAGGTTGCGTCCCTCAGGTTCTGGGGTAGGGCATTCCACAAGTATGGAGCCCTGGCTGCGAACGCCCGGTCACCCATGGTGACTAGTTTGGTTTTCATGGAGCCAGGAGACCCCTACCCACCGGTCTGAGGGTATACGCGGGGGGCTGTACGGCTTTAGCATGGCAGAGATGTAGGTAGGGGCCAGGCCTCGCACAGCTTTAAAAGTTGTCAATAAAAATTTAAAATCAATTCTAAAATGTACTGGCAACCAATGAAGGGAGGCTAGTACAGGGGTGATGTGTTCATGCCTTTTCGTGTTTGTTAGCAGTCTCGCTGCAGAATTCTGTACCATTTGTAGGCAATCTATTGCTTTTTTGCTGAGCCCAGAGTACATGGCATTGCAGTAGTCTAGGCGTGAGGATATAAATGCGTGAATAACTTTTTCGAAGTCTGTGCGGATGAGGAATGGTTTGATTCTGTGAATGTTTCTCAATTGGAAAAAGCAGGTTATTTGCCCGTCAAAGGACAGGTCGGAGTCAAACCATACTCCCAGGTTACGGGCTGAGGTCTTTACATTTGTTGCTAGGCTGCCTAGCTGTGCCTGGATGGAGATGGTGGCGTTAGGGGGACCAAATAGGAGGATCTCGGATTTTGACTCGTTCAGTTGGAGGACATTTTGGGACATCCAGCATTTTATGTCTGAGAGACATGCGAGGATCCGGGGAATGTTTTCTGTGTCATTTTGTTTCAGTGGAATGTATAATTGGGAGTCATCTGCGTAACAGTGGAAGTTGATGTTGTAGTTTCGGATAATCTGACCAAGTGGGAGCATGTATATTGAGAAGAGGAGTGGAGCCAGGATTGATCCCTGGGGGACACCGCAGGACAGGGGGACCTTGGAGGAAGACGCCTCTCCAATTACCACCGAGAAACTCCTGTCCGTGAGGTATGAGCGCAGCCAAGTTAAGGCTGTGCCCCTGATACCAACCCATTCTTCTAAGCGATTGATTCAAATGGTGTGGTCTACGGTGTCGAAAGCCGAGCTAAGGTCTAGGAGTATTAAAATGGAACAGTTTCCGGAGTCAGCTGCCAATAATAAGTCATTGGTGACTTTTAAAAGGGTTGTTTTGGTGCTATGGAACGCACGGAAACCTGATTGGAAGTCCTCAAAGATACTGTTAAAATTCATAAAAGATGCTCATGCATTCGCTTTGGTAACATGCCTGTGCATTGTCCAGCGCAGTACAGTAGGGAACGTTCTCCTCAGACATTCATATCTTGCTAAAGTGTATATAAGCTCTGTATCTGGTTAATTGCGGGAGGATGCGGGATTCGCGTGGGCTGCCTGCTGGTTTTATCTTGACCTCCCGCCCGCCCGCAGGGCTCCCGTTCCCGTTGCAGCCCTCTAGTCTGGGGTTTTCTGGCTCAAACAAGGGCTCTGATTGGCCTGTGGACTGTGAGGTAAGAGTCCACAAATCCACAAATGACATAGGAATTTGCCAGCAGATGTCACTGCATGGCCTCTATAGAGGGTGTGGGCATGACATCATCGTACCCGGAAGTTATGCGGAAACGCCTACTGCTACTACTTCATGGCCTTGATTGACAGCCCATACATCCACACAGAAAAGTCCCATATCTGATTGACAGCCCATACACCCATAGGCGGCGGGTATGTAAGGCTAGGCAAGGCTTAGCCTTCCCAAAGATTATGCTGGGTATTTTTGAGTGGTGTAAACCACTCCTACAACTGGCTTTTGTGTGCAGAAAAAAATGAGCATGGTTGCTATGCTCAAAATAATTTCTGACGTAATTAAATCACACCCGGGTGAACTGGATGACCGTAGCAACCATGGTCATTTTCTCTGCACAGAAAAAGCCAGTTATGAAATCACATCCGGGTGTGATTTCATTACGTCAGATCAGAGCTGATCAGGCTACATAATACCTTACCTTATTTCATTACGTCAGACATTACGTCAGACCACAGCTGATCATGCTATATAAAACCTTACACCACTCAGTTCACACGGGTGTGATTTTTAAAATATATATAATATATGTGCGCAGCATTATATAGAAGGCTATTGTGTGTGTGTGTGTGTGTGTGTGTGTGTGTGTGTGTGTGTGTGTGTGTGTGTGTGTGTGTGTGTGTGTGTGTGTGTGTGTGTGTGTGTGTGTGTGTGTGTGTGTGTGTTGTCGCTGCCCCCTGGTGATCGCTGATCGGGGTAGCCTAATCAGCAGATTGGCTACTTGGTATGTCTATAAACCTCGTCCTTCCAGTCGCTTTGTAGCAAACAGTAGCGCGCGCTCGTTTGTTTTGGAAAACAGCAAAACGCAAAATGGATATAGCCTACGCCCTATGGTCTTTTTCAAGGCAAAGATAAAGTAATTCAGAAGAAGAAGCTGTGAGTCAGCACTCAGCAGCACCAGTGCCCGCACTGTTCACAGTTCACACCACTGTAGCAACACTGACACGTTCAGCGGAGTGGTGGCTGTCTCTGTGCCGTCTGTGAAGAGCCATGAACACACTGACTCGAGACTTTAATTAAAAGCTAGATGTAGTGGCTATAATTGGGTCAAGGGTGTTGCTTTCGTGAGCAATGGTGTACAAGATTGGTAATACATTGGTCAAAGTAACTCATTTTTAGACCATCTGGGGAAAATAAATTAATTAATTAATCTGCAGAGTCCCCCCCCCCCCCCCCCCTACGCAATTCTAGCCTACCCAAAGGTAAAATCCACCCGCCGCCTATGCATACACCCAAACAAAAAGGTCTTATTTGATTGACAGCCCATTCATCCAAACAGAAAAGTCCTATTTGATTGACAGCTCATACATCCAAACAGAAAAGTCCTATCTGATTGACAGCCCATTCATCCAAACAGAAAAGTCCTATTTGATTGACAGCCCATACATCCAAACAGAAAAGTCCTATATCTGATTGACAGCCCATACATCCACACAGAAAAGTCCTATCTGATTGACAGCCCATACATCCACACAGAAAAGTCCCATATGATTGACAGCCCATACATCCAAACAGAAAAGTCCTATTTGATTGACAGCCCATACACCCAAACAGAAAAGTCCTATCTGATTGACAGCCCATACATCCACACAGAAAAGTCCTACTTGATTGACACTTTGACAGCTCATTCATCCAAGTGTCAGTGTCAGACAGACAGACAGACAGTGTCAGACAGACAGAGTGTCAGACAGACAGGTCAATGTGTCTGTCTGTGTCTCTTCCTCCTCAGAGCTTGGCGCGGGTGTTTGCCGGCATGGCGGACGGCCTGGTCGCCGTTTACACCCTGGTGGAGGAGCTTCCGGTGGAGGGAGAGACCTACCTGTGTTCACACACCCTCAACAAGACAGCGTTTGGCCTGGAGGACACAGACCCCCGGCAGAGACCCTACCCCGTCAGGAGCATGGTGCTGGTCGCTGGTGGCTCCCAGGTGAGTGCAGACCCCCACCCTACCCCGTCAGGAGCATGGTCCTAGTCGCTGGTCGCTGCCTAGTTTCATTGCCTGAATCCATTTCCGGGTACTGCTTCGTCTTTTTCTCACTCAAATGTTTTCAAAAACATTTTTGAGAGCAATGTTTAGCTGTAAATGACATTGTGTGTGTGTTTACATGGCTGTCATGTTGGAAACAGTCAGTAAATCAAGCGGGCGCAGCAGGTGCTCCGAGGGTTTGATTAGACATCGGTCTGTTATAGAGCGGAGCGGTCATTATCAAGTAATAACACACAGCTGAATTCAGCGATTGACCAATCAGAACCAAGCATTCAACCAAGCTGTGTAATAAAGATCTTTAACTCTTGAGTGTAAAATGAAACAATGTAAGTGGGCCATAACTGGGCCGTGACCTCTCTCTCTCTCTCTCTCTCTCTCTCTCTCTCCACCACTCCTCTAGTTGTGGATCTCCAACGGTCCCGGCGTGCTGGTTCTGGACTACCTGAGTCTGGGGGCCGTGCGGCGGATGGACCCCTACGGCCCCCCGTCCTCCATCGTGGCCCTGGCCTCCAGCCTCGCCCTGTGGGGAGACGAGGCTGTGTGGACCCTGGACGACCACACCAACACCCTGCTGCTCTACCACGCTGCCAGCTACCAGCTGTGTGCCCGCTACAGGTGGGTACCACACTACCAGCTGTGTGCCCGCTATAGGTGGGTGGCACAGCATTAAAGGGATAGTTCAATTTTTTTTAACTTAAGTTGTATGAAATACTTGCCATTAATATAGTGGTTGCAACTGTATTAATTGATTGCCCGAGTCCTGTGGTGGGAGTTCTGCTCTGGTTTTGGTGAAATATCAAGTAGTTCCGGTCATTTTGTGGGGGGCACTGGGGGCCACGCAGTAAAAATAAATTAATCCACAAAACTAACGTCATTTGTATTGTTGACCTATTTCTAAAATATTAGTGCAACTTCCGTTCTTTTTTTACCCCTCTATCACACAGAACTAAGATTTTTGTGTCCATATCACTACGCCCAAAAAATAGTTCCATGTGATAGAGGGGTCAAAGTTGAACGAAAGTCGCGCTAATATTTTAGAAATAGGTCAACAATACAAATTACGTTCGTTTTGTGGATTAATTTACTTTTACTGCGTGGCCCCAGTGCCCCCCACAAAATGACCGGAACTACTTAATATTGACCAAAACCAGAGCAGAACTCCCACCATGGGACTCGGGCAATCAATTAATACAGTTGCAACCACTATATTAATGGCAAGTATTTCATACAACTTAAGTTCAAAAAGTCTGAACTATCCCTTTAAGGCTGGCATGGTGAATGTAATGGACTGATGTGGTTGGCGTCTTTTCTGAGTGTCTGTGTGTGTCGACTACCTTTTTTCACTGCCAAAAACTAAGACTAAATATATTGACAATTTCATCAAGAAATAAACTAAAATGTCAGGGAGGGACTAGTGGACAAGACCTCGAGGGGCCTAAGTGTGCAAGACATTTGAACAAGTTGTGGTATGACACGTGTGTGTGTGTGTGTGTGTGTGTGTGTGTGTGTGTGTGTGTGTGTGTGTGTGTGTGTGTGTGTGTGTGTGTGTGTGTGTGTGTGTGTGTGTGTGTGTGTGTGTGTGTGTGTGTGTGTGTGTGTGTGGTATTCATCATGATTGTAAAGTTGGGATAAGAGGGATTTTGATAACAGCAATAATCAGAGTGGAGTCAGTGGACACACAATAGTATATTGGAAGAAACACATTGTATTAGGAGGTGTTAGGAGGACAGGTTGTCCAATGATCTCTGGGTCGGCGGTTCGAATCCTGTCTCCTCCCGTCCACATGTCGAAGTGTCCTCAGGCAAGACACTGAACCCTACATTGCCTCCAGTGGTTGCCTTGCCACCGTCGGTGTGTGGATGTGGGAAGTGGGAACTGTTTCACCTCCCAATGTATGAATGAATGAATGAATGGACCGGCGCTATAAAAATGGAATTCATTCATTATCATCTCATGAAAACATCAAAACGGCTGTCCTCGGAAAGGAGAAGCTGTCGTTCACATGATGAAAACATCAGTCACTGCCGTCCCCTAGCACCTTACCAATAAAAGGAGGCTTAATGTTATAGGCAGGGAGCTTACCGGGGAGGAGGGCGTGTGGGGAATTATAGGCATCACTTCCCGCCATTCAATTCATTTGAGGGATCAAACCAGTCAACAGCAGCGATGTGGGAAGTGGGAACACAAGCTGACATGAATCAGAAAGGCTCTCTCTACCTAAAGTACTCCACATGCAGCTCATTCACATGAATGATCGATGCTTATTGTCGAGTCCTGCTGACGAGATCCAGTAGAACTAAAAGACATGTTTGTTTTGTTTTGTTATGTTATGCTCTGAAAATAGCAGATCTACCGCCGGCTTCATCTCAAAATGTTTTGTTTTCCGGGGACCTCCAAAAGGAAAGATTTGAGTAAAAGAATGTTATTATATGTTTTTATTATATTCAAAGATTTCCACACATTTTCACGATGTTTCAAAACTGTCACAACTACACAGAGCTCATTCAGACATACTGTAAGCATCCATCCCTGTTGATGCACAGTCGCGGCGACAGGCACTACATCAGGGGTGCCCAGACTTTTTTGACTTAAGAGCTACTTTAAAAATGACCAGCTCAACAAGATCTACCCACAAAGAAGTATGATCTCATTGCTGAAAATAGTAAAAACAAATGTACCTGAGGGTAAGAAATGGAAATAGTTTTTGTATGTCTAACTTTGTAATGCTACTGATGTCTGTGCTCAACACTCTTGAAAACAAATATTCCATTGTGGCTTAATAGGTCATTTTTATGTCAATCAATCAAGTCACCTTAATTCAATTCAAGTGTCAGATGCCAAATTATATATATTTTTATTTAAATTGTATATGTTTTAGGGGCATGTCATGTGATCTACCTGCATATCCTTTGTGATCTACTGGTAGATCGCGATCTACCTTTTGGGCACCCCTGCACTACATGGTCTCATATTGATTTCCCGCTCTGCGTTTCAGCTGCGGGGACAGCAACCCCCTGCGGGACGTGTTCGCGGTGAGGCGACCGGCGGGGGTTACCATGGCGACCACAATGACGACCAACCGAGACCACCCGCGGGGGACGAAGGAGCGAGGAGGAGGAGGGGAGGAGGAAGAGGAACCGCGTGATGAAGAGGATTGGACCAACGCCAACGGAGAGGTGACGCTGACCTACCGCCAGGACGCAGGGACTCAGATCCTCCGCCGGCGGGACTCCCTGACAGACTACTGCTCCATGACCTCCTCCGAGTCCTCGTCCGACTCCAACGCCTCCTCGGGGCCGTCGCCGGCTTCTTTGGACCGCCGCTCCAGTTCTGGAGTGCTCAGCTCGCTGACCAGCACCTGCAGCTTGCCCCTAGTGACCCTGTCCGCAAACAACGAGGACACAGACAGGACTGTGATCCTGTCTACAGACACTGAGGACACAGACAGGACTGTGATCCTGTCCGCAGACACTGAGGACACAGACAGGACTCTGATCCTGTCCGCAGACACCGAGGACACAGACAGGACTGTGATCCTGTCAACAGACACTGACGACGCAGACAGGACTGTGATCCTGTCCGCAGACACCGAGGACACAGACAGGACTGTGATCCTAGTGTCCACAGACACAGAGGACACAGACAGGACTGTGATCCTGTCCACAGACACCGAGGACACAGACAGGACTGTGATCCTGTCCACAGACACCCAGGACACAGACAGGACTGTGATCCTAGTGTCCACAGACACCGAGGACACAGACAGGACTGTGATCCTGTCCACAGACACCCAGGACACAGACAGGACGGGGGTTGTGGAGCCCCAGGCCAGTGAATCTGACGTGGACTCTGCAGTGAGCTCCAGTCCGACACCTCCTCACCTCCAAGCCTTCACTGTGCTCTCTGTCAACGGAACTCTGTGGATCCCCAGGTCAGTGCTCCTCAAACTCTCTTAACCCATTTAGGCCTGACGTCGAAATAAAAAAAAAAGTATTCTGAAAGAATATATATTCAAAGATTTGTGCCGCATTTTCACGATTTAAAAAAAATAGCAGACCTACAAGCTCGTAGCGCGCCACTCGGTGGCGCGCTATGAGCTATGAGCTATGAGCTTGTAGATCTGCTATTTTTCAATAGCTAAAGTATAACATAATGCTTAGTTAAAACACCAAAAGGGGTTCCCGCCCAGAATGGTTTATGTCAAGGACCCCCAGTTTGGTAGTATTGGTACGCATCAGGACAGAGGTTTTCTTAATGTCAAGGACCCCCAGTTTGGTACGCATCAGGACAGAGGTTTTCTTAATGTTAAGGACCCCCAGTTTGGTACGCATCAGGACAGAGGTTTTCTTAATGTCAAGGACCCCCAGTTTGGTACGCATCAGGACAGAGGTTTTCTTAATGTCAAGGACCCCCAGTTTGGTACGCATCAGGACAGAGGTTTTCTTAATGTCAAGGACCCCCAGTTTGGTACGCATCAGGACAGAGGTTTTCTTAATGTCAAGGACCCCCAGTTTGGTACGCATCAGGACAGAGGTTTTCTTAATGTTAAGGACCCCCAGTTTGGTACGCATCAGGACAGAGGTTTTCTTAATGTCAAGGACCCCCAGTTTGGTACGCATCAGGACAGAGGTTTTCTTAATGTCAAGGACCCCCAGTTTGGTACGCATCAGGACAGAGGTTTTCTTAATGTCAAGGACCCCCAGTTTGGTACGCATCAGGACAGAGGTTTTCTTAATGTTAAGGACCCCCAGTTTGGTACGCATCAGGACAGAGGTTTTCTTAATGTCATGGACCCCCAGTTTGGTACGCATCAGGACAGAGGTTTTCTTAATGTCATGGACCCCCAGTTTGGTACGCATCAGGGCAGACAGAGGTTTTCTTAATGTCAAGGACCCCCAGTTTGGTACGCATTAGGGCAGACAGAGGTTCCCAACCACTGGTAGCCTACCGGTGCCGGTCCCTGATGTGAATCTATATCCTTTGCGTCACCAGGATTTTCCAAATAGCTCCAGGGTTACCACCCATCATGTAAAATCGGTCCCACTCGTGTCTGAGAATGAGCTCAGGAATTCATTGGCTCATTTACTCATGACACAGCCAATTACCACTTTTAGTGTTGCTAAGATACGACCCCCCCTCCCCCGCACCCTGGGATCTATTCAAACTAGGACTAGGGCATCGTAATTAATGAATTTAAATGAATCGCATATCAATATTTCACCTGAGAAGCATTTTTTTCCCCATTAAAACGTATTTTGGTATTCTGGAGTGAATCAATGAGTGAGGTTTTTTTTATCTAAATTCCCCATCATCCACTGGGCCGCTCTGATTGGCTTCTTCTCCCGTTGCGTGCACCGCTATGAAACTCGTCCAGTGAGGAAGGTTCCGTGGAGCAAAACATATTTTTTTCTTTTAACCACGTTTCTGTAATTAATGAATAGAAATGAATCAGTTAATGTCCCAGTGCTAATTCAAACCAAACAAAGCAAAGCAAATACAGACAGATACCGTCCATCAGAAGTCAGAAGACGAGTTGACATAACCTTTATTAACCACCCTATCCTTGTTGATAACACACCATTCAGGTCAATGATATAACATTATTTATATAGTGATATAACAATGTATTGTTTGGATGCACGACTACTGCACATTTGGTTCCATTTGTACTCTCTCTGGGTTACAGACCTGTAAGGGTCCATTTGGTTCCAAGTGTACACTCTCAGAGTCACAGACCTGTAAGGGTCCATTTGGTTCCAAGTGTACACTCTCAGAGTCACAGACCTGTAAGGGTCCATTTGGTTCCAAGTGTACACTCTCAGAGTCACAGACCTGTAAGGGTCCATTTGGTTCCAAGTGTACACTCTCAGAGTCACAGACCTGTAAGGGTCCATTTGGTTCCAAGTGTACACTCTCAGAGTCACAGACCTGTAAGGGTCCATTTGGTTCCATGTGTTACACTCTCAGAGTCACAGACCTGTAAGGGTCCATTTGGTTCCATGTGTACTCTCTGGGTTACAGACCTGTAAGGGTCCATTTGGTTCCATGTGTTACACTCTCAGAGTCACAGACCTGTAAGGATCCATTTGGTTCCATGTGTACACTCTGAGTCACAGACCTGTAAGGGTCCATTTGGTTCCATGTGTACTCTCAGAGTCACAGACCTGTAAGGGTCCATTTGGTTCCATGTGTACACTCTGAGTCACAGACCTGTAAGGGTCCATTTGGTTCCAAGTCACAGACCTGTAAGGGTAGACTACTCTAGTGTGCGATCATTGCTGGACAAAAAATTATGTCTACAATGTAGCTTTGCTTTAACAACGTATTATCTCTTCATATCCAAACAAACACAAATTAATCAATTAAATTAACTGTCTTTGATTTATAACATTAATACTGTGGCTATATTGGTATTGATACACGCATCTATGGAGCAGCTGACTTAATTTGATGACATCAAACAATGTTGTGCAATCTTACACAGTTGTAATTAGACGTGCGTGTGCGTGTGTGTGCACGTGCGTGTGTGCTGTTTGACAGGCGCGGTGGGGACGTGATGGTGATTGAAATGCAAGCGCAGGCGGAGCAGCTGAGAGGCAGAGTGATCGCCGTGCTCAGCCCACCTGGAGGCTCCTCGTTGGGGTGAGATGACTTTCTGCTTCCATTTCCTCCGACTCTACTAATATTAACTAATCACGAATGCAAACCCAATTACTGAATGTCAAGTCTCTCCAGGTTTTCCTCAGGATACGACACTGATTTACTACGACACTATGTATGGCACATTAGGAGTCCGACTAGTACTGGTGGTTCTCAAATGTTTTATTTGCAAAGACACCCTTAACTCTGAGAGTGTACACATGTTGGAACCAAATGTAGTTCCATTTGTAAACTCTCAGAGTTCCAGACCTGTTGTGTTCATTCAGGGCTATCTCTTTGTGTGTTTCTGGTATTTGTTTCTGGTTATTGTTGATCTGGAAGGGTCCATTTGGTTCTATTTGTACACCCTCAGAGTTAACCGATTCCATGCCGTTGCCATAGGTGTGATCGTGAGCCTAGTGCCAGTGAAATGTTACCATAGGCGTGATCGTGAGCCTAGTGCCAGTGAAATGTTACCATAGGTGTGATTGTGAGCCTAGTGCCAGTGAAATGTTACCATAGGTGTGATTGTGAGCCTAGTGCCAGTGAAATGTTACCATAGGTGTGATTGTGAGCCTAGTGCCAGTGACATGTTACCATAGGTGTGATTGTGAGCCTAGTGCCAGTGAAATGTTACCATAGGTGTGATTGTGAGCCTAGTGCCAGTGAAATGTTACCATAGGTGTGATTGTGAGCCTAGTGCCAGTGAAATGTTACCATAGGTGTGATTGTGAGCCTATAGTGCCAGTGAAATGTGCGACATTAGCAAAGAAGAAGAGCCACATCCGCCCGACCTGGAAGTGATAGCCCTCCATATCTGTAGTCTATAGCCTCACTCTAGGCTGTGGACTAACATATCTGTAGTCTATAGTCTCACTCCAGGCTGTGTACTAACATATCTGTAGTCTATAGTCTCACTCTAGGCTGTGTACTAACATATCTGTAGTCTATAGCCTCACTTTAGGCTGTGGACTAACATATCTGTAGTCCATAGTCTCACTCTAGGCTGTGTACTAACATATATGTAGTCTATAGCCTCACTCCAGGCTGTGGACTAACATATATGTAGTCTATATAGTCTCACTCTAGGCTGTGGACTAACATATATGTAGTCTATAGTCTCACTCTAGGCTGTGGACTAACATATCTGTAGTCTATAGTATCACTCTAGGCTGTGAACTAACATATCTGTAGTCTATAGTCTCACTCTAGGCTGTGGACTAACATATCTGTAGTCTATAGTCTCACTCTAGGCTGTGGACTAATATATCTGTAGTCCATAGTCTCACTCTAGGCTGTGGACTAATATATCTGTAGTCCATAGTCTCACTCCAGGCTGTGGACTAACTCGCGGACAATACATTTTCTTAGCGCGAGCTCGGATGAATGTTTTTTTTTTTGAAATTATGTTTTTATTTTGGTCATTGTGTGCGAGCATAATGAACAACTTCATCATGAGAATTACATTACATTCATACATATACAGAGATATATTTCCCACGTTCTCAATGGTGACCAAAGTTACAAACATTTTTCTTTTTCTTTGGAGCAAAAATAAAAAACATACAAACAAGAAAAAACAAAAAAGACGAACATCTGGGCAGCTCTTAAGGGAAAAGGGGGAAAGGAGACGCCTTCACATATCTACATTACAGTTTATTTGTAAGCAAGTACAGGGTCATACATTCAGCAAGTTACAATACAAGAAAGGAAATGAGAATAAAACATAAAAACAAAAGAGGCATAGGACGAGCGATAGCAACACAATACTTTGTTTTCCCTTATTCAGCAAAAGTCTGATCGGACAGGTGCGATATATTCAGTCCATTTAGTCCAGATCCAGAAGAACTTTTCTTCCTGTAATCTAAGTGAGTACGTCAGTTTTTCCATCTTGTATATATCATGAATTATCTCGATCCATTCCTCTACCGTGGGTGGTTGTGGTTGCATCCACCTCCTAGTGATAGCCTTCTTGCTAGCCACCAGGAGGGTCAGAATTAATTTTTTATCGTTACTATCAAATAAGTCATGTGGGAGGTTTCCTAGGTATAAGGTATCAAACTGGAAGGGGATGTCGATCCCAAACACCGCTTCTAAATGATCATGAATTTCCTTCCAATATGTATCTAGAACTGGGCATTCCCAAAACACGTGAAAATGGTTCGCTGCATTTTGATTGCATGACCTCCAGCAGTCTACTCCTGTACCTCTGTATCTTTTTTGCAGTGGTGTTATAAAATACCGTATATGATTTTTTCGGATGAATGTTTTTAAACATGGTACTTTATCCCATTTGGGGCAGAATAACCACTAATAACCGCGTGCACGTCTACCACGGATTATCCTGTAGGCTGTTTCTACAATGGGAGGCCTGTGGAGGCTAGCAACGGAAGCGAAAAAAATTGGTAAGAATAATATTGTTAAATATCTTTTAATCAAATCTCGTGTTTCTCGTGGATGGCCCAGATGGGAATAATAATAGCTTTCCTGGAGATATCTCGTGGATGGCTTGGATTGGGTTAACCCATTTTGGGCGGGAACCCCTTTTGGTGTTAGCATTATGTCATGCTTTAGCTATTGAAAAATAGCAGATCTACAAGCTCATAGCGCGCCACCGAGTGGCGCGCTACGAGCTTGTAGGTCTGCTATATTTTAAAATTCGAAGAACGACTGACATAGAAACATAGCTTTTTCAGAAAACTGTCAGGATGTAGAAGACATTTTTAGAATCTGATCTCAGGTGAAAATGGGTTAAAGACATGCTCTGGTCATTCAGGGCTATCTCTGTATGTGTTTCTGGTGATGCTTTTCCAACGGAAGTCACGTGGTTTGACCAAACAAATGTAATTTTGACAAAAAATGCCCACCACAAGCCTGAAACCAGCCGGACCCGACCCAGTCCCTGACTGACTGATGCAATCATAACCTGTCTAAAGTGCTGCTGGGCACAGAGAAACAACACACAACTCTCAGGCTTCGTACACACATAAAGGACGAATGTTCTGTGCTCTGCCTGTGTTTGATGGCCGTCTCAATGCTTTTCCAACGGAAGTCACGTGGTTTGACCAAACATTTTTGTTTGATGCGGGGGTTGGGGGGCAATCAAACACAAGTGTTTGGTCAAACCATGTGACTTCCATTGGAAAAGCATTGAGGCGGCCATCAAACACAGGCAGAGAACAGAACAGTTGTTATTTATGTGTGTACGAAGCCTCACAGTTTTTTAGTAAGTTTTCCAACCCTGGCTAAAAGCTAAAGGCTGCAACGAGCCAGCCAGCCAGCCAGCACTGGGGTGGAGATGGTGGAGGTGGAGCTAGATATTAATTTGCTGATGCAGCTTCAGTAGGAGCGTTCCTTCATCATGTGCTTAACGGTGGTTCGCCGCTCCTCTGTAATTATCGCTGCGTCTGGCAGGCAGCAGCTGGTCGCTGCAGAAAGGACTCCTGTGTGTGTGAGGATACAACACAAAGGGCCTGCATGCCTTTTAGCAGTAGGCAATAAAAGGGAGGAGGGGGAGGGGGGGGGGGGGGGGGGGGGGGGCTCCCCAAAGCGGCTATAGGCTCCTTAATAAGCACTCGTTTATTTCATGGCTGCACCTGTAAGTTAACACAGACAGGGGACACTGTGCATGGGAGGTCACGGGAGAGAGGCTGAGAGGCGTTCACATCTCTTTAGATGTGATGAATGTGTGAAGTGTCTTCTTGTTCCATGCTGCACACTCCAGCACAGGCTACTTAAACCATTTTGACCTGAGATCAGATTCTAAAAATGTCTTCTACATCTTGACAGTTTTCTGAAAAAGCTATGTTTCTATGTCAGTCGTTCTTCGATTTTTCAAAAATAGCAGACCTACAAGCTCGGTGCGCTATGAGCTTGTAGATCTGCTATTTTTCAATAGCTAAAGCATAACATAATGCTAACACCAAAAGAGGTTCTCGCCCAAAATGGGTTCAACTTAAAGATGGCTCGGGCCAAAAGTCCAAGTTATTTTGTTAACGGACTACACGACTAGTCTAAAAAATACAAGGAAACACACAGTGAAAAGGACACATTTCCATCTATAAAACCAAACCTCAATGAACAAAAACATTGTCATTCATTCATAAAATGTGAAGAGAACATAATTATAATGAACAGATTATCACAGGAGAATAAAGAAGTAAGTAATAATCAGCTGACATCATCAGTCCATATCACGTTCTCTGGGAACACACAATACAATAAATGGTGCATTTATATAGCGCCTTGCTTTCCAAGATTGTCCATTACATTCACACACATATTCACACAGCTTTACATAGATTGTGCATTAGATTCACCCATTCACACACACATTCATACACCTTTACATAGATGTGTGTGTGTGTGTGTGTGTGTGTGTGTGTGTGTGTGTGTGTGTGTGTGTGTGTGTGTGTGTGTGTGTGTGTGTGTGTGTGTGTGTGTGTGTGTGTGTGTGTGTGTGTGCGCAAGTGGTGGAGTTTCAGATGAGATTTTTTTTTTAATCCGCAGAATGTCCCATTTTGAAAATAGCAGATCAACAAGCTCATTTAAATCTATTCAAAGTAACTAGTAACTAAAGTTTTCCAATAATTATAGTGGAGTAAAAGTTATTGTCTCTGAGATGTAGTGGAGTAGAAGTTATTGTCTCTGAGATGTAGTGGAGTAGAAGTTATTGTCTCTGAGATGTAGTGGAGTAGAAGTAAAAATATAGAAAATTGGAAATACTCGAGTAAACTGTAAACTTTCCACCACTGCATTGTACTATTGTACAGTATGTCTTCATTGTACTATTGTACAGTATGCCTTCATTGTACTATTGTACAGTATGCCTTCATTGTACTATTGTACAGTATGTCTTCATTGTACTATTGTACAGTATGTCTTCATTGTACTATTGTACAGTATGCCTTCATTGTACTATTGTACAGTATGCCTTCATTGTACTATTGTACAGTATGTCTTCATTGTACTATTGTACAGTATGCCTTCATTGTACTATTGTACAGTATGTCTTCATTGTACTATTGTACAGTATGCCTTCATTGTACTATTGTACAGTATGCCTTCATTGTACTATTGTACAGTATGCCTTCATTGTACTATTGTACAGTATGCCTTCATTGTACTATTGTACAGTATGTCTTCATTGTACTATTGTACAGTATGCCTTCATTGTACTATTGTACAGTATGCCTTCATTGTACTATTGTACAGTATGTCTTCATTGTACTATTGTACAGTATGCCTTCATTGTACTATTGTACAGTATGCCTTCATTGTACTATTGTACAGTATGCCTTCATTGTACTATTGTACAGTATGCCTTCATTGTACTATTGTACAGTATGTCTTCATTGTACTATTGTACAGTATGCCTTCATTGTACTATTGTACAGTATGCCTTCATTGTACTATTGTACAGTATGCCTTCATTGTACTATTGTACAGTATGCCTTCATTGTACTATTGTACAGTATGCCTTCATTGTACTATTGTACAGTATGCCTTCATTGTACTATTGTACAGTATGCCTTCATTGTACTATTGTACAGTATGCCTTCATTGTACTATTGTACAGTATGCCTTCATTGTACTATTGTACAGTATGCCTTCATTGTACTATTGTACAGTATGCCTTCATTGTACTATTGTACAGTATGCCTTCATTGTACTATTGTACAGTATGCCTTCATTGTACTATTGTACAGTATGCCTTCATTGTACTATTGTACAGTATGCCTTCATTGTACTATTGTACAGTATGCCTTCATTGTACTATTGTACAGTATGCCTTCATTGTACTATTGTACAGTATGTCTTCATTGTACTATTGTACAGTATGTCTTCATTGTACTATTGTACAGTATGTCTTCATTGTACTATTGTACAGTATGCCTTCATTGTACTATTGTACAGTATGCCTTCATTGTACTATTGTACAGTATGTCTTCATTGTACTATTGTACAGTATGTCTTCATTGTACTATTGTACAGTATGTCTTCATTGTACTATTGTACAGTATGTCTTCATTGTACTATTGTACAGTATGTCTTCATTGTACTATTGTACAGTATGCCTTCATTGTACTATTGTACAGTATGCCTTCATTGTACTATTGTACAGTATGCCTTCATTGTACTATTGTACAGTATGCCTTCATTGTACTATTGTACAGTATGTCTTCATTGTACTATTGTACAGTATGCCTTCATTGTACTATTGTACAGTATGCCTTCATTGTACTATTGTACAGTATGCCTTCATTGTACTATTGTACAGTATGCCTTCATTGTACTATTGTACAGTATGCCTTCATTGTACTATTGTACAGTATGCCTTCATTGTACTATTGTACAGTATGCCTTCATTGTACTATTGTACAGTATGCCTTCATTGTACTATTGTACAGTATGCCTTCATTGTACTATTGTACAGTATGCCTTCATTGTACTATTGTACAGTATGTCTTCATTGTACTATTGTACAGTATGCCTTCATTGTACTATTGTACAGTATGCCTTCATTGTACTATTGTACAGTATGCCTTCATTGTACTATTGTACAGTATGTCTTCATTGTACTATTGTACAGTATGCCTTCATTGTACTATTGTACAGTATGTCTTCATTGTACTATTGTACAGTATGCCTTCATTGTACTATTGTACAGTAGGTCTTGTACAGTATGTCTTCATTGTACTATTGTACAGTATGTCTTCATTGTACTATTGTACAGTATGCCTTCATTGTACTATTGTACAGTATGTCTTCATTGTACTATTGTACAGTATGTCTTCATTGTACTATTGTACAGTATGTCTTCATTGTACTATTGTACAGTATGTCTTCATTGTACTATTGTACAGTATGTCTTCATTGTACTATTGTACAGTATGTCTTCATTGTACTATTGTACAGTAGGTCTTGTACAGTATGTCTTCATTGTACTATTGTACAGTATGTCTTCATTGTACTATTGTACAGTATGCCTTCATTGTACTATTGTACAGTATGTCTGTGTGGTCTGTCACGGACGTTAACGCCCGCTCAACGTGCCAAACACCATGTCTCTCCTTCGTACGAAGAACGCTCACGCCTTAACACAATCCCTGCGGAACACGTTATTCCCGACTTTTATTCGTTTTATTCGCCATTTTTTTGATAACTTTTAAGACTTACGTGGTTTTCCTCGGACAGAGTGACGCGGATGACGCGTTTGGATGACGTAACTCGAGTAAGGAAATCGATGAGTCACACTGGCTTGCTAGGGCTTCTGGGAAACTGAGGCTCAATGTTAGTCTATATGACTCGTAATGTTCCTCGTTGCTCTTTGTTGCCTGGTCCGTAGAATATCTTTGGACACTATGACAAACGATCACAACATTTTAAGATGTTAAGATGATTTTAGGATGTTTTTGGACACTATGACAAACGACATTTTAACACAACAATTTAAGGAGGATCTTCATGAAACGGAACGCTGATCGTGTGGCGTGGTGGTTCTTCACAGGTCAGTGAAAACACCGGCAGAGAGCGGGAGTTAAAGATTAATTTATAACACGGTCAACGTGTTAATTTATCCCGGGGTTGGCGACACACACAACGCACAGCAGCACGCATACGTCAAAGCCTTTATTTACCCTGAACAACGCTGCATGTGGTCATTAAAACAGGCTGTCTATTACACAGAAACATGAAACAACAACAGGAGAGCATAATGACACAGCCTCCCAGATGGACTAACAATGGAGGAAGGTAATGGAGGGTTGTAGCAACATGATACATGGTTCTGTGGAGTCCCGTCTCCCCCCCATCCCCCCCTTCCCCCCCTCCATAAATCACAATAGCTCAAGGCAAACCATCCCCTTTTCCCTTTGAAATTATTGTAATGTCGGGGCCAGAAAACTCTGTAATGTGTTTTATTGTTGTTTATTGCCGAAACCAGTGGGTTTGGGTTCACTGCAACTGTGAGTGATGAATGAGCTATATCACTTTAAAAACTATAAACTATCGCCCTGAGTGAGTGAGTGAGTAAAAAAGAGAACCGTTTTTTTATGTGTGCACGCACACACGCACACACTCATCGTTGGAGGAGGAGGGGGACATGCTAATCCTATTTCGGTGGTCACAGGGACTTGTATGCGCAGAGCTGTAATTTCCTCGTTAACAGTGCCTTCAGTGTTGCTCTCTATCTTTTTTCCAGCTGAACCGTTTCCGAGTACAACCCGCCAGCTTCTAGGAAGAGACATATACTCTACACAGTGTGCTGGTTTCAAAGAGCTAGAGTTAGAGATGTGCTCCGAAAAGGATTTTAACTCGGGCAGTGTAACCAGGCGCTGTCGTCGCCGTGCCGGCTTGTGGGGGACATTTCTGTCCAAATGAAATGTTTTCCACGGACGTATACTTTAAAAAGAAGGGACTCCCGCTCACCGGCTTTAATGCAGTGAAATAGTTTATTAGGGAAGCAGCAACGTTTGGGTCTATACGGCCTTCATCAGGCTATCTCTATCTTAATGCCGCGGACAATAATATTACGAGAAACGCATAAAGGGCTATAATGAATGACCCCTGGCCCCTGAAGGACCATAACAGCTCTGTAACTCTTGAGAGTTAAGGGGGTCCTTTGAAAATAAAACGTTTGAGAACCACTATATTACTAGTTTGACTCCTGACATGCCATACATAGTGTCGTAGTAAATCAGTGTCATACACACCTGGAGACTGACGTTCAGTAATTGGGTCTTGTGATCAAAATAAGAACATGATAATGGTGTGTAAAATGATGGCAGTATACCACCTCTTACTTGTATCCTATCTCTCTCTATCTCTCCCTCCCTCTCTCTCTATATATCTCTCCCTCTCTCCCTCTCCCCAGCACCCTAGAGGAGGCGGCCCTAGGGCCAAAGGACACGGTTGTGTGTGGCTTTCGGAGTCAGGAAAACATGCGTTGGTGCCTGTGTGTCTGGAGGGGCTGGGGCAGCCGCGAGCTGGAGCTGTTCTACCACGGCTACGAGGAGCTGGGCCGCGCGGAGGCCAGCGGCCGGAGGAGAAGGTAGCCCGTTGTTGCTGCACTGCGCCGCGCCGCGCCGCAGCAGCAGGGCAGGCTGGGCCAGGGTGCAGAATCACAGCTCTGTATGTGTGGAGTGTATATACGGACTGACACACGGACACACGGCCCCGGCCGTTTGGGGAATAGACGAGGCTCCACTCACAGGCCCCGCAGTGTTCGTGACAGGGGGCCGCGCACCTCTGACATCACAGCTTACGTAGAGGGGGGTGGGAGGAGAGGGAGGGGTGGGTTCAGGACAAGGCCTCGGCTCACGCCCCCAGCCCCCTCCCCCCCCCCCACTGGGAGACTGACAGTCCGGCCGTCAAAGGCACCTGAGTGTGTGTTTGTGTGTGTGTGTGTGTGTGTGTGTGTGTAGGGACGGGACCATATGAAAATTACATGTCACAATTATTGTGGCCAAAAATGATTGCGATTAACGGTATTATCGCGATAATCTAAATTCTGCATTTGCTAAGAAATAGCGGATCTACAAGCTCACAAGGCGTCGCAAAGACATTGAAAAGATTGACATTTTTAGACTATCATGTACATTCTTTCTAGCCTGGTTAATAAACCAGACCGAATCAGCCGTTGGCAAAAAAAAATTTGCCTGCCAGCGGATTAGGGTCTGGCGAGGCTCAGTAGCATGCCTTTTTCCTACAACCGAGAACAGGTCGGGCCAATCGGGACACGGTATGCAATATGGGCGGGCTTTGGTACAGTGACGTTCGGGTCACGGTATGCAATATGGGCGGGCTTTGGTACAGTGACGTTCAATGCTTGAGACCTTTGACTGACAGTAGCTCTGACCAATTGCGTCAAAGAGAAAATGTTTGAACCCGCCCCCCGGGAAATGAAATCCAAGTGGAGCCAGCCCAGACTAATATACCGCGACAGTGTTGTGTGATATTAGTCTGGCTTATTAGCCAGGCTACATTCTTTCCAGGTCTGTTTTACCAGTTATAGAGGGTTTAAGATCTGTTTTACCAGTTATAGAGTGTTTTAAGACCGCCATCTAGTGGTGGCTTAGTGTGGCGCAGGCCGCCATACTTATATCCCAATGAGCGACGTTCTAAAATTGAAAGCCGCTTTGGCGGGAAACCGCTGAGTCAGGAAGTAAAAATCTGCTGTGTAACATGTCTCGCGATTGTCATTTAATTCACCCAAAACATTTTGTAAGCGAAATACTATCGTTTACATAAATCAGACGCAAACCAAGCTTGTTTTTGGTCTAAAAAGAAGAATCCGAGATATTAGCGTTCAAAAAACCTGCGTCCTCATAGACAGCATAAGCCAGAGAAATTTCCATTTCTGTTTTTTTCTTTTTTTTCCACCGGACCGTTACCGGAGTGTTTACATGGGGATACTGGACGCAGCTGATCACCGTAATCAATTGTTATTAAAAAAAGGTGTGAAAAGGTGTCATCGGCTGGGAGGTACATACGAAAATAGGCGTCAAAAGGCGCAATTGGCGACGGGTGAGTTAAGTGGTACCGAAATACGCCGCTCCGCTAATAGAAGGTGAATTGTACCCAGTGCATGACGGAAGAACAATGTCACTATACATTGAAATCTCTGCCATACGATTACTGTGAGCGGTTTTTTATCACGATAAACGATAATATGGATTATGGTCCCGTTCCCGACCCGTGTGGCTCACGCTAAAGTCTCTGTGGACCATATGGGACGGAGAGACATCTGTACTCACAGAGAGAGAGAGAGAGAGACATCTGGACATTATGTCTGGACTCACAGAGACATGGACACAGTACTTTACTGGACATCATGTCTGGACTCATCAGACCTTTAATTGGAGAGAAACGGACAGAGTACTTCTCTTAATTTAATTATCACGTGAATCTGCATGCTGTCCGAATAACGGGATATTTCTCTTCAAAACGGGTCATTTCATCGTCTGCTCAGACTTACAGCGTGTGAACATCGCAGACAGTTTTTAAGTTGTTTGATTCAGTATTCTTTTTTTTAAGTGAATTGTACATTTAACTCTGTTTTTACCCTTTTTTATTTGACCATAACCACCGTATACAGTAGGCCAGATCAAACATCACACATTTTTACAACTGTGTCTGTTGAAAAAAGGAAAAGAGGCCGCACAGCTCGTGATCACGATGCAATTTTATTTTTTTAATTGAACCAATGTTTCGGCAACAAAAATGCCGCCTTCAGGGTATGACTTTTTCTGTTACCATTATCAATGAATCCCAATGGTTTTGCTTGCGTATAGATTTTGGCACTCTTATAGTAGTCGCCATCAAAGTACTGTATAGTTATTGTCAATACCAGCCATGTACTTGAAGGGACTATATTTATGTTAACGTATTCATGAATGCATACATACAGTAGTGCATGTGTAAATAGAGACTATAGAGTGTGTATGTACGTGTACAGTACTGTACCATATGGCATTGAATAAAGTTCTGTTTTTATCACTAATAATCCTGTTCAACTATTGTGATTTATGGTAGACTACACTAGAGCCCTCACATCTAGAGTTGGGGTCGCTCAGCGCCGTTTAGATGACAGAGTTAGGACAACTCCGTTCACTTCACGGGGCAGGTCCAATGGGACATCTCCGTTCACTTCACGGCCCGGTCCAATGGGACATCTCCGTTCACTTCACGGGGCAGGTCCAATGGGACATCTCCATTCACTTCACGGGGCAGGTCCAATGGGACATCTCCGTTCACTTCACGGGCCGGTCCAATGGGACATCTCCATTCACTTCACGGGGCAGGTCCAATGGGACATCTCCGTTCACTTCACGGGCCGGTCCAATGGGACATCTCCATTCACTTCACGGGGCAGGTCCAATGGGACATCTCCGTTCACTTCACGGGGCCAGTCCAATGGCGGCTCTGTGCGGCTAGCAGGGTCGGCTATGGGGAGCCCAATAGTCCTGGACCGGAAGTTGACAGAGTGCACTGGACTCAGGCAACAGCCCAGCTTTAATGATCTTAAATCCCTTTATTTTAGCTCATTTTTTTGTCATAGTACAACATATACATTGCAGAGACTTTAGTTGTCACTGTGCAATACTTTTTTAGACACCCTGGAGTAGTTTTTATGTGCAATGATGTATAGAGTGTCGCAGTCCCGCCCCCTTTCATGACGACGCCAGGCCCAGGAAATAGTTCCCAATGCATTTTTCCCATAGACATTTCAAAACGTATTTATTTAAAGACCTTGTAAGCGTCGTACAAAGCCAACTCTTGTCGTGACAATTCATGACAACAAATAAATAATTACAAAGAAGAAAAACAACAAAAAAAGTGTTGTAACCTGCCGTTTTCTTCTTCTTTCTAATTATTTGTTCAGCCTGAAAAATGGTGTTTGTTGTCATGATTTGTCACGACAAGAGTTGGCTTTGTCCACGGCGTAAACGTATTTAAATAAATACTTTCTGAAAAGTCTATGAGGAAAATTAATGGGGATTTCTTTTCCGGGTCTCTCGAGGGGGCGGGACTGCGACGCTCTATTCCCTTTGTATTTAGGGTTTCTTCCTGGAGGCTGAACCCTTGACAGTCAAACGTGCCAATGAAAAAAACAGTAATAGTGACATCACATTATCAGCCCCTCCTCTAACCCCTCACCCTTTATCATACAACTACAGCTGTGGGTGCGGCTTAAGTTCAGGTGGATCACCACCCATCACCACCCACCAGGCAAACCAGGCATACTAAATGAACTGGTGGGGTGCCCACATAAAAACGACATTTTAATAAATACTGTACCCTTTTTTTTAAAACTTCCTCCTCCTTATATAACAATAAGACATGCTGATGGGTGGGGGAAAAATCATGACACTCCATCTTTAAAACAGTTGGCATGTTGCACACATGCCTAAAATTGCTGATATTTCCTGATCAAGGCATACACAGTCCTGCCTTGATCCTGCCTCTAGCTGCCGCTGATTGGCCAGGCCGTTTGGTGGCCGGAGCATCGAGTCTGCCTGTGAGTTCCTAGATGGGAGCAGGAGGGGGGAACCCAGTGTACTCTCTGCTGCCCCATCTGGCAGAGTCAGGTTAGATATTTCCGCCACCCCTTGAAAACAATGCATTTAAAACTACAGCTTGTCACTCTCCAGACTGCCCCCTCAATGACGCCGCTCTCTCTCTAAAAAATCTCTGGCCATGACACTTGGTTGCATGCTGAAGCTAGGAAGATGCAATCCTGTGGAATTGCGAGTGTTTGCCTATCTTTATAGGAGTTTGTTCAACTAGAAGAGAGGTAACCTTAGTTACGGCACCATCAACAGCCAATTTATTTATTCTGATGACGTAACACGTAACACTGCGGGGTCACCGTATACTGTCCAAACAGATGAGGGCAAAGCACACAAATGCCTTGGGAAGGGTTCTGAATCGCTGGCCAATCGGAGCGGAGAATAGAGAGTTATTCCACAATTTAGATAAAAAAAATGAAGACGCTCGCACACTGTAGATGCTAGTGATAAGTGCCTTTATTTGCACAAATAGGTGACTGTGACGTTTTGAGCACAATGCTCTTCCTCAGACTATATATATAGGGTCTCAGCAGTAAACACATGACACAGCAGATGTCAGGAGTTTTCTTAGCAGCCAACATGGTGGCTCCGCAAATACCATGAATGATGTTGTTGTATAATTTAAAAATGACTCGGCCTTCTGTTGCTCTGATGTGAATAAAGCCACTCTCCGCCCATCCATCCTGGTGCCCTCCATTAACCTCCTCTCTCTCTCTCTCTAAACGCACGCCCCTGTTCTGTTCAGGCCTTCTCTCTCATAGACATATATAAAAGGCTAGATGGCTCAAGGCGGAGTCTCTGACGTAGTTCACCGGGTGGCCATCTTGCCTCGGGGCTACAGTACAGTATATGTTCTATGGCAGCTCAAACTAAAAGTCATAACTCGCTCAAATCGTGACGGATTTACAAACGGGTTGGTTTATTACAAACGTTGTCAACGTGGCTATGATTCAGGGCGCTTATCTGCTTCATTTTGTTTTTTTATATGAACGTCGTATAAAAACAAGTATGCAGACGTCTCTGACGTTTATAAATTATAACAAACCAAACCGTTTGAAAATCAGTTGAAAATTGAGCAAGTTATGGTTATTTAAAAGTACATGCCCCATAGATGGCTGGGTTTCCCAAACGCATATGGTGTAAGACTTGTAGTGCTGCACATGCTCAGATGCCCTCTATAGGCCTCACACAGAAGCCTGTGAACATAGAAATTTCGTGCATAGATGTGCCACGCAATGGTAGGCCTCAGGCCTGAGGCCTGGTATGGTAGGCCTCAGGTCTACCATTCTGAAATTTAATGTAATAATATTTGGGCTGCTGGACAGCTGACAGTAGGCTCTCTTTACTATATATATATATATATATATATATATATATATATATATATATATATATATATATGGTAGGCCTGAGGCCTACCATTGCGTGGCACATCTATGCACGAAATGTCTATGTTCACAGGCTTCTGTGTGCGGCCTAGAGGGCATCTGAGCATGTGCAGCACTACAAGTCTTACACCATATGCGTTTGGGAAACCCAGCCAATGTTATGCTGCCCCGAGGTAAGATGGCCGCCACGTAGCAACGTCGCTCTCCATTGGCCAGAGCACGATTGAGCCATCTAGCTTTCTTATATATATCTATGTTCTCTCTCTCTAAACGCACGCCCCTGTTCTGTTCAGGCCCGCATGCCCCTGTTCTGTTGAGGCCCGTTCTTACCCACAGAAGCCTTGCCGCCGGTGCCAGGTTAAATCCTTCTAATACTCATGAATTATGTACTGTTGGCCCATGGCTCATCATGTACTGTTGGCCTTTGAACAGTATTTGCTCAGCTTTTTGCTGCTATGACGATTTGGGAGCAGAAAGAAAGTCGCCCACTTGAAACCTGTCGGCTCAGATTAATGAGCTGTGCTTTAGGAGCGTCTCCTAGCCTCCTTGAGTCCTCTCCCCTCAGAGCATCTCCTAGCCTCCTTGAGTCCTCTCCCCTAAGAGCGTCTCCCTATCCTCCTTGAGTCCTCTCCCCTCAGAGTGTCTCCTAAGCCAAATTCCAATACCCCAAATCTCGGCCACACACTCACTCACACTCGCTCACTCCAGCATGGCGGTGTTATGGTGGAATTGGTGACCTGCTGAAATTGGTGACAATCATGTAGACAATCACATAACGTCAGCGTCCGAATGTAAATCGTTGCAGACTTGCAGTTTGTTTATTAGCAGAGTTCAACCTATAGCAGTAGCAGAAGTCTCCTGAACTTGGAACACAGCATTTTGCGTTAAACAAATTTGTTTAGAAATCCATTTTGTGTACCGCATCTCCACTAGATAAAGAGTGCTGGGTTGCGCCTCGAAAATAGCAGATCGACGCGTTAAGCGCTTGTAGATCTGCTATTTTCGCTATTTTTGGCCAAAAGTGGCCTCTTATAGGATTTCTCTCTCTCTCTGCACGTGCCTGATTGGCTGCATGGTGGCAGGATGTGTGACTCTTGATGTGTGATTGGCTGCATGGTGGCAGGATGTGGATGACTCTTGATGTGTGATTGGCTGCATGGTGGCAGGATGTGTGACTCTTGATGTGTGATTGGCTGCATGGTGGCAGGATGTGGATGACTCTTGATGTGTGATTGGCTGCATGGTGGCAGGATGTGTGACTCTTGATGTGTGATTGGCTGCATGGTGGCAGGATGTGTGACTCTTGATGTGTGATTGGCTGCATGGTGGCAGGATGTGGATGACTCTTGATGTGTGATTGGCTGCATGGTGGCAGGATGTGTGACTCTTGATGTGTGATTGGCTGCATGGTGGCAGGGTGTGGCTGACTCTTGATGTGTGATTGGCTGCATGGTGGCAGGGTGTGGCTGACTCTTGATGTGTGATTGGCTGCATGGTGGCAGGGTGTGGCTGACTCTTGATGTGTGATTGGCTGCATGGTGGCAGGGTGTGGCTGACTCTTGATGTGTGATTGGCTGCATGGTGGCAGGGTGTGGCTGACTCTTGATGTGTGATTGGCTGCATGGTGGCAGGGTGTGGCTGACTCTTGATGTGTGATTGGCTGCATGGTGGCAGGATGTGGATGACTCTTGATGTGTGATTGGCTGCATGGTGGCAGGATGTGTGACTCTTGATGTGTGATTGGCTGCATGGTGGCAGGATGTGTGACTCTTGATGTGTGATTGGCTGCATGGTGGCAGGGTGTGGCTGACTCTTGATGTGTGATTGGCTGCATGGTGGCAGGATGTGTGACTCTTGATGTGTGATTGGCTGCATGGTGGCAGGATGTGTGACTCTTGATGTGTGATTGGCTGCATGGTGGCAGGATGTGTGACTCTTGATGTGTGATTGGCTGCATGGTGGCAGGATGTGTGACTCTTGATGTGTGATTGGCTGCATGGTGGCAGGGTGTGGCTGACTCTTTGTGTCCCTGTTGTCAAGTGACATCATGATGATCGCAATGTCCTAAAGTGGTGAGTGTCTATTTGAGCCTATTTGTGACAAATTTGTTGGGGGAAAAAAATAATTAATGTTGAAGATGAAAAAATGCTCAAGATAGGAACACCGTTACCAATGATGGTAACGTCATTAAAAAAAAGTAAAAAGAAAAAGAAGATAGGAACACTGGTAATGTGTGGACATCACACTGATGACATCACACTGATGACATCACACTGACTGTATTTAGCAGAAGTGTGGAATAAACATAAACCCTAAAATAAATAAATAGGTCATCAAGCCATTAAGCTTTGCAGATGAGTCTTGTGTGTGTGTGTGTGTGTGTGTGTGTGTGTGTGTGTGTGTGTGTGTGTGTGTGTGTGTGTGTGTGTGTGTGTGTGTGTGTGTGTGTGTGTGTGGTGTGTGGTGTGTGGTGTGTTGTGTGTTGTGTGTTGTGTGTTGTGTGTGTGTGTGTGTGTGTGTGTGTAGGGGGTCCGGGTTACAGGACTGTGACGTGTGTCTGTCAGAACAGCTGCTCTGACATTGAGAGAGAAAGCCTGAGCTGTCAGAGAGAGAGAGAGAGAGAAAATACATTCAAGCTTTTGGTAAAAGAGAGAGAGGTGGAAAAAACATCTGTGATGAGTCAGCAGAGACAGAAAGCTAATGACACATATTGAGAACCGCACGCACGCACGCGCGCACGCACGCGCGCACGCACGCACGCACGCACGCACGCACGCACGCACGCACGCACGCACGCACGCACACACGCACATACACACACACACACAGACACACAGAACACACACACAGAACACACACACCTGAATCCATTTGGACTGTGCTGAGCTGCAGCCTCCTCCTCCTCCTTCTAATTCATGACAATTCTAACTGCCAGCAATTCCACACAGTTACAACCACAGGGCTTCTCTTCAGCTGCTCTTAACAAACAACAACCCAGAGCCCTGTCTCCTCTCTTCCCATGGAGGCTTTCTATTTATGTATTCATTTATTCTGTTAGTTTCTTCTCTCGTCTCTACCACTGCTTCCGTCTTCTCTAATCCGTCGGTTCACTGCCATGGACGGAAGGAGGTGGGGAGTGGCTTATTGTCGGTATCATCCGGTAACACGCGGGAGTCCTACACAATACATTCAATTCCCATAAATCGGTAATTTTGTTAAATTCCCATTGACAACGAATGGAGAATTTACGTCATATGTGTCTGATCAAAGAGACACATCATGATGATGATGTACGATGATAAGAGACTTCACTACCACCCCTTTTGGATATGAAACAGACTCCATGCCGTCTATTAGAGTGCTGCACTGCAGAGTTTCTGTGACAGACCAAACGAAACAAACTAACACAATGTGTTGTGACTTTGATTGAAAAGTTTTAATACAAATAGTTCCAATGGCATTTAAAGGTTGCAAATATGCTTATCGGTGTTGCGAGGATAGGTACCTGGAAAAGAATCTTCCCCCCAAGGGGGTACCTGGCCCAAAAATGTTTGGGAACCCCTGCCCTATAGGGTAGGTACCCTCACAAAAAAACGTGCAGGAACTGGTTGGAATAACGTGTTCCTTCCACACGCTACGTCTGGCCGGGGAAACTCTCCACTGTCAGGTGAAAAGAGGCAGCTTGGACTCCTCATGCATAGAAGGAAGCATAATGGGGTCAGTCCGCTGCCCTCCCCAGGTTGGCAGAGGGAGTGTAGCGCCCAGGATTACATTAGATATAGTTGACACTGGGTGAAAGAATGGGTTGCACAATCGTGGGATAAAAATTAAAGAAAAATAAATAAGATATATACTATGAGGAGTCCACAGGTCAATCTAGAACACTTACTAGTCCTTTGGAAGGAATGAGTATAAGGCCCATCTGTTGCCCAGATGACAGTATAAAGGGCAGAACTGTAGATTAATTCATCACTAAATGCTACTGAACTGAATCCAGGATCTGAGATGCAACAAAAGTCCATCCTGTGTGTGTATGCGTGTGCGTGTGCATGTGCGCAACTATGCATGCTTGCATGCGTGCAGCGTGTGCCCCATGGGGAGGATGTGGAGGGCATGTTTCAACAGATTGGCTCAAGATTAAATGCACGACGACGGACGAACACACCCCGGCCGGTCCTGACAGGAAGCTTCCCCAAATTGTTTTCAGCTCAGGGTTGCCTCCAGGGAACCGGCGGCCATTATACCCTAATCAGAACATGGTGTGTGGATCATGCACGACAGCCCAGCCGTGGATGAAGGCTGAGTCTTTTCTATTCCAGTGGGTTTCAACCCTTTTCATATCAAGGCCCATTAGGCCATGGGGCGGCGGTGGCTCAAGGTTGCCAGTTCGAACCCTGTGGGCTCCTCCAGAGAGTGCTGAAGTGTCCTTGAGCAAGACTCTGAACGCCTAATTGCTCCCGATGTGCAGGTTGGTTGCCTTGCATGGTTTCCTCCGGCGCGGTGTGTGAATGGGTGAATGTAATGCACAATCTATGTAAAGCTGTGTGTGTGTGTGTGTGTGTGTGTGTGTGTGTGTGTGTGTGTGTGTGTGTGTGTGTGTGTGTGTGTGTGTGTGTGTGTGTGTGTGTGTGTGTGTGTGTGTGTGTGTGTGTGTGCGTGTGCGTGTGCGTGTGTGCGTGTGTGCGTGCGTGCGTGCGTGCGTGCGTGCGTGCGTGCGTGCGTGCGTGCGTGCGTGCGCGCGCGTGCGAGTGAGTGAGAGAGAGAGATGCACAATCTATGTAAAGGTGTGTGAATGTGTGTGAATGTAATGCACAATCTATGAAAGCACCTTGGATAAAGGCACCATTTGGCCTATCAGGGTGGCTGTGGCTCAGGAGGTAGAGCAGGTCGTCCAATGATCCGTGGGTTGGCGGTTCGATGTTGTACCATTAGGAGAGATAACAGGCAAACGTTGATCAAAATACACTATCTAAAACCACATATTACACACATAAAGACCCCAGGAAAGTGTTCTAAATCTTCCAAACATCATTAACATATTCTTTTTTTGGGTGGTGTAAAAGTATACTACCGGTAAGTACATTTACGTACTGTACTTTAAGCGACACTTTATTCACCCTTTTTGCAAAAAAAAAATGTTAATGATGTTTGGAAGATTTAGAACACTTCCCTGGGGTCTTTATGTGTGTAATTATATCTATGTTGTTCTCTGAGTGCTAGAACAATAGATAATAGTGTTCTTCTGTACAGTAACAGTACTTATTCTATCTTGTTCTCTGAGTGCTGGAACAATGGTTAATAGTGTTCTTCTCGGCTAGGGGAGCTGGCATGTCTGACTGAGGCTGGCCTCGATCGGCGCTGCTGTCTAGCCCATTTAGATCTGAGTGAGACCAGATTCTACAGAACGTCTTCTAAATCGTGACAGATTTCTGTCAATATAAATGTTTCTATATCAGTGGTTCTCACACTATTTCATGTCAAGGACCCCGAATATTATATGTAATCGGCCGCCGACCCCCATCTGAAAATATGTTCCAGGGAAACGTTTGCTGTGAAAGAATATTATGTTTAAAGATTTTTCAAAAATAGCAGATCTACAAGTTCATAGCGCTGTACTCGTTGGTTAAGGTTGGAGAAATATGTCATGAACCTACTGTAGTCGACTGGTTCTCCTTGGATCGCCACGTGGAGAGCCTTGCGCGTTTCCGATGAATCTGAGAGCGATGCCGTCAGCTCCTGGGTCACCCATGGGTGGTCAGATCAAAGGGGAGGGTCCAGACAAAGAGCGATCCAAAAAGAAGACCTTCAACGATGGAGTGGGTGGATGATGGCAGCGGTCACACAGCGGTCACAAAGGCGGAAGGAAGAAGGCTACAGCAACGATGGGCTCCCAGTCGTCTTGGTCTCTGTGCCATTGAAATATACAGTTGGGTGCCACCGATATTGTCCCTTATTATTTGACCCATTTAGGCCTGACCTCAACATTTTAAAAAATCCTTCTAAATCCTCCAGTTTTCTGAAATAAATATTTTCACGATTTAAAAAAAATAGCAGACCTACAAGCTCGTAGCGCGCCACTCGGTGGCGCGCTATGAGCTTGTAGATCTGCTATTTTTCCCGCCCAAAATGGGTTAACTGTCCTTTTGCGCAGATCACGCAAACCTCAGCAAAAAGAAAAGGACAATATCGATGGCCTCCAACTGTAAATGATTCCTATGCACAGGCATTCTCCTGAAGGACCAGCCACTTCCCAACCCCCTAAGGAGGCTGTCCTCCAGAGAAACATGTGGTGCAGGATGGTCCATGAAGGCGCAGAACAATCAGAATAGCTCCTCCACCATGCCACGGAAGGAAAGAGGCAACAGAGAAAGGAGAGATCCACCACCAAAACAGCTCCTCACACCACCACCACCACCCCCATGACAACCAATCATATATGCCCCCGCACTGCAATAGAGACTGTGGATCACGGATCGGCCTCTTCCAGCACCTGAAGCACCCACAGATGACCAGACCCACCGACCAGGAGGACAATCATACACGTTTCGAGTGATCGCAGATGATGACGATGATGATGATCAACATCGACAAAATAAGTGCTGTCATGTAAGTGTAGTGCAAACAAGTAATTTTGTACATAGACCATTTCCCATTAATGACATTGTTTTTAGAGCTCACATTCAAAGTCATTAAAATGTTGCCAAACTCGCATGCATAATTCTGTCAAATGTTGGCTATATTACTGTACCTAATGTTGCAGTTAAATAACTAATTCACGTTTGAATTTCCTTTTGTAAATTAAACTTCTCTCCACAGACTATTTTTGCCTGCACCTTTCAAATCAACCACACATTCAAAGGCATAAAAGAAATGCAACGATCACATAACTAACATAAAGGTGCCATGATGTTCAAATGTATTGACGATAACGCTCTCCTTCTCATGTACTGTTGCTAATGGACTGCATTTTATAGTGCTTTTCTAAGCACTCAAAGCGCTTTATAATGGTCCATTCATTCATACATTGGGAGGTGAAGCGGAAAACAGCCGCCGCCAGCGTCCTCACTTCCCACATTCACACACCGACGGTGGCGAGCTCACACCGAACGACTCGTTGGATTCAATGTGGGGTTCAGTGTCTTGTCCAATGACACTTCAACGACAGGACAGGAGCACCCGCAGATTATCGCACCTGCTCTACCTCCTGAGCTACAGCTGACACACTAATGAGAACAGATATGTATAGAATTTTGTCAGCGAGCACCTTGAATCCATGTCCACTAAACTGTTCACGAGTGTCTCTCACTGTCTTTTAAAAGCTACTGTAAGGTGACGCAGATGCGTTCCCGGTCTTAATGGTCTAGGGCAGGGGTTCTCAACCCGTGGGTCGCGACCCCTCGGGGGGGTCGCCAAATTATTTTAGGCGGTCCTCAAATTATTTTCAAAAATATATATTTTTTTTTTCACGGTTTTTCAAAAATAGCAGACCTACAAGCTCGTAGCGCGCCACTCGGTGGCGCGCTATGAGCTTGTAGATCTGCTATTTTTCAATAGCTAAATTATAACAATGCTTAAAACACCAAAAGGGGTTCCCGCCCAAAATGGTTTAAGGTTATTGTAGCAGTCAATTTATATTGGGGGTCGGGAGGGGGCGGGGCGGGGGTCCCGAGACATTGCCAAAGCATTTCCGGGGGTCCCCGGCCAAAAACTTTGAGAACCCCTGGTCTAGGGCAGTGGTTTTCAACCAGTGGTCCTTGAGGAGGTTCCAGGTGGTCCCCAGCTAAATGATGGAGAGTTGGTTACCAAATGGACCCTTATAGATCTTTAACTAGCATGAAATGAAACCAAATGGACTTTATGCTCTCAAGAGTTAACTTGTTGTTAAACATCTGCATTGCTTAATTTTCAAGAAGTCTAGACAATTGGAGAATGCAAAATATTTTGCATCACAATATTAGTTTACACAGGAGAGCAGATGGTTCTCCACTGTCCGGACAGAGCCTCTCCCCTGAGTGTTTGTGGAGATGACTGGTTTATCCTGTTGTGCCTTGATCAAGTCCATGCACAACAGGTGCGCAGCCACACCCAGCTCTGAGTCCAGTTCTAGTTTGACTCAGGCCAGGTGTGACTGCTTAAATCAGTCATCCTCCATCTCACAATTTTGTATTTCGATCAACATTTGCCTGTTATCTCTCCTACTAGTAGCTCCTATCCTGGGTACCAAAATCAATACAGCATGGAATTGTGGACAAAATCTTATCCAAACGACACAATATTCTTTCGTTGTGGGGTCTGCTAGGCTAAATCTGAAAGGGTTGAGAACCACTGGTATAGGGACTGGACCAGAACAGAAAGAATTGGTTCTGATTAACCAGTGAGAGCACGTCTCAGTCCCCTGACGGTCCAGCTCCACAGCTCCACAGCGAGAGCACATCGTCCCTTGACGGTCCAGCACCCCAGCTCCCATTACAACACACGTGACACGTCAAACGATACCCTGGCGGTCCTGCTCCACAGCTCCACATGCGCGAGCACATCGTCCCCTGACGGTCCATCTCCACAGCTCCACATTACTACACACATCAAACGATGTGGTCAGACTGGACGGGAGAAACGATGCCGAATGCTAGATGACCCTCTCATTCAATAATCACAATGGAAAAGGTTTGCTTAGTATAATATGGCTTTTCTTTTTGAGAATACAGCAGTGTGGTGTTTTTCTGACCTTAACTCTTTATTTGCTGCTAGCTGGTAGCATAACAATTTACAACTTCTTGGGTCTGAGAGGATAAATGTCATCAAACGGCGGTCCAATTAAGGCCAATTAAGGATAAACAATGGGCCTTCATACGAAAAGGGTTGAAAACCACATGGTTTTATAGTAGTCGACAAAATCAACACTGACACAAAGCAATAAAGACACCATTTTCACGTTGGTGCAAAGTCATGAAGTAGAACAGCTGCAGAGCTCAGCTTTTAGTGTCTCCCAAACAGGCAGAGGGGATTAAAACTGCTCCAGTTCTGACGATGTGTTCCTGGAGCTCATTCAACGACCGCGGAGCATAAAAACTCACTGTGGATGGATGAGCAAAACATGGCAGGCTCTGGAGGTTTATGTCAATTCTAGTTTAAAAAAAAGGCAATTTCTTTTCCCCCTCAATCACTTTGGATGCATTTCCTGAAACGCTAACGTCTTTCCCAAAAACTCTTTAAGTACAATCCCCAAGACTATTTTGAATATTGAATTTTTTTCCCCCTCAATCACTTTGAGATTAACATTTCCTGAAAGTCCGTGACGTCATTCCAAAAACCCAAGATGCTGAGATCATTTCTCACAACACCATACCGAAAAAAGAAACCATCACAATGATAACCATCCATTCATCCATCCATCTTCAACCGCTTATCCGTAGTCGGGTCGCGGGGGCAACAGCTCCATTAGAGAACTCCAGACATCCCTTTCCAATGATAACCGCATAGGCATCAAAAGACTGAGTCTGAAAATGTATTTCCAAGGGGCAGTTTACAAACAGAATCCAACGTCACAGCAAAAGAAGTCTCACTTTGAACAGTGGGCTGTCACCCACAACTCTGGGGTGAGGGAAATGTAATTCAAACTGAGGAGTGCCAGACTGATCCCCCCCAGGGATTTGTTTGAATTCCAGGCTAGAATGTGAAGTACATTGGAGAGACGCTCTAAATGCAGTGCATTTCCCACCATTTACTCAATGTGTTAATGTTGTCAGTAAACTGTAAACAAATGGAATGATGCAATAACCAACAGCACTATAGACTCGAGAGACTTACAGTACAGTACAGTACAGTACAGTACAGTACAGTACAGTACAGTACAGTACAGTACAGTACAGTACAGTACAGTGGGATAAGTGCCTGCTCCGGCATCTTCGCTACAGATTATAGCTTTTGATCCCTCATGATCTATTCTACGCAGACAGCCACAATGTCATGTCGGAAACTACTAGCCGTCACTTTAATAATAATGTCCTGAGCTAAAGACATGAGCACACAACGACGTACAGTCAGTAGGAAAAGAAAAACAGATCTACAGAGCTGTCGTAGTACTCTGAGCCAACTGTAAATATACAGTACAGTGGAAATCTAATAAGTGCATGTGACAAATACCATTCTTAGTGGGGACTGGGGACGTCACTCCGAAGGTGTGGCTGAAAAATACACCACAGCCCATCATTAATAGTGACTGGATATCATCTGGTGGAATTTTAATGGGAACCAACACTGTGGTATTTTTTCATCATCTGGCTCCTATCAGAGTGATTCAAGATGCAGTCAGTCTGACGTATAGAGGCCGGCCCTGCACTGTTCCTCCAGTCTGACGTATAGAGGCCTGCCCTGCGCTGTTCCTCCAGTCTGACGTATAGAGGCCTGCCCTGCACTGTTCCTCCAGTCTTCAGTCTGACGTATAGAGGCCGGCCCTGCGCTGTTCCTTCAGTCTTCAGTCTGACGTGTAGAGGCCGGCCCTGCACTGTTCCTCCAGTCTGACGTATAGAGGCCTGCCCTGAGGCTGTTCCTCCAGTCTGACGTATAGAGGCCTGCCCTGAGGCTGTTCCTCCAGTCTGACCTATAGAGGCCTGCCCTGCGCTGTTCCTCCAGTCTGACGTATAGAGGCCTGCCCTGCGCTGTTCCTCCAGTCTGACCTATAGAGGCCTGCCCTGAGGCTGTTCCTCCAGTCTGACGTATAGAGGCCTGCCCTGCGCTGTTCCTTCAGTCTGGCATATAGAGGCCTGCCCTGAGGCTGTTCCTCCAGTCTGACGTATAGAGGCCTGCCCTGCACTGTTCCTCCAGTCTGACGTATAGAGGCCTGCCCTGAGGCTGTTCCTCCAGTCTGACCTATAGAGGCCTGCCCTGAGGCTGTTCCTCCAGTCTGACGTATAGAGGCCTGCCCTGTGCTGTTCCTCCAGTCTGACGTATAGAGGCCTGCCCTGCACTGTTCCTTCAGTCTGACGTATAGAGGCCTGCCCTGCACTGTTCCTTTAGTCTGACGTATAGAGGCCTGCCCTGAGGCTGTTCCTCCAGTCTGACGTATAGAGGCCTGCCCTGCGCTGTTCCTCCAGTCTGACGTATAGAGGCCTGCCCTGCACTGTTCCTGCAGTCTGACGTATAGAGGCCTGCCCTGCACTGTTCCTTTAGTCTGACGTATAGAGGCCTGCCCTGCACTGTTCCTCCAGTCTGACGTATAGAGGCCTGCCCTGCACTGTTCCTTCAGTCTGACGTATAGAGGCAGGCCCTGCACTGTTCCTTCAGTCTTCAGTCTGACGTATAGAGGCCGGCCCTGCACTGTTCCTTCAGTCTTCAGTCTGACGTATAGAGGCCTGCCCTGCACTGTTCCTCCAGTCTGACGTATAGAGGCCGGCCCTGCACTGTTCCTCCAGTCTGACATATAGAGGCCTGCCCTGCACTGTTCCTCCAGTCTGACGTATAGAGGCCGGCCCTGCACTGTTCCTTCAGTCTTCAGTCTGACGTATAGAGGCCTGCCCTGCGCTGTTCCTCCAGTCTGACGTATAGAGGCCTGCCCTGCACTGTTCCTCCAGTCTGACGTATAGAGGCCTGCCCTGCGCTGTTCCTCCAGTCTGACCTATAGAGGCCTGCCCTGCACTTTTCCTCCAGTCTGACGTATAGAGGCCTGCCCTGGGCTGTTCCTTCAGTCTGACGTATAGAGGCCTGCCCTGAGGCTGTTCCTTCAGTCCGACGTATAGAGGCCTGCCCTGCACTGTTCCTTTAGTCTGACGTATAGAGGCCTGCCCTGGGCTGTTCCTTCAGTCTGACGTATAGAGGCCTGCCCTGAGGCTGTTCCTCCAGTCTGACGTATAGAGGCCTGCCCTGCACTGTTCCTCCAGTCTGACGTATAGAGGCCTGCCCTGAGGCTGTTCCTCCAGTCTGACGTATAGAGGCCTGCCCTGCACTGTTCCTCCAGTCTGACGTATAGAGGCCTGCCCTGGGCTGTTCCTTCAGTCTGACGTATAGAGGCCTGCCCTGCGCTGTTCCTTGAGTTTGATTATAGAGGCCTGCCCTGCACTGTTCCTTAATTCAGTCTGACGTATAGAGGCCTGCCATGCACTGTTCGTTTCGTCGACTAAAAGCTATGACGCAAAAAATGTCCGTCGACTAACTTTTTCCACTGACAAAAGCTAAATAAAAACGAAGCTAAATATTATTGACAATTTCGTCAACAAATAAAAAATAGACTAAAACGTTAGGGAGGGACTAGAGATCGAGTAGAATTAAAAGACAAGTCATTTTATGTTTTTGTTGCGCTCCGGTGTTGCACTAGCTCAGAAAAAAGCATACTAGTTGCGAACGAAGTGATTGCGAACGAAGTGATTGCGAACGAAGTGAGCACTAACTATAGAAGCTGGCCAAAACTGTCTGTCTGTCTGTCTGTGTGTGTGTGTGTCACGCGGTAACACCACCCGCCCGCCACCAGAGGGCAAAAGAGTGGTGTGTGTGTGTGTGTGTGTGTGTGTGTGTGTGTGTGTGTGTGTGTGTGTGTGTGTGTGTGTGTGTGTGTGTGTGTGTGTGTGTGTGTGTGTGTGTGTGTGTGTGTGTGTGTGTGTGTGTGTGTGTGTGTGTGTGTGTGTGTGTGTGTGTGTCAGACTGCCACAACAGCTTTGTTCGCTTCCCGTGTTTACGCGTCTTACTTGTAGTAATGAAGTATCTGTGTTGTGTTTCCTTTCAACATTGCATATTGATATATAGGAAAACAAGTCCCCCTGTATGTTTCCCTGCACACCACAACGGCCGGAGTGCTGTATACGTTTTATGGTCCCCTTGTATGTTTCCCTGCACACCACAACGGCCCTGTATGTTTCCCTGCACACCACTGTATGTTTCCTGTATGTTTCCCTGCACACCACAACGGCCTCACTCTGTATGTTTCCCTGCACACCACAACGGCCTCACTCTGTATGTTTCCCTGCACACCACTGTATGTTTTCTGTACGTTTCCCTGCACACCACAACGGCCTCACTCTGTACGTTTCCCTGCACACCACTGTATGTTTCCTGTACGTTTCCCTGCACACCACAACGGCCGGAGTGCTGTACATGTTTTATGGCATCTACATTCTTGTGCAGGAAATCTGTGTCCGGGAGTGAATGTCTCAACTTCAAGCTGTCTTTTTTTTTCCTTTTACAGAGAGCTTGTATCTTTGAGGTAAAATGTCATGGGGCCCCTGTTGGGGGGAGGGGGGGTAGGGGGGGGTAGCAACTAAGATAAGTCAAACGGAGTGACTCTTGAGTGAGGCTGTGTGTGCGTGCGTGCGTGTGTGCGTGTGTGCGTGTGCGTGTGCGCGTGCGCGTGCGTGCGTGCGTGCGTGCGTGGCCATAGACTAAAACGTAGTATGGCCAAAAATGTTGTTCGACTACTCTTTTTCACTTACGAAAACCAAATATAAACTAAGCTATGATGGCTAAAACTAAGAATAATTATATTGACAATATTGTCAGCAAATAAAAGCTAGACCAAAATGTTAGGGAGGGACTAGTGGAGAAGAGATCCAGTAGAACTAATGTTAGGGAGGGACTAGTGGAGAAGAGATCCAGTAGAACTAATGTTAGGGAGGGACTAGTGGAGAAGAGATCCAGTAGAACTAAAGGACTAGTCATTTTATGTTTGGTAGCGCTCTGTGAATAGCAGAGCTATAAGCTCAGAACTCGCAGATCGGCTATCTCCGGCATGCAAAAGTGCAAAATCAGCCATTACGACACCATCAAGGCCTGCATTTTAGTCGACTAAAATCTTAGGGTTTTTACTAGTCAACTAAGTGCGTGCGTGCGTGCGTGCGTGCGTGCGTGCGTGCGTGCGTGCGTGCGTGCGTGCGTGCGTGCGTGCGTGCGTGCGTGCGTGTGTGAGAGAGAGAGAGAGAGGTATAGATGTACAGATGTGAGTGTGTATTTAGGGTTTATAGTCAGCTCAACTCTCCCTCCATCCCCCGCCCCCCCGCTGCTTGGCTTGTCTTTATGGCCCCAGAGAAGCACAATATTGACTTATCCCGCCATTGGCATGGGAGGGCCAATGGGAGGCCTGTTTCAACGGCCCAGAGAGCCAATGGGAGGCCTATTTCAACGGCCCAGAGAGCCAATGGGAGGCCTGTTTCAACAGCCCAGCGGGCCAATGGGAGGCCTGTTTCAACAGCCCAGCGGGCCAATGGGAGGCCTGTTTCAACAGCCCAGAGGGCCAATGGGAGGCCTGTTTCAACAGCCCAGCGGGCCAATGGGAGGCCTGTTTCAACAGCCCAGCGGGCCAATGGGAGGCCTGTTTCAACGGCCCAGCGGGCCAATGAGAGGCCTGTTTCAACGGCCCAGAGGGCCAATGGGAGGCCTGTTTCACTCCAAGACCATGGGCTATAGTCCATGGTGTCGGACAGCGTGCTACAGCGCACGGTTCTTCATCATTTTGGAGAAATTGAAAAAGTAAAAGGCGATAATCACTCCGAGACCATGGGCTATAGGGCTATAGGGTCAGGGGACATTAGTATAATTGGCTTTTTTCAATCCCGGACGGCATACTATAGCATGCCGCTTTTCCTCCTCGAACCACACGCACCATCCCGCTCCCTCAGGTCCAGCGATGCCGGCCTCCTTGTGATCCCCAAGAAGATCAGGCTCAAAACCTGGGGCGACAGGGCCTTCTCTGTGGCCGCCCCTACCCTCTGGAACGCCCTCCCCAAACAGATCCGGGATGCCCCCTCACTCCCCACCTTCAAAACCGCACTAAAAACCCACCTGTTCAGACTAGCATTCCCCAGGTGATGTGTTTTTAACTTGTTACATGTAATGTTTTACTGGTTTTATTATTATTTTCTTTCTTCTAATAAAGTTGTCCTTTTCTCTTGTCCCCCCCCCCCCCCCCCCCCCCCGGCCCCCACACATGTAAAGCGTCTTTGGGTATTAGAAAAGCGCTATAGAAGTCCCAGATATTATTATTATTATTATTGTTTTTCATAATTTTTGAGGATTTAAAAAAAAGACGAAAATCACTCCGAGACCATGGACTATAGCCCATGGTCTCGGACGACAGTGTATAGCGACACGCTTTGATCTCGCCGCAAAGCAGGTGCCTATATGGGCTATAGTTCCAAACGTTGCTCCTATGGCTGGAACTATGCCATTGAGATAGAATGAGCACTTCCGCATTCCATTGTTACAATGGGAGTCAACGCTATAGTGTCGCCACTCTCTTACCCATATCAAATTTACCCTTTTAGGTACAATTATTGAAAAGGTTGTTCATCAACAACTTAGTCACTTTTTACTTTTAAATAACAGTTTTGATACGTTTCAGTCAGGATTTCGGCCCCATCATAGTACTGAGACTGCACTCATAAAGGTTCTAACTGTGTGTCCAAACAGATGGCCATGACCTGTAAACGTTGTTATTTTTGAAGTGCACTGTTGCACTCTGTATTTGTTTTTATTCTGTTTTTAGGTTTAAAAAAAAAAAAGACGAAAATCACTCCAAGACGATGGACTATAGCCCATGGTCTCGGAGTGATTTTCGTCTTGTTTTCGAATCCTTGGCACGTCAAACAAATCACTTTCACCTAGAAACTAACTAAATACTTAACGCTGTCGATTGGATGTATGATCCTGGATGTGTGCAGTGAGTTCTGTTTCCGCTGGACTTTGGGGTGACGTTTTGTTAATTTAGTAGTGTTGATATCGCATTTTAGGATTTAATAAATACTGTGTTTCTATGGCATTTTAGTGGCCGCTGTACAAGGGAAATAAACGAATCCATGTTTTGGCGTCAGTCTCTCTCCTCCCATTTATGGTTTTTGTTCTCTTACCTGGTAAAACTTGAACCTGTGTGTGTCCTTGAACAAACCGAAGCTAAGAATAAGAATGACAAAAGAGTTTCCGTTGCTCTCCAGTTAAACAACGGATGGCGTAGTATAGCAGGGTTATCCACTTTATTAGGTTTTACAACATTGATACCTTCCGCACTTTAAACAGTGTAACTCAAATAATGAATGGTTGTATGCATTACAAAGTAACTGATTAAGTGTACTGTGTGACTGATTCGGCCCGGGTCACACATTCTCAATGGCAATAGCACAAACTTTGGCATGCTACTATTAGTCCTACATACTTACACCTAGAAACCCCATTCAAACCTATTTAGGTTCATCTTACGGTGGACATGTTTGCCTGAAAAGGAATCTTTGAAATGTTTCATAGTTTTAGAAATATATTGCTTTCAAATTTGAGAAATGTATAATGGGGCTCAATGGCAGATAGTGGCACGTCAAAAAATAACTTTCACCTAGAAACTCCATTCACACTTTTTATAATTCAGCTTACTGTGGAGACACATGCTGGAACTTTTTACTTTGAAATGTTTTGTAGTTTCTGAGTTATTTAACTTAAACGCCCAATGCATTCTCAATGGCAATAGCACAAACGTTGGCATGCTACTAGTCCTACATACTTACACCTAGAAACCCCATTCAAACGTATTTAGGTTCATCTTACGGTGGACATGTTTGCCTGAAAAGGAATCTTTGAAATGTTTCATAGTTTTAGAAATATAGTGCTTTTAAATTTGAGAAATTCAGAATGGGGGTCAATGGCAGATTTTGGCAAGTAAAGATTTGAGTGGGGTTTGAACCCACAATCTCCAGATCATGCAGCCAGTGTGGTAAGTCACTGATCTACTTGCTACCTGCCACAATGCAGTCTGCTGTTCCCTTTGAGTACAACATTGATACAAAAATAAAATACAAAAAATAAAATAACAGGAGATTTGTCTATTGTTTCTTTTGCTGTTGTTTATCTCTAGACGTTCGAATGTTTATGAACCACAATGGAAACAAGTCTCTGGCTCTTCTGTCATTATCTAGTCGGCCTTTTAAGAAAAGCATGCACAGTGGCTCACTGGGTACAGAGCCTGCCTGGGAATCATGAGGCTGCAGGTTCTAGTCCTGGCTCTTACATAGTGTCCCAAAATCATGAAAATATGACATAATATATTATGCCGTCCGAAACCATGAACTATAGTATGTCGTTTTTTCATGATTTTCATCTTTTTTTTAAATCCTCCAAAATCACGAAAAACGACATGCTATAGTATTCCATCCGAAAAAAATTATAACTTTGGCATGCTACTAGTCCTACATACTTACACCTAGAATCCCCATTCAAACCTATTTAGGTTCATCTTACGGTGGACATGTTTGCCTGAAAAGGAATCTTTGAAATGTTTCATAGTTTTAGAAATATAGTGCTTTCAAATTTGAGACATTTATAATGGGGCTCAATGGCAGATAGTGGCACGTCAAAAAATAACTTTCACCTAGAAACTCTATTCACACTTTTTATAATTCAGCTTACTGTGGAGACACATGCTGGAACCTTTTACTTTGAAATGTTTTGTAGTTTCTGAGTTATTTAACTTAAACGCCCAATGCATTCTCAATGGCAATAGCACAAACTTTGGCATGCTACTAGTCCTACATACTTACACCTAGAAACCCCATTCAAACGTATTTAGGTTCATCTTACGGTGGACATGTTTGCCTGAAAAGGAATCTTTGAAATGTTTCATAGTTTTAGAAATATAGTGCTTTCAAATTTGAGACATTTATAATGGGGCTCAATGGCAGATAGTGGCACGTCAAAAAATCACTTTCACCTAGAAACTCCATTCACACTTTTTATAATTCAGCTTACTGAGGATGACACATGCTGGAACTTTTTACTTTGAAATGTTTTGTAGTTTCTGAGTTATTTAACTTAAACGCCCAATGCATTCTCAATGGCAATAGCACAAACTTTGGCATGCTACTAGTCCTACATACTTACACCTAGAAACCCCATTCAAACGTATTTAGGTTCATCTTACGGTGGACATGTTTGCCTGAAAAGGAATCTTTGAAATGTTTCATAGTTTTAGAAATATAGTGCTTTCAAATTTGAGAAATGTATAATGGGGCTCAATGGCAGATAGTGGCACGTCAAAAAATCACTTTCACCTAGAAACTCCATTCACCCTTTTTATAATTCAGCTTACTGTGGAGACACATGCTGGAACTTTATACTTTGAAATGTTTTGTAGTTTCTGAGTTATTTAACTTAAACGCCCAATGCATTCTCAATGGCAATAGCACAAACTTTGGCATGCTACTAGTCCTACATACTTACACTTAGAAACCCCATTCAAACCTATTTAGGTTCGTCTTACGGTGGACATGTTTGCCTGAAAAGGAATCTTTGAAATGTTTCATAGTTTTAGAAATATAGTGCTTTCAAATTTGAGACATTTATAATGGGGCTCAATGGCAGATAGTGGCACGTCAAAAAATCACTTTCACCTAGAAACTCCATTCACACTTTTTATAATTCAGCTTACTGTGGAGACACATGCTGGAACTTTTTACTTTGAAATGTTTTGTAGTTTCTGAGTTATTTAACTTAAACGCCCAATGCATTCTCAATGGCAATAGCACAAACTTTGGCATGCTACTAGTCCTACATACTTACACCTAGAAACCCCATTCAAACGTATTTTGGTTCATCTTACGGTGGACATGTTTGCCTGAATAGGAATCTTTGAAATGTTTCATAGTTTTAGAAATATAGTGCTTTCAAATTTGAGAAATGTATAATGGCAGATAGTAGCACGTCAAAAATCACTTTCACCTAGAAACTCCATTCACACTTTTTATAATTCAGCTTACTGTGGAGACACATGCTGGAACTTTTTACTTTGAAATGTTTTGTAGTTTCTGAGTTATTTAACTTAAACGCCCAATGCATTCTCAATGGCAATAGCACAAACTTTGGCATGCTACTAGTCCTACATACTTACACCTAGAAACCCCATTCAAACCTATTTAGGTTCGTCTTACGGTGGACATGTTTGCCTGAAAAGGAATCTTTGAAATGTTTCATAGTTTTAGAAATATAGTGCTTTCAAATTTGAGACATTTATAATGGGGCTCATTTGCAGATAGTGGCACGTCAAAAAATTACTTTCACCTAGAAACTCCATTCACACTTTTTATAATTCAGCTTACTGTGGAGACACATGCTGGAACTTTTTACTTTGAAATGTTTTGTAGTTTCTGAGTTATTTAACTTAAACGCCCAATGCATTCTCAATGGCAATAGAACAAACTTTGGCATGCTACTAGTCCTACATACTTACACCTAGAAACCCCATTCAAACCTATTTAGGTTCGTCTTACGGTGGACATGTTTGCCTGAAAAGGAATCTTTGAAATGTTTCATAGTTTTAGAAATATAGTGCTTTCAAATTTGAGACATTTATAATGGGGCTCATTTGCAGATAGTGGCACGTCAAAAAATAACTTTCACCTAGAAACTCCATTCACACTTTTTATAATTCAGCTTACTGTGGAGACACATGCTGGAACTTTTTACTTTGAAATGTTTTGTAGTTTCTGAGTTATTTAACTTAAACGCCCAATGCATTCTCAATGGCAATAGCACAAACTTTGGCATGCTACTAGTCCTACATACTTACACCTAGAAACCCCATTCAAACGTATTTTGGTTCATCTTACGGTGGACATGTTTGCCTGAATAGGAATCTTTGAAATGTTTCATAGTTTTAGAAATATAGTGCTTTCAAATTTGAGAAATGTATAATGGGGCTCAATGGCAGATAGTGGCACGTCAAAAAAATCACTTTCACCTAGAAACTCCATTCACACTTTTTATAATTCAGCTTACCGTGGAGACACATGCTGGAACTTTTTACTTTGAAATGTTTTGTAGTTTCTGAGTTATTGAACTTAAACGCCCAATGCATTCTCAATGGCAATAGCACAAACTTTGGCATGCTACTAGTCCTACATACTTACACCTAGAAACCCCAGTCAAACGTATTTAGGTGCATCTTACAGTGGACATGTTTGCCTGAAAAGGAATCTTTGAAATGTTTCATAGGTTTAGAAATATAGTGCTTTTATATTTGAGAAATTCAGAATGGGGGTCAATGGCAGATTTTGGCAAGTAAAGATTTGAGTGGGGTTTGAACCCACAATCTCCAGATCATGCAGCCAGTGTGGTAAGTCACTGATCTACTTGCTACCTGCCACAATGCAGTCTGCTGTTCCCTTTCAGTACAACATTGATACAAAAATAAAATACAAAAAATAAAATAACAGGAGATTTGTCTATTGTTTCTTTTGCTGTTGTTTATCTCTAGACGTTCGAATGTTTATGAACCACAATGGAAACAAGTCTCTGGCTCTTCTGTCATTATCTAGTCGGCCTTTTAAGAAAAGCATGCACAGTGGCTCACTGGGTACAGAGCCTGCCTGGGAATCATGAGGCTGCAGGTTCTAGTCCTGGCTCTTACATAGTGTCCCAAAATCATGAAAATATGACATAATATATTATGCCGTCCGAAACCATGAACTATAGTATGTCGTTTTTTCATGATTTTCATCTTTTTTTTTAAATCCTCCAAAATCACGAAAAACGACATGCTATAGTATTCCATCCGAAAAAATGTATAACTTTGGCATGCTACTAGTCCTACATACTTACACCTAGAATCCCCATTCAAACCTATTTAGGTTCATCTTACGGTGGACATGTTTGCCTGAAAAGGAATCTTTGAAATGTTTCATAGTTTTAGAAATATAGTGCTTTAAATGTGAGAAATTTATAATGGCAGATAGTAGCACGTCAAAAATCACTTTCACCTAGAAACTCCATTCACACTTTTTATAATTCAGCTTACTGTGGAGACACATGCTGGAACTTTTTACTTTGAAATGTTTTGTAGTTTGAGTTATTTAACTTAAACGCCCAATGCATTCTCAATGGCAATAGCACAAACTTTGGCATGCTACTAGTCCTACATACTTACACCTAGAAACCCCATTCAAACGTATTTAGGTTCATCTTACGGTGGACATGTTTGCCTGAAAAGGAATCTTTGAAATGTTTCATAGTTTTAGAAATATAGTGCTTTCAAATTTGAGAAATTCAGAATGGGGGTCAATGGCAGATTTTGACAAGTAAAGATTTGAGTGCGGTTTGAACCCACAATATCCAGATCATGCAGCCAGTGTGCTAAGTCACTGATCTACTTGCTACCTGCCACAATGCAGTCTGCTGTTCCCTTTGAGTACAACATTGATACAAATTTAAAATACAAAAAATAAAATAACAGGAGATTTGTCTATCGTTTCTTTTGCTGTTGTTTATCTCTAGACGTTCGAATGTTTATGAACCACAATGGAAAGAAGTCTCTGGCTCTTCTGTCATTATCTAGTCGGCCTTTTAAGAACAGCATGAACAGTGGCTCACTGGGTACAGAGGCTGCCTGGGAATCAGGAGGCTGCAGGTTCAAGTCCTGGCTCTGACATAGTGTCCCAAAATCATGAAAATATGACATAATATATTATGCTGTCCCAAACCCTGGACTATAGTATGTCGTTTTTTCATGATTTTCATATTTTTTTCAAATCCTCCAAAATCACGAAAAACGACATGCTATAGTATGCCGTCCGAAACCATAAACCATAGTATGTCGTTTTTTCATGATTTTCATCTTTTTTTCAAATCCTCCAAAATCACGAAAAACGACATGCTATAGTATTCCGTCCGAAAAAATATATAACTTTGGCATGCTACTAGTCCTACATACTTACACCTAGAATCCCCATTCAAACCTATTTATTTTCATCTTACGGTGGACATGTTTGCCTGAAAAGGAATCTTTGAAATGTTTCATAGTTTTAGAAATATAGTGCTTTCAAATTTGAGACATTTATAATGGGGCTCAATGGCAGCTCTATGGGACGTCAAAAAGATTATAAAACCTAAAAGAAAAAAGAAATGTATAAATATACTAAAATGAAAGTCATGAAAGCTTTAACTAAATGTACTTGCATTGCTCCCTAATTGTACATTTATTTTTTCACAGTAAAGTTTAAGAATAACACCACACAAGAGCATGTATTCTGATAAACATTTTCCCCATTTTATTTTTTTTAAATATAAAACCTTTCCCAGTTGGACAGGACTGAAAGAACAGAAATAAGAAAAAAAAAAAAAAAAAAAGCTCCAGAGAATAAAACACTATGGTGAGTGTACAGTCAGTCAGTCATTCATACTGTTGTTACATTTTGTCTAATAATAAATTAGCCCGTGGCCGGTTAGCGGCTAGGCTATTAGCCGAGGAACACTTAACCCGAATCACGAGGATCACCATCATGGCCCTGCCTACAGACACCATAGGATCACTACCATGGCCCTGCCTACATAACCTGACTTCGCCAGATTGCGGCAGTATCGAGTTCACCAGTTCCCTCCTCCTGCCTTCATCTGGGATCTCTCAAGCAGAAACGATGAACCCGGAAGCAGCGGGACAAACATTTGATATCTCCATAATAATTTCGAGTTGTAGTCTTGTTAGGTTGTGTTTACATTTGCGCTGTGGCAGCGCTTCAATATGTCATAAGTCTTGCGTTGATCCCGCCTCTAGCGGCCGCATACAGTCGCATATCGCTCCGGACAGAATTGGACCGGAGTACATCATCTCAGCCTGAGAGTTCCCAGACTCTCCCTGCTGGCAGAATGCAAATGTTGTCCAGCAGGGGGAGTGGTTTCACCAGGCTACTGTCTACAGACACCATAGGATCACCATCATGGCCTGTCTACAGACACACCATTACATAGGGCCATAGAATTAGAACCCACAGGAATTTGAGATATCTTTCCTTCGAAACTTGTAAAACAGGATTAGACAAAAATAAAATAAAATAAATAAAACAGCACAGACGTGAACAAGGAACCGCTATCGGGACCAGAGTTCTCTTGACTATACGACGACCAACCAACCAACCAACCAACCACACAACCGTTTTGATTCAAACATTAAAAGGAACTTGATAAAAAAGAGGGAATGATGCGCGACGTGACTCAACCTGGTCCCGTTAAAACTAATTAGAAATCCCCACGAATGCGGATACAGCTTGCTCACTCACCCACCTCACTCACTCACTCACACACTCACTCACTCACTCACCACTCCACTTTACAATAATTTTCATGTTTGTGCCTGCACCCCCTAGAAAACAAGACACGTGCGTGCGCGCACACACACACACACACACACACACACACATACGCACACACCACACACGCACACCACGCACGCACACAAACACACACACACTTAAAGCAGACTGTGCAAAAACTCTTTGGTACTAATGAGTTTAAGAAGAAAAGAAAAATGGGAAAAGAAAGCTAAAAAATAAAAATAAAATGCTATCCAATGACTGAGATGGTTATACAATCTTCCTAATATACATATTCCAACAGTCAGAGAGAAATGGAGCCTGCAAATTCAATAAATTAGACAGCGGAAGATGAATGGCAGATATTAAATCCAGCAGTTGGGTTCACAGAAATTAATCATAAAATGAAAAGCACAAATCCAGGAGGAATGAGAACAGTGTTATTCTGTATTATTAAAAACCTAAAAAAAAAACAAAAAAAAAAACATGGCAAATAATCAAAAAGGAATCAAACAAAAAATGGCCCCGCTCGGTCATCATAATTAAGATAGCTGTGATTTAAGTCAAACGTTTTTTGTTTCCATCGATGAAAACGTCGTTTTTGTAAAATAAATCACCCTCTTGTAAACATTCACCATCAAGAGTTCAGTCTTCTCTTTCTTTAGAGCACTGCTGGTCGTAGAATAGGTCATCGTTAAAGTCTTATTTTCTCCACACGAGACACAAACGTAACACTTATTCCGTATTCGTACGTATTCGGGTGTACTTCACTGATACTTAAGGAGCGCGTAGAGTAGAGTGTACTCGACTGAGGTACACCTTTATTATTATTATTATTATTAACCCCTGGTATTCCCCCCGTCGTCTTTACAGATACAACACGACGTTCTCTATCCAGTAATAAAGAACGTCTGTACGCACACAGCCCGTACAGACTCCAGAGACCTCCATCTAGGTCCTCCGTTTTTGTTTTGATCATCAGGCTCATCAGTCCGGGAGGAAATATCACTCGTCGATATTCCTTCTTCTTTTTATTATTATTAATTAAAAAAACATACGTATATGCTATGTGGGTCCACTGTGGGTTTGTTCAAGTTCACCGTTCATCATCATCATCATCGCCGTCGATATCGTGGAGTGTTTTCGGTTTTTCGTATTTTCTTTAAAAAAAAAGACACATATTTTTCAAAATATATCCGTGTGTGAAGTCTTTGATTTTTTTTCAATAAAAAATAAATTAGGTAGTCCAAAAAAAAAACACCACTAAGGAGAGAGAGAGAGAGAGAAAGAGAAGGCCTTTTCATACTCCAGTTTTAGGTTGATGAGGTGACCACCTTTTCGGTGGTCACCTCATCAACCTAAAGCCGCAGTATGAATATGTCTATAGATTTAGAGCCCAGGCCTTGGCTCTGTTCTGTTCTGTTCTGTTCTGTGTGGGAGGAGGAGCTCCGTGTCTCTCCTCACGCTGTCCTGAGCACCACCGAGCTGGTATTGTTGTTGCTGTTGTTGTCGGGGCTGCTCTGGGCGGCCTGGGCCTGCAGCCTCCGGAAGCCGTGGTCGTTCTTGTCCAGCCACAGCTCGGCCAGCTGCTGGGTGGACCCGTGCGACGAGGCCTTGGAGCCCAGGCACATCTTGTACTGCTTGGCCTCCAGGTTGGGGTCGCACAGCACCGGGTGGTGCACGTGCACGATGCCCGTGTCCGTGCTGCGGAACAGCGCCACGCCGCCCGACAACGACGACTGCTGCACGAACTTGTTGTACAGGTCCACGTCCTCGAGGCCCCAGCCCTGGATGGAGGTGTCGAAGCCGCCGGCGCGCACCAGGTCACCCTTGTACACGCACACGATGCCGAAGCCGTAGTGGCGCCACAGGCCCGTCTTGGCGGTGAAGGCGTAGTGGTTCTCGCCGGGCGCCTTCCCGCCCGCGTACACCACCTTAAAGTCAAATAAAAAAACGCTTTATTATATATAGCACATTTAAAACAATCGAGGTTGACCAAAGTGCTTTACACAATAAAATCTAGAAACTGTTATATGCATATAAAACCAAAAAACATCACAACAATTATGCATGTGCACTCAACATGGCAACAGGACATGAACTGACAACAACGAAAAATCAGGAGCCCTAGAAAAAAGATGGGTCTTAAATTTAGCCCAAACCACAAGGTCGGGTTGAGACAAAACGTTTTTTAAGGTAGACCACAGCAATGCAAATCATAGCAACTCAATGAGTTTTATTGGTGTGGTTTGCCTTAAAATTTTTGTTTGGTTTGTCCCAACAGACCCTTTGGTGTGGTTTGGGCTTTTAAGAAGAGACTTGAACAGTTCAATGGACTGGGCACTTTTGATATAAAAAGGGAGGCTATTCCAGAGCATGGGTGCCGCAACAGCGAAGGCACATCGATCACTTCTAGATCTTAAATGAGATGGTGGAACAGTCCAAAGCAGTACCTTGGGGTCGTACTGGCTGAAGATGATGGGGAAGTAGGCGCGCGCGCCCAGCGCCGCGTTGCCCCGGCAGCGGCCCAGGAAGTCGGCGGTGAACAGGAGGTCCACGTCGCAGTAGAACAGCAGCGAGTCGTTGGCGAAGTGAGACGAGCCCACCTCCAGCGCCAGCGCCCGCGAGAACGAGCCCGACACCGGCTTGATCTCCATGTCGGCGCGCGGATACTTCTGGTGGTACTCCCTCATCAGCTCCACCTGGTTGGACGGATGGAATGATTGAATACTTTATTTTTTACATGGAATGAAGCAAAATAAAAATCTTAAGACTGAAAATGTAGTGATGATGTTTTAGGGCCGACCAGCTGAAGAAATCAGGACATTTATCTGAGACCATTCAGGTTTCTGGAAGATGCTTCTAAACTTGTATTCTATTGCTAGTTTTGATCACTTCAAATACTCTTTCATCTTATAATAACTAAGGACCGAAAATAGCCAATCTACAAGCTCACAACACGTCGCAGTGCGACGTGTTGTGAGCTTGTAGATTGGCTATTTTCGGTTTGTCTTGTGATCTGTTGTGAGCTTTTTAGAGGTAATTAGTCAGGTATGTGGGTAGTGGGTACAGAGGGCAATGAGGTAGCCAGACAACTATTCCACAATCTCCGAATGCTATATAGTCTGGAACTACAGCTCCCGACATCCGAGCAAGGAAGCTGGCATTTACGTTCACATAAATATATTAAAAGACATATCTTTACATTTAATTTTGGAATATCCATTTCTGCGAAGCAGCAAGCTATATTATGCTTAGATTATTTCTACTTATACTGTATGAGGATAAATCTGCACGACTCTAAAGATGAAACGGAAGTGAGGACGAGGCTTCAATTGCACTTTATATTTTACTCATGATCAGAGCTTCCGTTGCACCAGACTGTACGGCGGAAGCATTTATATTTGACTCATGATCAGAGCTTCCGTTGCTCCAGACTGTACGGCGGAAGCATTTCTATTTTACTCATGATCAGAGCTTCCGTTGCTCCAGACTGTATGACGGAAGCATTTATATTTTATTTATGATCAGAGCTTCCGTTGCTCCAGACTGCACAACGGAAGCATTTATATTTGACTCATGATCAGAGCTTCCGTTGCTCCAGACTGTACGACGGAAGCATTTATATTTTACTCATGATCAGAGCTTCCATGGCTCCAGACTGTATGACGGAAGCATTTATATTTGACTCGTGATCAGAGCTTCCGTTGCTCCAGACTGTACGACGGAAGCATTTATATTTGACTCGTGATCAGAGCTTCCGTTGCTCCAGACTGTACAACGGAAGCATTTACTCATGATCAGAGCTTCCGTTGCTCCAGACTGTATGACGGAATCATTTATATTTTACTTATGATCAGAGCTTCCGTTGCTCCAGACTGTACGACGAAAGCATTTATATTTGACTCATGATCAGAGCTTCCGTTGCTCCAGACTGTACGGCGGAAGCATTTATATTTGACTCATGATCAGAGCTTCTGTTGCTCCAGACTGTATGACGGAAGCACTTATATTTTACTCATGATCAGAGCTTCCGTTGCTCCAGACTGTACGACGGAAGCATTTACTCATGATCAGAGCTTCCGTTGCTCCAGACTGTACGACGGAAGCATTTACTCATGATCAGAGCTTCCGTTGCTCCAGACTGTGCGGCGGAAGCATTTATATTTGACTCGTGATCAGAGCTTCCGTTGCTCCAGACTGTACGACGGAAGCATTTATATTTGACTCATGATCAGAGCTTCCGTTGCTCCAGACTGTACGACGGAAGCATTTATATTTGACTCATGATCAGAGCTTCCGTTGCTCCAGACTGTACGACGGAAGCATTTATATTTGACTCATGATCAGAGCTTCCGTTGCTCCAGACTGTACGACGGAAGCACTTATATTTGACTCATGATCAGAGCTTCCGTTGCTCCAGACTGTACGACGGAAGCACTTATATTTGACTCATGATCAGAGCTTCCGTTGCTCCAGACTGTACGACGGAAGCATTTATATTTGACTCATGATCAGAGCTTCCGTTGCTCCAGACTGTACGACGGAAGCATTTATATTTGACTCATGATCAGAGCTTCCGTTGCTCCAGACTGTACGACGGAAGCATTTATATTTGACTCATGATCAGAGCTTCCGTTGCTCCAGACTGTACGACGGAAGCATTTATATTTGACTCGTGATCAGAGCTTTCGTTGCTCCAGACCGCATGACGGCGCCACTAAGCGCTGAGGGGCAAAGCCACCGTACCTGCTTGACGCGCTCCGTGTTGTTGTCGGTGCTGAACAGCAGCACCAGCAGCTTGACGTTCTGATTGGGCATCAGGCACACGCGCTCAAAGTTGGCCATGAAGCGCACGAAGATGTCGTAGCGCCCCGACAGCGGCACCAGGATGTTGACCCGCTTCTCCTTGGGCTCCCGTAGGTCCTGACCCAGCGACGTGCTCAGCTTGAAGGGAACGAGCATCTTCAGGGAGTTGGACAGGAACGACAGGGAGTCCGAGTCCTGGTTGGTGGGGATGAGACCACATGTCAATAACCCATTTTGACCTGAGATCAGATTCAAAAAATGTCTTCCACATCCTGACAGTTTTCTGAAAAAGCTATGTTTCTATGTCAGTGGTTCTTTTATTTTTCAAAAATAGCAGACCTACAAGCTCGTAGCGCGCCACTCGGTGGCACGCTATGAGCTTGTAGATCTGCTATTTTTCAATAGCTAAAGCATAATATAATGCTAACACCAAAAGGGGTTCCCGCCCAAAATGGGCCAGCGCCTGCGCATGCGTCACTAATAAAGCCTCACCTGGTTGATGCGTGCGGCCAGCGCCTGCGCATCCATCTCCTCGTCCTCTTTGAACTGGATCTGGCTGAATGTCTGCTGGAGGTAGGCGTGCCGTCGGACCGGCACCGTCATGGTCTTCCCCTTGTGCTTCTTGTAGAGCAGCAGGAGGTCCAGCACGTACTCGGCTCCGTACAGAGGGTTGATGCGACGGTAGCCGTACTGGATCTCCTTGAAGTCGATGACACGGCCGCGCGTCTTGGCGTTGGCGTTGATCATCTCCATCACCTGGTGGTGAGGGGAGGGGGGGGAATACTCTGTTAACTCTGTTAATTTAGACCCGAGGACAATTCTAAAAAAAACAAAAAAACCTAACCTACGTTTTCTGAAAATCTTCAAATTCTTATTCCACAGTGACACAGAGGTGTCTCCATAGGATTGAAAGGTATACCAACGTCTAGGTTACAACAGCTTAAATGGCCGAAGAGGAATTCTAAATTTACTTTTACTAAGTAAAAGTATTGATATCAAAATGTACTTAAAAGTACCAAATACCAGTGCAGAATGTCCCAATTTCACAAGTAATTATGTCTATATATAAACTACTTTGAAAATAGCCGATCTCGATGTGTTGCTTGTAGTGCTTGTGCTTGTAGATTGGCTATTTTCAAATAGCCAAAGCTTAAACAGGGGCTGAAGTGGTAAATGTATGTTTTATAATAATAATCAAAATCCACAAAGTAACTAGTAACTAAAGTGTTCAAAGCATTGTAGTGGAGAAAAAGTACATTATTTGCCTCTGAGTCTGAGATGTAGTGGAGTAGAAGTGAAAGTACTGACAAAAAAATAAATCTAAATACACCAGTAAAAAAATAAAAAATAATCTAAATTGTACATAAATGTACTCAGTGAGGTAACAGGTACCTGCGTGATGATGTCATGTACTCAGTGAGGTAATAGGTACCTGCGTGATGATGTCATGTACTCAGTGAGGTAAAAGGGACCTGCGTGATGATGTCATGTACTCAGTGAGGTAATAGGTACCTGCATGATGATGTCATCCAGGGCCAGCCTCTGGGAGGAGTCCATGCCCCGGCGGGGCGGCTGTCCGTCCGAAGAGGAGAACAGGTACTTCCCCGTCAGGAAGTCCCACTCCAGAACCTCGTCTCTGTGGCGCGGGTGGAACCGCATGAAGGACGGAGGCATGCCCAGCTGGAGGTCCTCACGGCTGGGCTCCGCTGCCCCGTAACGAGACATCTGGACGATCTCCCTGTGGAGCTGGACGGAGGGGTGGTTATAGTTACTGAAAACTAACCAAAACTAACCAAAACTGACCCCATCTAGACGAACTCCCTGTGGAGCTGGAGAGAGATGGTTATTATTTTAACAAAAACGAACAAAAACTAAAACTAACAAAAGACTAAACCTAATGGAAACTAACAAAAACTAAAACTAACCAAAACTAAAACTAACAAAAACTAAACAAAACTAAACCCATCTGACGATGTCTCTGTGGAGCTGGACGGATGGTCGTTATTATAGTTAACGAAAAATAAAAAGTAAAAATAAAAGAACAGAAATGATACGTGGCTTGCGGAGTTAGTTCAGTCAGATATACTCGAGGGGTTTCATGCCGTGCTCAAGGGCGCATTCATATACTTAAGGGGTTAATATGCTGCATTACTATGTGGGTGTATTCAGTGTGTGCAAGACCCACATGTCATTCACTAATGTGGCAGTCAGCTGACCAATTGGGCGGGCTACTAAGGCCCAATCCCAATTGCCTCCCTCAAGCCCTGAGCCCTGAACCCTCTTTGACTTTAGTGACATCAGCTGTAAGTGCTTGAGGGTGAGAAGCTGCAAGGGCTCCAAATTGTTGTGAAAGGAATGGGACAGCATCACAAGATGAGTCCGCCATTCATGACACTTTGCATCACTTTATAAAAACTGTCCTTATTCACAGCCAGTGCCTACATGCTTGGCCTATTTATACATGTCTATCATGTCTATTTTAGTATTTAAGCTGATCGTTTTATTATTAGTTTCATAAATACACTTTCCTGTGTGATAGGGGTTGTAATATCCATATATAATAATATTAATTATAAATGCATTTCCATATTCTTTTACTTTGCTCATTGGTCATTTCTCATCATGTTTCCCTTATTATTATTATTGTTATTAAATATATAGCCTATCCTTCCATTCCGTCTCCCTTTGAGAACACTGAGAAAGCCTATTGTGTTTGTTGACATTCTAACGCGATACATAACTAATTTGCATACTTAAATGACATTCGGAGGATCCCCCTCATTCCCCTGGTAACGTTATGAACTGTGGGTAATTTCTTTGCCAAAGTCAGCCAAAGTCAGCATCGATGCTGACTTTGGCAAAGGGCACATAAAGGGGCGGGGCTGAGCCCTCACTGACTTTCCGATTTCAAATGGGACATCCCTCAAGCCCTCGCAGACTTCACATGAACGCGCAGATAAATCAGTGAGGGCTCATTGAGTCAGCAAGGGACCGGATTGGGATTGGGCCTTAAGCTCACTAGACGGCTCACTAGACTTCCTTCTGCTATGGTTCCTGGTTGCTGTTATGTGATGTTTGCTCCCACCACCACCGGTGGGCTCTGTTATTTATGTTCCCCATGGGGGGGTTTATTGTATATCTATCTCCCTGCTCTTAATGCTTAATGATGGTGTTTGATTGTGCCGAGCAGGGAGAAAAATGTTGCAGAGCCGAACGGCGAGATAAAATATTATATGCAATTATGCACACTTGTATTCTCATTCTATAATAAATATTGGTTAAATCTATTTGTGAGTTGTCTGACTGAACTAATTAAAATGTATAATAAAAGGACAAAAACGATAACTAACTGAAACTGTATTGTGTGTTTACAAAACTAAAACCAACTGAAATGAGATGAAAATACCCTTTAGTTTTTCTCGTTACCAACAGTAACCAAATATAAATATTTGAAATGGTATTTTAATAGGCCTACTTACTTTGTGGCCTCACTCTGCACCTGACAAATAACCCAGTAGTATGAAGAAAAAACTAAAAACTAAAAATAATAATACAACTAATAAAAACTAAACTAAAACTAAGCAGTCACAAAAAAACTAGCTTAAAAAATGCCTAAAAACAATTCAAACTGACTGAATTAGAAAAATGTAAAATCCAAACACGTCTAGCCTGGAATAAATTGGGGGTCACAGAGATAGAAATGCCATCAAATGGGTGTCCATAGACTAATATGCATGTCAAACGGAGGGGTCCTTGAAATTAAAATGGTGGAGAATCACTGCTGGAGCTGTACAATCTTCTCTTATGGGGGGGGGGGTCCCTGGCGTATATTTTCGAATGGGGGGTCCGCAGGTTATTTATTGTCAATTTGGGGGTCCTTGACATGAAATAGTTTGGGAAGCAGTGCTCTGAACACTTCTGTTTTTGTCTCCACCAGGCCGAAGGCATGGTGAGAGAGTATGTTTTGCACTCCGTCCGTGTGTGTGTCCGTCCGTGTGTGTGTGTGTGTGTGTCCGTCCGTGTGTCCTTCCGTCCGTCCGTTACCAGCTAATCTCCGGCACCGTTAACCCGGTCGATGCCAAACTTTGCACACACACTCCCTAGATGCCAATGATGAACCTCTGCCCCCCATTTTCCAGAACGGCCTGTTATAGCGCCACCATGAGGCAGCTTTTCACATTTGTTACCTAAAACTGCACCGATCTGCGTGAAACGTTGCATGCACACTCCCTAGAGGCCAAGGACAAACCTTTGACCTGCATTTTCCGCATCTGCCTTTTATAGCGCCACCAGGAGGCCGACTTTTGTAAAACACATTTTTGGATATTACTCCTCCAGATTCTGTCCAAAAATCTCACAAATCGTTACACAGTATCTCTATGGTCATGTGCTCAAGTCGGATCTGTCCCATAGTTCATATTCCACCCTAATTGGCTATAATTGCCTTTCACAGTTTGCAAGATTGCCCCGTTTTTAACAAAAGCCTCAAATCATGAACACAGCATGCAATTTACGTGAAATCTTTCACACATTTTCTTACTAGGCTGAGGAATATATCCCACCCTTTTCACATTGGCCTGTTATAGCGCCACCAACAGGTTGATTTTTGCAAAACAGGTTGATTGGAACAAAATGCCTCAAATCATCCAATTGCCATACAAGGCAAACATGTTTATATTACTACTCAACATTTTGCCAAACATCTCACACAGTCCTATCCTCCTGGTGGAGACCTGTGCCCAGAAGGGCACTTTTTCTAGTTTTATAATCTTTTATACCACGATTTTGTAACCCATTTTTCACCCCTGTGTCAATTATCTAATGTGATCCTGGGCCTCTACACACCCTCCGCCAACCTAGTCCCCATATATGGGGGACATGGGGAGAGCAACGGACTTGAACTCATGCTTCCTTCATGCCTGAGTGTCCAAGTTGCTCCTTTACACCTGACAGGGGGGAGTTTCCCTCGTTGGACATAGCGCGTGGAAGGAACACGTTATTCCAACCAGTTCCTTTCCCCTCCATCAGGCGCCCAGGCTGGCCAGGGGGAGGCAATTTAGAGACCAGGATCACTGCATGTTTTTTGTGAGGGTACCTACCCTAGGGGACACAGTGAGAACATGCAAACTCCACACAGAAAGGCCCTTTCGCCAAACCCGCCTATGGGTATGGGCACTGATGGAGGAGGAAACACGCCGCCAGCACCCACAGCGTCCCGAGCGAGGAATCGAACCCAGGACCTTCTGGTGCTCTGAACTGGTGTTCTGGTGCTCTGGTGCTCCAGTGCTCTGAACACTTCTCACCTGGATGGTTCGGTGTCTCAGCTCGGCGATCTTGCGGCTCAGCATGTAGCTGTGCAGGCGGTACTGGTAGGGCGGGTTCTTGTTGGGGTGGAGGGTGATGGCGCGGTGGATCTTACTGTTGTGGAGGTCTCGGATGTAGCCCTTCTTGTTTGGCTCGTAGTTCTCATAGAACAGCTGCTGCATCTGGACGAGAGAGAGAGAGAGAGACAGAGAGAGAGAGAGAGAGGAGAGAGAGAGACGAGAGGACGGGATTAGTAGGAGACAAACCAAAACCTGCCGCATGTTGTCGGAGACACAGAGAGAGAGAGGGGGACAATGGCTTCTAAAAGTTTTCTGAAACACCCATGTTTCTATGTCAGTGGTTCTTAACCTATTTTATGTCAAGGACCCCCAGAATTATAATGTAATTGGCCGCTGACCCCCATCTGGAAATATGTTGTTCCAGGGACCCCCCCAGAAGCAAAGATTTGAGTTAAAAACGTTTTGCTCTGAAAGAATATATATATATATTCAAAGATTTGCACCACAATTTCACGATTTTTCAGAAATAGCAGATCTACAAGCTGCCACGCTATGAGGGCAAGGCCTCTGGCCCATGGCCCCATGCTTTAACCACCCAGGGATGGAGGCAAAGAGATGTTCAGCAATGACCCAGAAATATGACTCCAATCCATTGTAGTTCTGGATGTATTCATTCATGATAAGTCATTGTTTGGCTGCCATGTTTTCTGAAGCCAGACATGCAGTCTGCTGTTAACAGTACATACAAAACATGCATGCCAGTAAAGAACTCCAACTGCCTGCTATTACTATCCATACTTATTAATACACTATTCTATGAGATTGTTTGTATGTATGTGTATGTGAGTATTTTAATCCCTTTAAAAACATACAAATCCTCAATGCAGTTAAAAATCAGACATGTGACTGTGTGAGAGAGAGAGAGACTCAGAGCTCCATTGAGTGAGCGAGTGTTTACCGCGGACCTGTTGGAGGCTTTCTAAAGCTAATGCTCCCCAAATCACAGGAGGCCCCGAATGTGTAAACAGTGTGTGGGACAGCTGCGCTAGGCCTCCGTTTGGGCAGCGGCTCAGCCCACGGTCAAGAAGGCAGGGTCTGTGTGTCGCTGCCTCCTAATGAAGGGAGCATCAGGAAAAAAAAGCCAGAGGTTTCTATTTACGAACGACGGGGCAGGCAGGCAGGCAGGCAGCCCCCAGAAAAGCCCAATTTGAGAGAGGACGACGGCTCTGGAATGCAGCCACAAGCCCCCCCACCCCCGGGGAAAGGCGATACGTAGAATTAAGACAGGACAGGCTCACAGTAGAGAGGCTCGGCCCTGCAGAGCCCGAGAGTGGAAAAGCGAAAAACCCGAAAAAGCCCTGAACACGGTCGGTCTACAAGAGGTGCCTGAGTTAGAGACTCTCTTTGCTTTTCCACGCGGCTCTGCCCCGTCCGTTCCTCCTGCCACGCGGGGCAGGCTGGCACGGTGCCAACCCCAACACCCCCCCCCCCCCCCCCCCACCCCCCCCCCCCCCCCCCCCTCGCACACGCCGCAGTCTGTCATCAATGGAAGTCTTGAGCAAACCTGTTGGGGGGGAGGGGGGTTGGGGGGGAGGGGAGCTATGACATCAGAAGCCAGATCACCAGGGCCGCTTTAACGGGAATTTGTGCAGTGTGTTTTCCAGCCTGCCCGTATCAGTCATGTATGTATTGGGTGGTAGTGTGTGTGTGTGTGTGTGTGTGTGTGTGTGTGTGTGTGTGTGTGTGTGTGTGTGTGTGTGTGTGCGCGCGTGCGTGCGTGGGTTTTGCACAGAGACAGTGAGCCTTGCCATGTGTGGGCGGCACGTCAGAGAGGCTACCCAGCAAAACGTTCCCTCCAAGTCCGCTCCGTCGATATAGAGGGTATGATGCATGCATAAAGTGAATGGCAGATCAAGTGGCAAATCGAGTGAAAAAGTGAATTTAATGTTGTTTAAAGTTATTTCATGCAATCAATTAGGAGTTTTCTGTGTGGATGTATGAGGTGTCAAGGCCAGAAAGTATTTTTTGCCACTCAGTAGGTGTTCCAGCATAACTTCCGGCCGGGTATGATAATGATGTCACACGCATACCCTATATTCCTTCTCTTTTCTCTGAGCGTAACTCAGTTTTGAGGCCTTTACGAGAGGAAATTAATCGGTGATCTAATCTCTCAGAAGGAGTGTGACAGGATCTTGTTCAGATGGGATGGGGGAGATGAGAAGAGGGGTGGGGGGGGGGGAGCTACTTAACTTAAGCCTGTTCATTGGGAGGCATGTGGGGTCACAGGCTGAGCCTCCAGCTGCGAGACAACAGCCAGTCAGGATGTTTATGCCTCTGTCTCCCATGGCTCCCTCTCTCTCTTTCTCTCTCCCCCATGGCTCTTAAACCTCTCTCTCCCATGGCTCCCTCTCTCTCTCTCTCTCTCTCTCTACCCCCCATGGCTCTTAAACCTCTCTCTCCCATAGCTCTCTCTCTCTCCCTGCATGGCTCTTAAACCTCTCTCTCCCATAGCTCTCTCTCTCTCCCCCTCTGCATGGCTCTTAAACCTCTCTCTCCCATAGCTCTCTCTCTCTCCCTGCATGGCTCTTAAACCTCTCTCTCCCATAGCTCTCTCTCTCTCCCCCCCTGCATGGCTCTTAAACCTCTCTCTCCCATAGCTCTCTCTCTCTCCCCCCCTGCATGGCTCTTAAACCTCTCTCTCCCATAGCTCTCTCTCTCTCTCCCTGCATGGCTCTTAAACCTCTCTCTCCCATAGCTCTCTCTCTCTCTCTCTCTCCCTGCATGGCTCTTAAACCTCTCTCTCCCATAGCTCTCTCTCTCCCCCCCTCTGCATGGCTCTTAAACATCTCTCTCCCATGGCTCCCTCCCCCTCTCCCCCTCTCTCGCGTCATTAGCACCCCCTAATTATCTGACCTCTAGCTTCTCTGCGAGACCCCGCCGTGCGGCACGACGACTCATTACGACGATTCTTCACACTCATTAGCCCCACCGCGCTGGCTAGCCCGCTGCCCTTTTCTTTCAGACGATAATCACCCCCGGAATGGCTCGTTAACAAAAAAGAAAAGGAAAAAAGAAAAGGGAGAGAGAGAGAGTGCAGATAAATCAGAAAGTTATTGCCGGGGAATTGAAGGAAGTCTTGTTGTGCGGGCTCCACTTCAAACAGGGCCTATTATAATGTGGATCGCTTTGGGGGGAAGGGGGGGGGGGGGGGATCGCTGCTGATGAGCTGATATGAACACTCACTCATATGTCTCTCACAGCAATACAGCCTTTTATGTTTTTACTCCGGGACTTCACCGCCAACTTTTATACAACATAAATAGTGTAGCGAAGGACATGTAGGACGATCAGCCAAATCTGTGGGAAACTGGGAATGTAACATGAGGCTGTGAGTTCTGACACTGGAGACCTAATTCAGTAGTAAGACTATGTATTATTATGACTAAATCAACCGTGTCCGTCTTATCTCCTCCTTCACCGCACGACTATTACATTATGCCACGGGCCTCAAGTGGATACGCACGCACGCACGCACGCACGCACGCACGCACGCACGCACGCACGCACGCACGCACTTCGCACACACTATCAAAACAAAGTAAAGCTAACAGTATTATCAGCTGACAACACAGACGATTGCACGGTCACGCGCACAGACGGACCCACACACACACACACACACGCAGCACACAAATAAACATTTCAATCACACACACACACAGAGCAAAGTAAAGCTAACAAACGGTATTATCAAGCGTCAAACCGAGTCAATTACACAAAGGACAAAGCTATCTCAGAGGAGGTAGATGATTGCCAAGCCACTGAACGTGAAGTGATAGCATTATCCTGACGCGCGCCGCGGCCTAAACAAACACATTACTGCATGCAGGCCAGAGGCTCGCTAACCAAACTCACTGAAATAGACTAGGATTTAACACAAAGAAGCCCTCTCTCTCTCTCTCTCTGTGCAGGGATGACTCTCGGCCTGGCTCTCTTCAGAAATAACTCATTGGCAGACTCTGATGAACTCATGTTTCTATAGTATGTCAGTGGTTCTCAAACCTTCTCATGTCAAGGACCCCCCCCCCCCCCCCCCCCCCACAAGAAATGTATACGACCGCGTATATCTAAAAATGTTTTTTACATTTCAATTTAAATCAAAGATCACAAGTTGCCTGCAATTACCTTTCACCGCTAAGCATGAAACCGATCCACCGATATGTGGCGCTGTGTCTGAGTCAGTAGTTATCGAACCGATATGTGGCGCTGTGTGTGAGTCAGTCGTTATCCACCGATATGTGACGCTGTGTCTGAGTCAGTCGTTCAGGTATCAGGAGGCAGGTGGAACGCCACTCCATCGTCTGATGCAACAACAGATAATACATGATTTCAAATTGCTGCTGCTTTGAATATGAAACGGCCGGGCGGAGACCCAAGGGACAGATTGGAACACGTTGGGAGTGTGTGCTACTGTAGGGCACAGTCACACACACACACACACACACAGTCACACACACACACACACACACGCGCGCATTTCATCGTTAGGCTTCATTAAGCACAGAGCCGTTCAGTGTCACAGGATGAAAGCGACAGGCAGAGCGTTCATGGTTCGAGCTGATAAACCAGCTGTTTGACTTTTATAATGTGATTTACGATCACTGTATCTAGGTGATTATTACTGAATCTATATGGCGGTGTGTGCGTGTGCGTGCGTGCGTGTGTGCCTTTGTGTATACAAAGCATGTGCATATCAAGAGCGAGTGTGTGTAAAGGCCGTTTATTGGAAGAAGAGCTGCAACATTACATTACGGTCCTGTGATATAAACCCATCCTGCTGCCATGCTAGCCCCCCAGACCAGCTGAGTATGATATAAACCCATCCTGCTGCCATGCTAGCCCCCCAGACCAGCTGAGTGTGATATAAACCCATCCTGCTGCCATGCTAGCCCCCCCAGACCAGCTGAGTGTGATATAAACCCATCCTGCTGCCATGCTAGCCCCCCCAGACCAGCTGAGTGTGATATAAACCCATCCTGCTGCCATGCTAGCCCCCCAGACCAGCTGAGTGTGATATAAACCCATCCTGCTGCCATGCTAGCCCCCCAGACCAGCTGAGTGTGATATAAACCCATCCTGCTGCCATGCTATAGCCCCCCAGACCAGCTGAGTGTGATATAAACCCATCCTGCTGCCATGCTAGCCCCCCAGACCAGCTGAGTGTGACAGGGTACGTCCAATCAGACCAGAACAGAGGGCCCCCCCCTTACGGCCTATTCATACTTCATAATGATAAGGTGACTACCGTTTCTAAAAACAAGAGAGATGTGTTTCTTACCACCGTGGCTCAGTGACGTCATGTTGTAGTTTTAGTAAAAACAGAGACATGTGTTTGGGTGAGCGGTGAGTCTCTTACCACCTCTTATCGACCGATATGTGGCGCTGTGTCTGAGTCAGTCGTTATCGAACCGATATGTGGAGCTGTGTCTGAGTCAGTAGTTATTGAACCGATATGTGGCGCTGTGTCTGAGTCAGTCGTTATCGAACCGATATGTGTAGTTATTGAACTCATGTTGTAGTTTTAGTAAAAACAAGAGAGATGTGTTTGGGTGAGCGCTGAGTCTCTTACCACCACGGCTCAGTGACGTCATGTTGTAGTTTTAGTAAAAACAAGAGAGATGTGTTTGGGTGAGCAGTGACTCCGGTGAGTAGCTCTCCCAAACACACAGACAGATACCCTACAGCCTGCTGTGCTAGCTCCGTAAGTAGCTCATGTGTGAAGGGGTGAGTCAAATCAGAGTGACTCCACTGTCTGGACCGTCCCGTCACAGTGAGCAGGAGAAGACAGTCACAGAACCGTCATGGCCACCCGCCTTTAGACGAGCCGAGAAGCGTAGCCTCTGCTTCGGGGCGCGTTTAATGCGGAACACAAAACCCTGCGCGTGCTTCTGCACGCTCCGTGCAAAATCTAATTGGAGCCGCCATTATGTGGCTGTAATTGGTCTCCTTTGTATAGTGGAGTCATGGTGGTCTCTGTCGGTCCAAACTCCTTCCTCTGCCCCTCTCTCACACCTCCGGCCGGACCGGTGGTGGGTGGCGGGGGGGAGGCGGGATCAGTGCCCACCGCCGCGGCATTGTGACAGCTGACGACTTCATCAATACCAGCTCATATTATAGCCTAATTCACTGCAGGGGCCGACGTGGTAGAAATGAGCGCCGAGCGAGGCCGTTTTACCCCCTTTAGACCCCGAGAACAGATTCTACAAAATGTCTTCTAAATCCTGACAGTTTTCTGAAAAACCTTACGTTTCTGTATCAGTGGTTCTCAAACTATTTCATGTCAAGGACCCCCAAAAATTATATGTAATTGGCCGCCGACCTCCATCTGAAAATATGTTGTTATTCCAGGGCCGTTCTCAAAACTACCTTGTGTTAGGAATTCCAATTCTGGAATGGGTAAGACTGCCTTTCAATACTATTCCCCCCACACGTGGAACTGTCTCTACAATCAGTTTTAAAACTGAAGAACTTGATGTGTTTGTGCTTGAATTGTATGTTATGTTTACTGTGTAATCAGGGCGTCATTGTAAAAGAGAGCTGGTTCTCAATTGCCTTTCCCTGAATAAATAAAAGGTGAACGAAAATAACACATTTACAGAATACACAATCGTCACTCTTTTAGAGCCATGTCGGCTTTGATGTTAGAATGGCTGTGTCTCTGATGTTAAAATGTATGTGTCTCTGATGTTAGTATGTTAGTATGTCTGTCACTCCAGAGTCCAAAACGACTCTTTTCCTCAGACGAAACATTGTATAAGTCACCGTACCATAATCATATCTGTGCAAAACCTTTGCACAATCCACACAGAAAAAAGGCCTGTTTTCATTCCATCTAAAAAAAAATCACTATATCAGCTGCATATTATCAGTTATTGGCGATTGTCCCGTCTCTGAAATCAGTTATCGATATCGGTCACAAAAATAATTGGCTTTAGACACTCACATTTGACAACAAACCTGACGCCACTATGATGCTACACCATGCCAAAGTGACAAACAAATATTACATAATACAGTCTAATAAAAAGCCTATACCTCCTCGAGGGAGAGCGATGGAGTTTCAGCTGAGTCAGCAGCACAGGCAGTGAGAGGACGGGTCATCCTGACTAAAAACAAAACAACAAAAACACCAACAAAGACTTTTGACTCGGGCGTTCAGGATCAGGTTCAGGTTCAGGATATTGGAAAGGCAGCAGACAGGATATGAACCTGATACATGCCAATATGCCCACAGGCAGGCAGGCAGGCAGGCAGGCAGGCAGGCAGGCAGGCAGGCAGGCAGGCAGGACAACCATTCTGGTCCTATTCAAACTAAACTATTGTATAAAGCTGAACAGAAGCATTGTTATCCTGTCCCAACTATTGGTTCTCAACGTGTGGTCCAGGGATCCTTGAGGGGGTTCTAAACTGACCCAGTTACAAGCCTGGAACTAACGGGTCCATTTGGTTCCATTTGTATACCGTCAGAGTAAAAGGGGGACCTTGACATTTAAAGGTTTGAGAACCACTGGTAAAAGGGGTGAAACGTACTTCTTTCCTGCCTTGATCTCTCTGCAGTGCAGGCAGGAGGAGGAGGCTAGTATTATGTGTGGGAATGCCTCGACATGTTCTGACGTGTTACTGACAGCACACTGGAACACAGCAGAGACAGTGGCACTTAACTCATTTTGAGCGGGAACCCCTTTTGGTGTTAGCATTATGTTATGCTTTAGCTATTGAAAAATAGCAGATCTACAAGCTCGTAGCGCGCCACTCGGTGGCGCGCTACGAGCTTGTAGGTCTGCTATTTTTTTTAAATCACACCCGTGTGAACTGAGTGGTGTAAGGTCTTATATAGCCTGTCTGACGTAATGAAATCATGTCTGACGTAATGAAATCACACCCGGGTGAACAGGGTGAACATAGCAACCATGCTCATTTTTTCTGCACAGAAAAAAAACCCTGTTCACCCGGGTGAACAGGGTGAACATAGCAACCATGCTAATTTTTTCTGCACAGACTAACAAAGCCAGTTGTAGGAGTGGTTTACACCACTCAGAAATAGCCCATATACCTACAAGCTCATAGCGCTACGAGCATGTACCTGTAGGTCTGCTATTTTTGAAAAATGGAAGAACGACTGACATAGAAACACAGCTTTTTCAGAAAACTGTCAGGATGTAGAAGACATTTTTAGAATCTGATCTCAGGTCAAAATGGGTTAACTCACAATAACTTTATCTAAGATCATATCAGTCCGTCTTGCACATGGAGCGTTTGAAGTCACAAAGTGCAGAGAGGATATCTTGCGATGACATCAAAAGCACGTCTATAAAATCTAAAAGGAGGAGGAGGAGGAGGAGGAGGCATCGTTCAGAGGAGCCGGGGACATAGCACCGTTCCTATCAGCAGTAAAACGTACAGACAATCGCATCCAGGACCGCCACAGTCTGTCACAGTCCATTACTCAACAGCCTCGGCACAACATCCTTTTTTGACTTTCAACTGCCGTGGCAGATCCCTTCTCTCGATTTAAACACGCAGCCATTTGGGGTCACTTCAAAGTAACTGTTTTGTCTTTTTTGTTTTGATATATATATACATCAATCATTTTGAGATGGAAAATGCTTGCCTGCCAGCCTGCGCCTGAGCCAACGCCAAAACAGGTTGAGAGAGAGAGAGTACCGCACGCACGCACGCACGCACGCACGCACGCACACACGCACGCACTGAGTCACCCTCTGGGAAGTGAAAGGAGAAAGTAGTACACACTTAGCGTTTAACAATGACACGTTTCCCTTTCTACAGATGCAGGTGGGAAGGGGGACGTGTACACTAGAGAAAGCCTCTGCCAGGCAGCGCGCCACGTCCAAAATACTCCGCCGTGATTAAATTGGTTTTGCCGTTATATTGCTTTGACTTCATCTTGTTATCTCGGTCGTGAATAATGAAAAGGGCCTAACGGAGGAAGGAAGGAAGGAAGGAAGGAAGGGAACAACAGAGAGTGAAGGAACGCAGTGCGGCTGCCAAGCTGTCCTGAATCTCCTGATTCTCTTGCGATGGAGAAAGGCTGTCATAGGCAGACCTGTCTCCCGAGAGAAGACAGACTATGCACCCACTGCATACAACATGAAGTGGAAACTGAGCTACATTTCCAGTAACCATCTGTCCATTGTACCAAGACATCAGAGACACATACTGTCTGTCCACTGTACCGAGACATCAGAGACACATACTGTCCACTGTACCAAGACATCAGAGACACATACTGTCCACTGTACCAAGACATCAGAGACACATACTGCCCACTGTACCAAGACATCAGAGACACATACTGTCCACTGAACAGAGACATCAGAGACACATACTGCCCACTGTACCAAGACATCAGAGACACATACTGTCCACTGTACCAATACATCAGAGACTTCCCACAGATTACAATCACAAAGATTGTAATCTTGAAAACATGGAAAATAACAAAAAACTCCCATATCTGCTGGGTGAAGTACAACAATGTGCAAACACGGCAGCAAGATTTGTGAGCTGCTGCAGTGACAGGAGAAGGATATCAAATGGAACACAACCAATTGATCAATTGGAGATTCTGACTTTCAAATATAGAACAATGTTGTTTTGATTGTATTCTGTATTGTTCCACTTTTTGCTTTGGCAATGTAAACGTATGTTTTCTGATGCCAATAAAGCCCTTTGAATTGAAAATTGAATTGATAGCCTTTATAATCTATATACTCCATACCCAGGCCTCAAGACATACCAGTACATACAGACATGTTGATGTGGGGCCTTCCTTGTCACTCAGCGATGCCATTGGTATTAGCTTCGGCTCTCCGAGTGTCCTGAGACGACCGCCAAGGCAGGAATGTAAAAAGAAAAAGCCCCCTTGGTTTCACTCTCCACTGGATGGGTCTCCCACTGGGGGTTGTGGGGGGGGCTGGACGGAACTGGGTGACAGGGAGCAGAAAAGGCCCTTTGTTCCCTGCAGCCGTCCCCTCTATCCAAGCACTCTTCTTTCTAAGCTCAGGCTCCCAGGGAGAGCGAGGAGGAGATGCTCAGGGCTGACAGGACAGGACAGGACAGGGCAGTGACAAAGCCACCACACATTCCCAAAACACCGCCTTTCATCCAGGAAGTAAACTTCATTAATCCGAGCCGCAGCAACTCACTCCAGAATGCAATGACGGTAATTCATGCAACATTTCAGGGAAACTAGAAAGCCAGTGTGGGTTTTATTGTGACAGCGCCGGTCTTGTCCCACGCCTCCCGGACTTGAGCAAGCGGGTCTGAACATGCCTGGCGACCACATCACCGTGTGTGTCTGTGTGTGTGTGTGTGTGTGTGTGAGATGAGACCACATCACCGTGTCACTCAAATGTTTCTGTTGTCTCTCTCAGTCAGTGACGTAAACAGCGGTGCCACAGCTGACGCAATCACACACACACACACAACGGAAGATACGCTAGCTTTTGGCACGCATGCACCAGCCTGGTGAGTGTGTGTGTGTGTGTGTGTGTGTGCGTGCGTGCGTGCGTGCGTGCGTGCGTGCGTGCGTGCGTGCGTGCGTGCGTGTGTGTGTGTGAGTGCGCGCGTGTGTGTGAGTGCGCGCGTGTTTCATTGATTGTTGCATTTCAGACGAGCCTGGTGGTGCATTCTGTGTAAACCACTTCACTTGATGCTGGAGAGAATTATAATTTCATTTACAATTACAATTTCTTAACCTTAATCCAGAGCGATTTACAGTAAGCAAGAACAACACGTGGTAACACATCAAATACATATAAATAGTCATCGAGCATCATAAGCAATCTAAGAACCTAACAGTGGAATATCTGTACAGTAAAGCTATGCATATACACTATAGAGTGCTATGGCTACATAAAATCTAAATTACGCCTTAAATTGAGCCTTCGCATACGCCTGTAAGGTCGTCGAGGCTAGGGCAAGTGCTACGGGCTAAGATGGAGTCTGAAGAGGTGGGTTTTCAGACTACGGCGGAAGATTGTGAGTGAGTCTGCAGTTCTGATTGTAATGGTAAGTTCATATTCCATAGTTTAGATTGTGAGTGAGTCTGCAGCTCTGACTGTAATGGTAAGTTCATATTCCATAGTTTAGATTGTGAGTGAGTCTGCAGCTCTGACTGTAATGGTAAGTTCATATTCCATAGTTTAGATTGTGAGTGAGTCTGCAGCTCTGACTGTAATGGTAAGTTCATATTCCATAGTTTAGATTGTGAGTGAGTCTGCAGCTCTGACTGTAATGGTAAGTTCATATTCCATAGTTTAGATTGTGAGTGAGTCTGCAGCTCTGACTGTAATTGAATTGAATTCCATGTCGTGTCGATATTGGGTAACCAGACTAACCACTGACAACAGAAACCTAAATAAACATGACGTAACCAAACCACGTGTGATTTGCATAAATTCCATCATGCCACCCGTTCTGGATTAGTCATGATTGGGAATCCAATAAATTGTGCTCTGGGGACTGGGGTTCTGGTATTGATTTACTGTTAAAGTCCTGTTAATGTCTGATGAAAAGAGAACAAGAGTTGCAAAAGCATAGAGAAAGGCTGACTTGTTAGTGAGGGAGGGATTTGATGGAGAGGCGAGGACACACAATAAAAGAAGCAAAACAATATTCTTATCTTGTTCCAGAGCTCCTGTCGAGTGTGTGTGTGTGTGTGTGTGTGTGTGTGTGTGTGTGTGTGTGTGTGTGTGTGTGTGTGTGTGTGTGTGGGGGGTTATCTGGAGAGATAAGATGTTACAGCAGAGATATTTCTGTCTCAACATACGTAACTGGAGTTGAGGGGCTCTCAAGTGCACCCCTAAAGACCCTCGTATGGGGCTCCAAGTGCATCCCTACAAACCCTCATATGGGGCTCCAAGTGCATCCCTACAAACCCTCGTATGGGGCTCCAAGTGCATCCCTACAGACCCTCGTATGGGGCTCCAAGTGCATCCCTACAAACCCTCATATGGGGCTCCAAGTGCATCCCTACAAACCCTCATATGGGGCTCCAAGTGCATCCCTACAAACCCTCATATGGGGCTCCAAGTGCATCCCTACAGACCCTCATATGGGGCTCCAAGTGCATCCCTACAGACCCTCATATGGGGCTCCAAGTGCATCCCTACAAACCCTCATATGGGGCTCCAAGTGCATCCCTACAGACCCTCATATGGGGCTCCAAGTGCATCCCTACAGACCCTCATATGGGGCTCCAAGTGCATCCCTACAGACCCTCATATGGGGCTCCAAGTGCATCCCTACAAACCCTCATATGGGGCTCCAAGTGCACCCCTGCAGACCCTTGTATGGGGCCCCCAGTGCACTCCTACAGACTCCCGTATGGGACCCCCAGTGCACCCCTACAGACCCTCGTATCTCAACCCCAAATGCAACCTTCCTCTGGGTACAATTACAATTTAGGCATTTAACAGACGCTCTTAATTAATCCAGAGTGATTTACAGTAAGCAAGAACAACACATGGTAATACATCAAATACATAGAAATAGAACCTAGAAATAAGAACATCCGTCTAACAGTATCTATATAATGAAACTATGCGTACTGTATACAACACAGTATAGGGTGCTATGTCTACATAGCTATAAGTGTTACCTCATTTCTAAAGAACGGTGCAGCACTAGTTGGCTGTCCAGTTCATTTTAGTTACTCTTATGTTTTTGCTACAAGAGAGAGACTTTAAGTCTTTGACCACTTTGATGTTGTCTGTTTAAAGCCACAGTAGTTATGGCTCCAGGTGACACATTTTGAATGTAATGTTCAGCAACTACAGACTAAAGACAAGAAGAAAATGAGAATTTTGATCTCAATTCTTGTGGAGGCAGATCGAGGTTCACATTTGAGCAAGAATCGTGCAGCACTAGTTTCAACCAGACGGCAACAACAACTGCTGTGCATTCTACAGACTGAAGCAAGCCAACGGTGTTGTTTTTGGCAGCAAATTTTGGTTTTAGTTTTAGTCATAGTGTCTTGAATAGTTTTCATTTAGTTTTAGTCACATTTTAGTCACCCGGAATGTTTTAGTGTTAGTCTAGTTTTAGTCGACTAAATCTACGGTTGATTTAGTCGACTAAAATGTGTTTTGGCGGGCCTTGATGCCGTCGTAATGACTGATTTTACACTTGCTGAAAATAGCTGATCTACAAGCTTGTAGATCAGCTATTTTCAGCATGCAACCAAGTGTAAATGTGTGTAAATGAGTTCTACTGGATATCTTGTCCTCTCTAGTCCCTTCCTAACATTTTAGTCTAGTTTTTATTTGTTGACGAAATTTACAGTATATTTAGTCTTAGTTTTAGTCATCATAGCTTAGTTTTCATTTAGTTTCCGTTTAGTTTTCGTCAGTGAAAAAAGGTAGTGGTCGAACATTTTTCGTCTTAGTTTTAGTCGACGAAATCAACACCGCAAGCCAGCCTGGAAACAGTAGCTACAAACTGTGTAACAAAAACAGAAGCAGCAGCCATTTCATTTCAAAATGCAACCATTTACTACCCACAATGCAACTTGTCCCATTCCAGCATGAAGGGGCACTTTCCTGCGCCAAAACAGGAACTCGTAAAATTAGCAGGGGGCTAATATATCAGCCAGAACGCTTCCTAATAAGCCAGACCTGGCAACGACCAGCACGACCCGTTGATGAATAATATCTCATGCGACTAAAATGTTCCATTATCCAAATATACAGCGAGGTAGGTTTTAGCCCCAGTATGGCACTTCTACTCACTCAAAAAACAAATGGATGAACATCAGCAGTAGCGGAATGCAGGCCGATGGAAACAGATGGTGAATGAAATAAAAATAGATTAAATAAAATAGCCTGACAAGATCTGTTATGCGTAACGGTGTCATAACACGGTTTGACTCTTTAAGCGTTACAATAAATGCCATTTTTCATCAGCGGTATGGATGTGTGCAGCCAGCCAGCCTTCGTATCGTAATGTAACACCATTACACCATCAGTCAAAGCGCACCGATATTTGGAGGTGCCTCAAGCCCTTCCAAAATAATACAATCAATTATTCATTCATCCTTTTTCCACATCAGAATTTATCTAAATGTTGTCAGTAGCCGCCTCGGTCTTGGATAGAATATCGCAGCTCTACTCAACAAAACATATTTCCCTGCCATCTTGAGTGTCTGACAGAGAGAGAGAGAGAGAGAGAGAGAGAGAGAGAGAGACAGTGTGTGTGTGTGTGTGTGTGTGTGTGTGTGTGTGTGTGTGTGTGTGTGTGTGTGTGTGTGTGTGTGTGTGTGTGTGTGTGTGTGTGTGTGTGTGTATGTATGTATTAGTGTGTCTGATAGTGTGTGTCTGATTTTTTTCCACTCAAATTGTTTATGAGGCTTAATTCCTTCGTGTTGACCCTGTAGGCTAGAAACGAACTGTCACTGTGCTATAGAGAGAGAGAGAGAGAGAGAGAGAGAGAGAGAGAGACACTTCACTCTTTAGCTCGTCCCTCAAAGGAAAGGAACACACACAGGCAGGCTGGCAACACTGACTCTCTCTCTCAGTTGCTCCAGAAAATAAATATCAGGATGGAATTCCAACTCAGGCCCATTCAGGCTGCAGACACATCCATTCAGGCTGCAGACACATCCATTTAGGCTGCACACACATCCATTCAGGCTGCAGACACATCCATTCAGGCTGCAGACACATCCATTTAGGCTGCAGACACATCCATTCAGGCTGCACACACATCCATTCAGGCTGCACACACATCCATTCAGGCTGCAGACACACATCCATTCAGGCTGCACACACATCCATTCAGGCTGCACACACATCCATTCAGGCTGCACACACATCCATTCAGGCTGCACACACATCCATTCAGGCTGCACACACATCCATTCAGGCTGCAGACACATCCATTCAGGCTGCACACACATCCATTCAGGCTGCAGACACACATCCATTTAGGCTGCAGTCACACATCCATTCAGGCTGCAGACACACATCCATTTAGGCTGCAGTCACATCCATTCAGGCTGCACACACATCCATTCAGGCTGCAGACACACATCCATTCAGGCTGCACACACATCCATTCAGGCTGCACACACATCCATTCAGGCTGCAGACACATCCATTCAGGCTGCAGACACATCCATTCAGGCTGCAGTCACATCCATTTAGGCTGCAGACACATCCATTTAGGCTGCACACACATCCATTCAGGCTGCAAACACATCCATTCAGGATGCACACATCCATTTAGGCTGCAGTCTCATCCACATATTAAAAGAATACTGTATAGTCAAAGATTTGCACGAAATAATGTTCACGACTTTTCAAAAATAGCAGAGCAACAAGCTCGTACTTAAGTAAAAGCTTTAAGTACTTTTACCACCCCTGCAGGCAGTCACGGTGAGCCCCGGGGACAACTCATTAAAAATGAATTTGTCGCTGCAGTCAGTTTCTTTCTCAGGACAACCATGGTAGCACAACAACACCGCAGAGCATATTACTGCTGAGTAATCAATCAGAGAGAGAGAGAGAGAGAGAGAGAGAGAGAGACAGAGACAGAGACAGAGACAGAGACAGAGACAGAGACAGAGACAGAGACAGAGAGAGAGAGAGAGAGAGAGAGAGAGAGAGCGAGAGCGAGAGCGAGCGAGAGAGAGAGAGAGAGGAGAGGAGAGGAGAGGAGAGGAGAGAGAGAGAGAGAGAGAGAGAGAGAGAGAGAGAGAGAGAGAGAGACAGAGAGAGAGACAGAGAGAGAGAGAGAGAGAGAGAGAGAGAGAGAGAGAGAGAGAGAGAGAGAGAGAGAGAGAGAGAGAGATAGAGAGAGAGAGAAGAGAGAGAGAGAGAGAGATAGAGAGAGAGAGAGAGAAGAGAGAGAGAGAGAGAGAGAGAGAGAGAGAGAGACAGAGAGAGGCATGAGGAGAATTAATAGTGATGTTAGAAGATACTGTCTTTACTCTTATCAGAATAACTAATAGCATGCTTAAGGTTGAACTGGCACGCAGCGCTGGGGAAATTGTTTTATACTTAAAAGTTTCAATACTGCAATACTCTGTTGCAAGTAAAAGTCCAGGATTCAAAATGTATTCGAGTAAAAGTGCAAAAGTATTGGCATCAAAATGTACCAAAAGTAGAGTGTACTCATCATTTCACAAGTTTTCAAATTTGAAGATGCTTTCTGGAAGATGCTTCTAAACTTGTATTCTATTGCAAGTTTTGATCACTTAAAATACTCTTTCATCTTAAAATAACTAATGACCGAAAATAGACGATCTACAAGCTCAAAAATCGTAAATTACAATCTTTACAAAAATACAAAATCTTAAATGACAATTACAGAATTACAATCTACAAACTCAAAATAGCAGATTTACAAGCTTACGACACGTCGCGCTGCGACGTGTCGTGGGCTTGTAGATCTGCTATTCTCAGTGGGCAGCATGCTTTCGCAGAAGACACGCTGCATGGCTTCTATGTAACCCAAATGACTTAAATCAGTCGTGGCGACAGAACTTTACTCCATTCAGGACGACGGGAACCCCTTTTGGTGTTTAAGCATTATGTTATACTTTAGCTATTGAAAAATAGCAGATCTACAAGCTCATAGCGCAGCACCGAGTGCTGGAACAACATATTTTCAGATGGGGGTCGGTGGCCAATTACATATAATTCTGGGGGTCCTTGACATGAGAACGACTCACATAGAAACATAGGATTTTTCCTACGTTATGATTTAGAAGACATTTGTAGAATCGTCCTCAGGTCTAAATGTGTTAATCCATGTAACGGCACAGTAAACACTTCAAACAGTCCACAACGGGTCCACATTCTCCACAACACAAATAGGACATGTGTATATATGCACATTGTTCAACAAATAGGACATGTGTAATTGTGTATATAAGCACATTATTTCACAACACATCGCAGCCTTTTCTGATGTACACGATAAATCAGGCTTTTAAAAAAACACTCCACGCATGAGTAAAATGCTTTGTGTACATAGCGCGCGCACACACACACACACACACACACACACACACACACACACACACACACACACACACACACACACACACACACACACACACACACACACACACACACACACACACACACACACACACACACACACACACACACACACACACACACACACACACACACACACACACACACACAGCGGATGACAAGGGAAAAGTCAACACAATGCAATCAGAGAGTCATGCATCAACGGAGCATGCATCAACACATATGCCAGATTACTTTTTATCGACTTAAGCACGGCCTTTAATACTATACATCCAGACATTCTGTTGCGTAAATTAGCTCAGTTAAATGTGAACCCCTTTCTTTTCTCTCTAGGAGACCAGAGGGTGAGATTTAACTCGGTGTTCTCAGAGGAGACACTGTGTAGTACAGGGGTGCCCCAAGGAACAGTCAGTTCCTCTTTTCTGTTTACCTTGTATACGAACGACTGTGTCAGCTCACATCCAAACCAGTTTGTTATCAAGTTTTTTCAGATGACACCGTGATACTTAGTCTGCTCAAGAGCGATAATAACATCTTCAGCCATACAGCTGGAGTAGACAAGTTTATAGAGTGGTGTGATCTACACCATCTGAAAGTAAATGTAAACAAAACAGAGGAGGTCATACTTGACCCCCTGTCCATAGGTGACCACAATACGATTAGTGTCCATGACCATAACATCAAACAGGTCCCCTCGTATAAATACCTGGGAGTACAGATCGATGAGGACCTGAGCTGGCACACGCATGTTACAACACTGTGTTCAAAGATACAACAGCGTCTAGTCGTCTACACTTTCTTCGAAGACTTAGGCTTTTCGGAGTCAGTGTAGTATTATGTTGACCTTTTACAGGGCTAGTATAGAATCAATCTTAAGATATGGTATGTCCAGCTGGTTTGGCAATCTAACTGTGAAATACAAATCTCAAATAAGTAGGCTAGCAAACATGGCTGGGAAGATCATGGGCATGTCCATGTCCACTCCCCCCCCCCCCAGGCCGTTTTTGAACAAGCAGTGCTGAGACAAGCTCGGAATATTGTATCTGACCCTTTGCATGTATTGAACCGAGAGTACGAGCTAATGCCACCCGGTAGGAGATATAGAACTCAACGGTATGTGTATAATTTAAACACTCATTTGTTCCCCTGTCAATCAAAATGCTCAATCAGAGATTGCCGAATGCACTTTATTGACTAGTTGCACTTTATCAAGGGAATGTGTGCAATATCTCACTTTTTTATGTTGGTGTGTTTCATGGTGTTTTTATTTTCCTTCTGTGAATGTGTATATGTTTATGTATGCAGCTGTGACTGTGTGTCTCCAAGACAAATCTCTCCTTAGGGAGACAAATAAAGACAACCTTGAACCTTGAACACAACGGGGCAGGCATGCATGCACACACACACACACACACACCTCATCTCAAACAGTGTGCAGTCCATCAACACCAAGGAGGAATAGTAAATATCCCTAGGATTGCAGTGTGATGATCAGGTGACCCTCATGTCAAGGCCTGTGACCTCCAGCCCAGAGCAATCAATCAGCATCACAAACTACAAGGTAAACGTAGCGGTTGTAATCCTCCGCCCGCCCGCCTGTCTCCCTGCCTGCCTGCCTCCATGCCTGTCTGTCTCCCTTGCCTGCCTGTCTCCATGCCTGTCTGTCTCCCTGCCTGTCTGTCTCCCTGCCTGCCTGTCTCCCTGCCTGCCTGTCTCCCTGCCTGCCTGTCCGCCCGCCCGCCTGCCTGTCTCCCTCCCTGACTGTTGGACTCCATTCCGTAATAAACGGATGTCCCTGACATCAAGACGAAGGCTTAAAATAAACCATCCAAAAAACGAAGGGAAAGACTAGCCGATATTGGTTGAGTGTATTCTTTTCCCTTTATATCGTCAATGGTAATTATAGCTGTGCGGTTGTGTGTCTGTGTGTGTGCGCGCGCGCGCGCGTGTGTTCGTGCGTGTGTGTGTGGTGGGCACAGTAACATAGTTGTGGAGTGCACGGTGGTCCGTGTGGAGCTAGCATTTAGCGAGCGCCGCCCAAAAAGGAAACGAAGGAAACAGGAACTGGGATGTGGGCGTATAGGAAAGGCTCAGAGACGAACCAACGCTTATACACAAACTGAAAGTGAATATGTTTAAGGAAAGGCTATAATCTTTGCCTAAAAGTCTCAGCCCTAAACACCCCCCCCCCCCCCCCCCCTCTCTCTCTCTCTCTCTTTGAAGTCAAATGTTTGAACTGGGTCAATGTTTACAGCTTTTATAATGGTGTGTGTGTGTGTGTGTGTGTGTGTGTGTGTGTGTACTCGCTCAGGAGGGGCACACAACGACACCAATAAAAGGGCCAGGACCGTCCAGGGCCAGGGCACCCATGTCATGTGACAACATGCAGGGGCCCCCATGTGGCCCCCATGTCATGTGACAACATGTCATGTGACAACATGCAGGGGCCCCCATGTCATGTGACAACATGCAGGGGCCCCCCATGTCATGTGACAACAAGCAGGGGCCCCCCATGTGGCCCCCATGTCATGTGACAACATGCAGGGGCCCCCCATGTGGCCCCCATGTCATGTGACAACATGCAGGGGCCCCCCATGTGGCCCACATGTCATGTGACAACAAGCAGGGGCCCCCATGTGGCCCCCATGTCATGTGACAACAAGCAGGGGCCCCCCATGTGGCCCCCATGTCATGTGACAACAAGCAGGGGCCCCCATGTGGCCCCCATGTCATGTGACAACATGCAGGGGCCCCCATGTGGCCCCCATGTAATGTGACAACATGCAGGGGCCCCCATGTGGCCCCCATGTAATGTGACAACATGCAGGGGCCCCCATGTCATGTGACAACATGCAGGGGCCCCCATGTGGCCCCCATGTCATGTGAAACATGCAGGGGCCCCCATGTGGCCCCCATGTCATGTGACAACATGCAGGGGCCCCCATGTGCCCCCCATGTAATGTGACAACATGCAGGGGCCCCCATGTCATGTGACAACATGCAGGGGCCCCCAATGTGGCCCCCATGTCATGTGACAACATGCAGGGGCCCCCATGTGTGTGTGTGTGTGCGTGCGTGTGCGTGAAGTGTTGCGTTCTGCTTTCTTTCAGTCAGTCTTAGAAATGACAAGTGGACGAGACAAAGTAGGTGATCTGCCAGTATTGTTTGGGTCTGTTGTAAATGAATGGTGTATGGTGGAGACGGCCCATCCGAGATGTCCTATCTGTGTGACATCTGTGTCAGTGATCATGGATGTGGTAAAAAGCTCCAGCATCTGACCCTGACCCTAATGACAAGGCAGGCATCGTTTAGGACATGAAAGGGAGATATACAAACTCTCATTTTCACGACTATCTCATTCTACACAGAGAGACACAGCCCGGGATCCAAAGATAGACTCCGGTCCCTGTCTTACCCGGAGTCCATGGAGGAAGATAGACTCCGGTCCCTGTCTTACCCGGAGTCCATGGAGGAAGATAGACTCCGGTCCCTGTCTTACCCGGAGTCCATGGAGGAAGATAGACTCCGGTCCCTGTCTTACCCAGAGTCTCATCAGAAAATATGCGGTACAGTCTGCGTGATCTCCCCAAAAGACATTCTGGAAATTGAAGTGCAGTATTTCTTGTTATTGTGAACTCAATTTTAACAAAATCTTTTTCTAAAAATCTTTTTCTAAACGAATACAGCATATGTGTGACTCTTCTTTTCACTCACACGCCACAGAGACGAGCTAGAGATAGCAAACCAAAAAGGTAATTTTTTTTAACAGGGACGTTGAGGCATGCACTGAGCAGGGTGGGTCATCTACTCAAGGCCCACCCCCCCCTCCCCCCATGGCGGGAACCCCCCCCCCCACCGCTGCCTGCTAGCCTGCCCTGGAGGGAGATGCCGGGATTGGGAGGCGGACGGGGCGTTAGTAATTACAACCTCTGTCCCCGTTTGATCTTTGCCGAAAGCGAGGCCATCCGACCCCCGGGAAGAGAGCAAACAGCTGTAGGGTCCTGGTTGGACTCTTTCTTAATGCTTCTCACTCACTCACACACTCACACTCTCACTCTCTCACTCTCTCACACACTCACACACTCACACACTCACACACTCACACACTCACACACTCACACACTCACACTCTCACTCTCTCACTCTCTCACTCTCTCACTCGCACACTCACACACTCACACACTCACACACTCACACACTCACTCTCTCACTCGCACACTCGCACACTCGCACACTCACACACTCACACACTCACACACTCACACACTCACACACTCACACACTCACACACTCACACTCTCACTCTCTCACTCTCTCACTCACACACTCACTCACTCACACACTCACACACTCACACACTCACACACTCACCTTCAACTACACATCGTGTCAGGTGCCATTTCTCAGAGCAGAGGACACAACAGAAGGCCAACGGAGGACGTTATTCGGAACAGACATTGCACGACGGCTGTCACCAATACTATTTATTGTATCTATTGTATACCAATAGACTGTGGAATGTCTGACATATAGCACTGACGAAGGTCCTAGGACCGAAACTTTTTAATTGCACTTTGAGCACGAGCACTTTATGAGCATGTTAAAATAAAGAAAAAATATTTTCCTAAGTCTCAGTTTAAGGAGTTTTACTTCTATTTTCTATACGGTGAGCGAGTCTTTTCCTGTCAAAGTTTCCCTTATGTTTTTGAGACCACCGCTACCGTAGTCAAGTTTGGAAAGAAAAAGGACGAAGAAAGGCGCAACAGTTTTCTCAGTGCTTGAATGTCTGACTCGGACAGAAACAGATACAACACCTAGCCTATTAAATATGATTTTTTTCCCCCTTCCTACTTGATCAAGTAGTTTTGTGCAGAAGCCCAGTTCTGACTGAGCTCTGGCTCTTCTCAACTCCACTACAGGAGGTTGCTCGAACACCAAACTCAGCCTAATTAAAAGTGTTTATCAGTGGTCGGGGGGGCAGGAAGGCAAAGCCCCCCCCCCCCCCCCCCCCCCTTGCTGTGCCCGACGTGGCCCTGTCAAGCTCTGCTGCCTCTCCCCGGGTCTGCACCACACGCTGGCATGGGTCCTCAATACCTACAGAGGTCAGGGGTCATCAATATATCCGTACAGAGGTCAGGGGACATCATACGTACACACCGGCGGACCGTGGGGTCCGGGGACCCCCTATAGGGGTCCTTGAGGGAGTTCCAGGGGGTCCCCAGGTAAATGATAGTTTGGAACCAAATGGACCCTTATGAGTCTGTAACTCAAGAGTGTGCAAATGGAACCAAATGGACCCGTTCAGAGTTAAATTAACATTGACTTTACAATATAAACTGGGGTCCCAGAGATAGAAATACCATTAAATGGGGGGTCCGTAGCCTAATGCGTGCCAAACTGGGGGTCCTCCATGTTAGGAGTCCACTGCCACGCTGTCATGCGTGTTTGCTCCTTATGGAGAAGCTTAGAGGTAAATAAATAATAAATAGGTAACTCAAACTGTATACACGACACGTAATTTATCCTTCAACTCCACAACAATGCCGAGGGTTCTGCCTCTCTCTCTCTCTCTCTCTCTCTCTCTCTCTCTCTTGCAATCAAATTGCAATGGATGGCGTTTAAGTGAGCTCATAATGTCCATTCATTCTCCACCTGAGGCTGCTGTGATAAACACAGCGGGCTGTAACGAGGTCCCTGCAGCTGCTAATGACACATTGTTTGTGTTCCCGGGTTGAGGAGGAGGACGGCGAGAGGAAACAGTGGTGAGGAGCGGGAGGATGCCAGCGAGTCCATTAGCCCATGCAGCGCCACGGCGCTAAAGAGCCATGTCATTGTTTTAGTAACTAGGCAGCCCCACCGTAGAGCTCTTCACGGGTCCAAATAAATGGTCCCGAAATCTGAAATTAATCTGTGACTATTTCGTCCCGATTCCGACCTGTTCCGAGATGGTTTTCAAATGGCTGTAGGCACCACAGCCTCAGAGCCGGAAGAGGCTCTGAGGCTAGTAGCCAGCCCGCCTGCAGGGGGGGCCAGAACAGAGCCCCGGGTTGTCCCGGGTACCATTCCAGGCCAGGACAGCAATGTGTCCATGTGTGTCCCTCCCAAGACTCTTAAACCCGAACTGCTCCCCGAGCACCGGAATGGCTGCTCACTGCTCCTAGTGGTTATAGGATTCCACCAAGTCTCTAACACGCACGCACGCGCGCACGCACGCACGCACGCACGCACGCACGTACACACGAACAGAAGACTCCTCACAGACTCCTAAAACTTTGCCCTTTAATCTGAATCCTATCTTTCTATTTAGTCACAAAGTGTATTTTAAGAACAGGGGCAGGAAAAGGAGAAAGCCTTTATTGACTCCATCGTCCAATGAGTGAGTCAGGAACTCAACATTAAGACTCCATCGTCCAATGAGTGAGTCAGGAACTCAACATTAAGTCTCCATCGTCCAATGAGTGAGTCAGGAATTAAACATTAAGACTCCATCGTCCAATGAGTGAGTCAGGAACTCAACATTAAGACTCCATCGTCCAATGAGTGAGTCAGGAACTCAACATTAAGTCTCCATCGTCCAATGAGTGAGTCAGGAATTAAACATTAAGACTCCATCGTCCAATGAGTGAGTTAGGAACTCAACATTAAGACTCCATCGTCCAATGAGTGAGTTAGGAACTCAACATTAAGACTTCATCGTCCAATGAGTGAGTCAGGAACTAAACAAAGACTCCATCGTCCAATGAGTGAGTCAGGAACTAAACAAAGACTCCATCGTCCAATGAGTGAGTCATGAACTCAACATTAAGACTCCATCATCCAATGAGTGAGTTAGGAACTCAACATTAAGACTCCATCGTCCAATGAGTGAGTCAGGAACTAAACAAAGACTCCATCGTCCAATGAGTGAGTCAGGAACTCAACATTAAGACTCCATCGTCCAATGAGTGAGTCAGGAATTCAACATTAACATTAAGGGAGAGTAACGGAGACATTTAAAGCAATAAAAGCCTATTGTCACAGAAAGGGAGATATGGAGGACTTGGCAGAGGATTAAAAGGACTCGAATTTAACCCATTAAGACCTGATTCTACAAAATGTCTTCTAAATCCATGTCATTTTTCTGAAAAACCTATGTTTCTATGTCAGTGGTCCCAGGATCCCCCCATAAGCAAAGATTTGAGTTACAAAATGTTAAAAATATATATATTCAAATATTTGCTCAAATGTTCCCAACTTTAAAAAAAAAAGAAATTCAACAGCTAAAGTTTAAAATAATGGTTAAAGTGGTTAAAAGCTATAAGGCAACACAGATGCGTTCTGAGGTCTTAACCCATTTTGGGCGGGAACCCCTTTTGGTGTTTTAAACATTGTTATAATTTAGCTATTGAAAAATAGCAGATCTACAAGCTTGTAGGTCTGCTATTTTTGAAAAATCGTGAAAATGTGCGTGCAAATCTTTGAATATATACTTTCACAGCGAACATTTTTAACTCAAATCTTTGCTTCTGTCGGGGTCTCTGGAACAACATATATTCAGATGGGGGTCGGCGGCCAAATACATATAATTCTAGGGGTCCTTGACATGAAATATCGAGCACCACTGATACAGAAACATAGGGTTTTTCAGGAAAATATCAGGATTTTTGACAAGGACATTTTTTTTAATTCAGGCCTAAATGGGTTAAAAGATATAAGGCAACACAGCTGCGTTCCGAGGTCTTAATGATTTAATGGAGCAGAGGCTCAGAGGATTTGCCTGGGAGAGCGTCGGGCCGACAGCCACTTTAACAACCCTCTCTGAGGGGAGGATTAATAGGTAAAATCGTACGAGAGCTTAAAAACGAGGAACATGCAGATACCGCCCTGACGGTCCTGTTCACAAGATAATGAGCTTCAGGAGATAAAACGCTGTGTGGTGAATGAATGAATGAATGGTCAAATGGCTTCTGCTGTAAAAGTAGGTCTTCTGCCTTTAACCCATTTTAGGCGGGAACCCCTTTTGGTGTTTTAAACATTATGTTATAATTTAGCTATTGAAAAATAGCAGATCTACAAGCTCATAGCGCGCCACCGAGTGGCGCGCTACGAGCTTGTAGGTCTGCTATTTTTGAAAAATCGTGAAAATGTGGCGCAAAATTAGAATATATATTTTTTCAAACTAACGTTTGAACTCAAATCTCAAAGCTCCTGGGGAGGTCCCTGAAACAACATATTTTCAGATGGGGGTCGGCGACCAGATTCAGATAATTGTTGGGGTCTTTGACATGAAAAAGGTTGAGAACCACTGACATAGAAACATGGGTTTTTCTGAAAACTGTCATGATTTAGAAGACATTTGTAGAATCGAACTTAGGTCTAAATGGGTTAAAACGCTGTGTGGTGAACGAATTAATGTAAAAGTAGGTCTTCTGCCGTTTAAAAAAAGTCTTCCCATGACGATCACACACTCCCGTCCCAGTCCAATTAGAACGAGGGCTCGTTGAGGAGGGGGCGAGTTAATTAATTAACGAGGGAATAATGTGACGCCTCGCCTGAAGGGAAACTCTTGACAGGCGTGTCGCTCTGTGGACGCGGCGTGTCACGTCACAATCACAGACTGTGACTAAAACTAAAATCAACATCAATGTGTGACCGGCCAGTCACTCTATAGAGGCGGTGTTATGTCACAATCTGTGACCACCAGTAACTTGTGGCACTAGATTCCGTCTGGGAGAAGAAGGGAGGCTTTTAGGAATGTGTTGAACGCCAGGTAGGTGAGACAGGCAACGCTGCAGCCAGGTAGGTGAGACAGGCAGGCAACGCTGCAGCTAGGTAGGTGAGACAGGCAACGCTGCAGCCAGGTAGGTGAGACAGGCAACACTGCAGCTAGGTAGGTGAGACAGGCAACACTGCAGCCAGGTAGGTGAGACAGGCAGGCAACGCTGCAGCTAGGTAGGTGAGACAGGCAACGCTGCAGCTAGGTAGGTGAGACAGGCAACGCTGCAGCTAGGTAGGTGAGACAGGCAGGCAACGCTGCAGCTAGGTAGGTGAGACAGGCAACGCTGCAGCCAGGTAGGTGAGACACGATCAGACACTTTGCTGGGAGGAGATTATACACATTATTACACAGTGCCAGAGAAATGGAGCCCCAAATGGATCTGTTGGCTGCTGGGAGAGTGGATACCAAGTAACAGCCACAGCAAACAGGAGAGTGGATACCAAGTAACAGCCACAGCAAACAGGAGAGTGGATACCAAGTAACAGCCACAGCAAACAGGAGAGTGGATACCAAGTAACAGCAGCAAACAGGCTGCAGTCTGGTGGAGCGACACGGAAAGATTAGAGTGGATAAAGTGGTAAATGGTGCATTTATATAGCGCCTTTATCCAAGGCGCTTCACAGAGATTGTGCATTACATTCACCCATTTATACAGACATTCATACACTGATGCTGGAGGAATTCAAACCATGCAAGGCACCAACCTGCACATCAAGAGCAATTAGGGTGTCTTGTTCGGTGTCTTGGACTCATGGACACTTCGACACTGACTCTGGGGGGAGCCCACAGGGATCGAACTGCGGAACCTTGTGGTTGCCATCCGGCCCACTCTACCCCTGAGCCACCGCCGCCCCACAGCAAACAGGCTGCAGTCTGCCTGATGGAGCGCCATGTAAGATTAGAGAGGGGGACGAAGAGGGACTTTTGATGTAGCAGAAGAGAGGCAGATGCAAGTTTAAACTCAACGAGGAGCAGAAAAGCTCTCTCTGGCTGGCGTAACCAAAAATATACTTCAGATAAAAAACAAGAGCTATGTGCATCTGACATCACAGCAACACGAACACGCACACACACACACACACACACACACACACACACACACACACACACGCACGCACGCACGCACGCACGCACGCACGCACGCACGCACGCACTCACACATGCACGCACGCACACACACATGCGCGCACACACACACACATGCGCGCACACACACGGTGTGGTGAGAGCCCTGAGTCACAGAACCCTGACTTGACACACTGAGCCCAAACCAAATAACCATGGATGGACAGGAATAGGTCTGGTTACCAGCAGTAGAGGCCATGCCTGCAGCCTGGCATCGTCATGTGTCTGCATCATGGCACATGGCTGACCAAGCCTCTTTTTCCAGCTTTAAACCATTAAGACCCGACACCAGATTCTACAAAATGTTTCTACGTCAGTGGTTCTCAAACCAATTCATGTCAAGGACCCCGAGAATTATATTTAATTGGCCGCCGACCCCCATCTGAAAATGGTGTTGATCCAACTTCCAGGGACCCAAGCAAAGATTTGAGTTAAAAACGCTTGCTGTGAAAGAATATATATTCAAAGATGCGCCACGTTTTCACTATTTTTCAAAAGTAGCAGATCTACAAGGTCATAGATCTGTATAGCATAATGCTTAAAACACCAAAAGGGTGAATGAATTAATGGGCTAAATAGTGAGTGGCTAAAGTAAACACACGGATGTTTAAAACAAAAATAAACCATACATAATTAAGTCATACACACCTGGAATTAAAAATAAATAAATGAACTTGAGACGTTTCTTTTCTCCGTAATGACTTCCTGGCTAAGGAACGGCGTCAGGAAGGAAGGAGGGAGGATTCGATACGCTGAACTAATGTAAGCTACAGCTTGATAGAATCACTCTCTCTCTCCACAACCCAGTTATGCCAAAACCAGAAATCTCGTTTTTGATTCATGTCATTTAATCCAAAGAACAAAACAAAGAAAAGAGCTTTAAACAGGACATTCTGCACAATTACAATGTAGGCATTTAGCAGACGCTTCTGATCCAGAGCGATTTACATTAACCCATTTAGGCCTGACATCGACATTTTTAAAATGTCTTCTAAAATCACGAGTTTTCTGTTTCTATATCAGTGGTACTCAATATTTCATGTCAAGAACCCAAAGAATATATGTAATCGGCCGCCGACCCCCATCTGAAAATATGTTGTCCCAGGGACCCCCCTCAAGTTACATAAGTTGAGCCTTTGCATTCGCCTCTAAGGTCGTCGGCTAGGGCAAGAGCTACGGGCTAAGATGGAGTCTGAAGAGGTGGGTTTTCAGACTACGGCAGAAGATTGGGAGTGAGGCTGCAGTTCTGATTGTGATGGGAAGTGCATTCCACAATGAATACTTTTAGTATATTTAAGTATTATTTTGATACAAATACTTTTGTACTTTTACTCAAGTACATTCTTAATTCCAGACTTGTACTTGTAGTCAGGGGATATTATTCACCAATGTGTTTTTAATGGTGTCTACTAACATATCCCACATTGGTTTATATTCAACCACCCGAGGGGAATTTCTAACAGCTGCTGAAAGTTGGAGTACCATACAACCATTATAAGGCAAAATTTTCTAAATGTCATTATGCTTTAAGTAGCATGTGACGTGTCAAACTAGGGGGTTTTCATCATTCTGAAGCCATTCCAAGCATTAGTTTCGCACGGAAAACACTCCTTGGGCTAAAAATGGCCATAGCCGTCATCACAAATGTGATTAAGTCAGCACATTTGGGCACATTAGGACACATTGTGTCTATGGCCGTTTTTAGCCCAAGGAGTGTTTTTCGTGCAAAACTAATGCTTGGAATGGATTCAGAATCATGAAAACCCCCTAGTTTGACACGTCACATGCTATTTAAAGCATAATAAAATTTAGAATATTTTGCCATATATTGGCTGTTGATGGTACCCCAACTTTCAGCAGCTGTCAAAAACCCCTAGGGTGGTTGAATATAAACCAATGTGGGATGTCTTAGTAGACACCTTTACAAACACATTGGTGAAGAGAATTCTTGGTAAGAAATGTATTCCCAGATTTGACTGGGAATACTGATAATATTCCCTGACTATTGTAACAGAGTATTTCTGCATTGCAGTATTGATACTATAGTAAATTAAGTAAAAGATGTTGAGTAGTTTTTCCTCCACTGGCAGAGTGACAGCACGGGAACCGTCCCAGAGTAGACCAGCTGGGAATATATGAGCACCAGGATCATGGAAAGAGGGGGGTTGGGTTTGGAGGATTTGCCGTGTGTGTGTGTGTGTGTGTGTGTAAGGGGGGCTGACGATCTGCCCCGTCATAAGCGAGGATTTGGTGAGACGACTGTTTTCCGCTGAGCAGAGCAGAGCAGAGGGAAGAGCATGAGGAGATGGAAAAAGTGAGCTGCTTATTTGAGACAGTCTGTACAGGTTTGGAGGGGAGAGGAGAGGAGAGGAGAGGAGAGGAGAGGAGAGGAGAGGAGAGGAGGAGAGGAGAGGAGAGGAGAGGAGAGGAGAGGAGGGGA